>NW_011888959.1:1673232-1679638 GCF_000151845.1 Pteropus vampyrus
TGCTCCCAAAATTCCCTGGCTGAGCAGTACCCAGGGGTGTCGTGGACCCCAGACGCTAA
Organism: Pteropus vampyrus; assembly: GCF_000151845.1. NCBI lineage: Eukaryota > Metazoa > Chordata > Mammalia > Chiroptera > Pteropodidae > Pteropus > Pteropus vampyrus. Next base: position 1,673,292 of record NW_011888959.1, read on the forward strand.
TTTCTGGCCCTCTGCGGTATGCCTGTACAGAGCGGAGACCCTGAGGATGTTCTGCCTCCCTCCAGGCCTCATGAGTAAACCTGAGATGCTTAATGAAAGATTGGAGGGGCTGCCGGCCTGGGTCTCGGGCAAGGGTCTGTCCTAAATAGGTCATGTTGAGTTCCCGGCAGGATACTCTGTGCCCTGGAGCTGGAGACGTGCGGGTCTAAAATTGGAAGGTGCAGAGGTGGCCTTGACTTTTTCCGGCCTTGGATCATCCACGCCCCGCCTTCAGCTGGGAAGGACCCGACAGGTGGTCCCGGCCCCTGGGCCCGTGGGCCTGGATTCCTGAGTTCTCAGCGGAGGCCCGAAAATAGACTGGGACGTGCTAGCCACGTCCACAGTGCCCTAAGTCTTCCCGAGGAGATGCAAGGGTTCCTTACAGACGCTCGGGCCTGACTCCACCCGCTTCCCGAGCCCGCAGCGGGCGTGGGGCCTTTGGCGCTGGGCAGGCCTGCCCCTGTATTTCTGCTCGACCTCTGGTTACCTGTGGGTTTGGGGCAAGCCACCTAAGTCTTCTGAGCCTCAGTTTTCTCGTTCACATTTTCTCTGCCTTTTGATCCATGGGCCCTGACACGCACTCTGCTCCCCGATACCTTCATTTGTCATCTTTCTCATTCCCAAGCCGCACGCGCCTCATTTAATTCCTCCCATCCACCCAGAACACCCAGAATTCGGCTGTGTACAAATTCACCCTGTGCTCTGAAGCTGCGCCTCCTTCTGCCTAAAGCCGCTGTCCTCCATCGGATTTTAAATGTCCCCAGCTGACACGCGCGGGGCAGACAGAGCAGAGACTGGCGCTTTTCCTGGCAGAGCTCAGGCTCCCCCCTCTTAGACTTGGGGCTCGGGGGCCCCTGGGACCTCCATCTGGTGGGAGGCAGGGCGAGGCCTTCATTGACCGCAGACCGCACACGCGTGTTATACCGATTTTTACAAGAGCCGCGCAGGCTAGCTCCCTGCCCTGACGCAGCTGAGGAAACAGGCACACTGGGCTGGGAAGGAGCACGCTCAAGTTCGCGCGGCCAATAATGATCTGATTTGACCCTTGGACCCAGTTCTGACTCAACCCGGCATGCCTGCTCTCCCCGTCCAGGGCCATAGAAACTGCTAATAATGGTTCCTTATTCCCAGCCTGAAGCCACCAGCTGCCGAGATGTTGAACAAGAGCTTCCTGGCGCCGTGTCCCATGTCCCAGGCTATTTTCGGTGTCAGGAATTCGTGCACATCTAGCATGTGGCCAGGACCACTGCAGAGTCCCTCCGGCCCCGCCAGCGCCCCCCAACCCAGCCCGTGACCCTGTTCCATTCCCCGCTGGCCAGGAACAGGAGGGCGAGGGGCTTCGCTTGAACACCCCTGTCCCTGGAGGAAGCTAGGTGGCCCGAAGCCCAGGACCTGTGAGGTTCTCTGACCTCTGCCCACAGCCCGTAACCTCTACACAGCTCTCTGAGGCAATAGCTCCGTTGGACCATGGTGACTGGCCAAAGGGAGGCCCGACGGCTTTAACTCTGCCCCAGTGTGGCTCTCTGGGCTCACAGTCCAACAGCGGTGTCACGGCAAAATGTCATTGGTGCTTGTTTTCAGGCTGGGGCAGTAGGGGCTGCAGGAAAGGGGTCTTGGCCTTTGGGGCCACACACACGGTCAGTGAGCAGCTGTGCTGTCTCGACACGGGCCATCCCAAACGCTTTTAACGACCCCACACGGAAGGCATCCTGTTCCCGTTCCACAGAAGGGGGTACCAAGACCCTCAAGAGACCGGCCGTGCCCACGGTCTTTGAATTCGGGTCTGCCTCTCTATAAAACCCATAGCTTCTCTCTTTTGGGGTTCAGAAATGTCCACCTTTCAAATCCGACCCCATAGCTACCTCCTAGCAGACAGTCAAGGGCAGTGTCAACATGATATGTCACGTCTCATGCTATTTCGGGCCCTGCTTGGGTTATAGGCATTCAAGCACTTTCAACAGGTGGCAGGACCACCTAAAGGTCCCCCGCCTCCCGGAGAGCAGGCACCGCGGGGAGAGGCCGGGGCTCGGGCGGGATGTGTGCGTGCCCGGAGTCTGCTTTCAGCTCTGCCTTCCCTTGTGGGTTAGTATTTCGTTAATGTTAGTATTTCATTAATGACCCTATGTTAGTATTTCATTAATGACCGGCCAGCGCGGGCTGAAACAAACTCCGGTGGCTGCAGACGCCTGTCGATTCCCACCGGAAGCTGCAGGGGGCGCAGTGAGGGAGGGAGCCTGTGCGGGAAGTCCTCCCCACCCGGCGGTGTCTGGACGGCGTCTGTCCACGTGGGAAGTCCTAGAAAGCGGCACAGTGCTCCTGGAGGGCGCCCGGTTTGGGAGGCATGATATCTCAGAGATTTAGAGGTCAAGGGTTGAAGGGCAAGCCCCCTAGAACCCAGCTCACAGCCCCTGGTTTCATGTGGGGGTGAGGGCCTAGGAGCACCCCGTTCAGGGACCTGGCACCTCCTCTCAGAGGTCCCGGTGGTCACGGCTCACTGACCCGTGCTCATTGCCCCTGGCCGTCCACAGCTGGACCTGCCAGATCTCGGCCGTGCCCCCTCAGTCCCCAATCTAAGGAATCTGAGTTCATTCCTCAACTCAAATTGCCACCACCACCCCCCTTCCGGATCCCAGGGGACAGCCCGGGAGGGGGGATGAAGTGACGTCGTGACTAATCCGGAGGGAGCGGCAGCATCCCGAAGACCTGGGCAGGCCCCCCACGGCCTCTCGGGGTGGGGTCAGGGCTGTGCTCTCTCGGAGAGGCCACGGGGCGCGCACGGAGCCTGGGCGGGGGGCCGCCCGCAGACCCCTTCCCCAGCGGCCACTGCTGTGGGAGCACCGGGTCACAGGGCGACCTCTGTGCGCACACACCGACACCAAGGCACCACTCGCTTCATCCGTGGGTTTTAAAGAGAATTTCGATTTGTTTTATCTTCTAATAAAGGGATCTTGGCCAGGGCCCCTTCCAGGGTCAGAGAGCCCAGAGGGGGTTTGGGGCGGCACAGTCCCGGGGCGGGGCTGGGGGGGGTCCTGGGGACAGCAGGATGTGGGGTGCCGCTGGGAGGCCCTCTCCCCATGGTCGGCGGGCCGTGGGGCGGCCTCATTGGCTGAGGCCTTCAGGCCATATGGAGGCCCCACCTCCAGACGTGCCTGGCTTGGATTTCCCGGCCTGTGACGCTGGAGGCCACACAAAGATGGTATTCATGGTGAGGCCTTAAATTCTCTCCGGAATGAGGCAGGGTTTAAATAAATACATAAGAAACTTGGATGTTGGGGCCGGACTGGGCTTGCCCGGGGGTGGGTGCTGGTAACGCAGAGACAGAGGGGCCCTCCCTCCCCAGCTTCGTGCCGAATTAACAAAAATGCTTCTTCTGTGTCAGTCAGTGGGGAACACCCATGCACCCCACTCGGGGACGGGCATGACAGGCGTGTGTTTCTTAATCTCTCTAGAGATGATCCATGTGTAATTTCACACGGAGGTCGCCCTGTGACCCAGGTAGGTCCTGGGGTTCGTTTCTTCACCCCCTTTCACAGGGCGACGGAGCTGGGCTCGAGAGGCATTGGGGAAGCAGAGGCACGGAGGACCCAAGACACACGAGGTCTTTGCCCTCGCTCAGGCCGGGGTCACGAACACTTAGAAAATGAGACGGGGAGACGTCTGCTCCAGAAGCTGCGCTGGAAAGGCCCCCGGCCCCGGGTCAGGGGGTGGGCGTCGGCAGGTCCTTCCTAGGTGAGGACATTGAGGCAGGGAATGCGAGGGGCTTGTGCTAGGAAACTAAGCACTTCCTGCCGGGGGAGGAACGATCTCGGGCTGTGGGTGCATGTGAGGGGTGATAAACCTCAGGGCCACTGTCCCTCGCCAGCCCCCAAGAAACAGGAAGGATGTCTGAATGGCCTCTGGCTTCTGAGTGGAGCGGCTCAGGGCAGGGGGCCCAGTGATTCTGTGCTTGAAGCCGAGGGCCTAGTTTTAGTTTTAAAGCACTCTGCGGATGGCCAGGGGGCAGAGGCCCGTGGCCTGCTAGGCCACGGCACCGAGGGTCTGGGGAGCGGCCCCTCCCCTTGGCCGGGGTACGCTTTGTGATGGGGCCTGCAGCTGAAGAAATTCAGAACGTTCTTCCTGTTCCCCTCAGTGGGCCGGACACCCACCAGAGAGGGAGGCTTGCATCCTGCCACGTGGAGCCATGTGGAGCCGTCCAGGCTGGGCCTCAGGGGTGGGGGGGCTGAGGGGAGGGAACGCGGGGGATGTTTGCTTTCTTGGACAGAGAGCAGCATTTCCCTGGAAATGGAACTCGGTGGAAGAGGCCCCACCTCCCCAAACCTCAGGCATGTTACCTCCTTGAAAAGGGTCTTTTTAAGAAATGCAATCAGGCGCCAAGCAGCGTCAGCTCTGCCCAGTGTCGGTAAAGGAGAAGTCAGGGGGCCAGGCAGGACCCTCTGGACACGAAGGGATGGGCGGTCACCGTCACCCCGGAATTATTACACCACAGAGCCGGGCTTGGCTCCCCAAAGTACCTCCGAGGCCAAGGGGAATGACAGAGGCAAAGGGCCTCTCTCCAAGTTCAATATTAAGTTTGAAAAATTTATGTGCATTTTGCTTTCTACGCCCTTCTATTGCCTGGCTTAGTTTTAATATTTTTTAAAATCACACGCCATTATGGAGCGTGGATTGGTATAACCTTTTCAGGAGTAACATTTCAAATGCCCTTTCGCCGTAACGCTGAAATGGATGGGGTGTCGGGGGCCTCCTTTTTTCCCCGGCACTATTTGTAATTATAAAAAATTGCAGCGACCTCTTTGTCCGTCATTAGAGAAATGGCTGGATGAACCGTGGTGACATCCATTTAAAGAACACTATTTACTGTTTGGTGGTAGAACGAGGCAGAGTGGCCTGTGTGGGCCTGGGAAGCACCGAGCCAGTTGTCAAGAGTGAACATGAGTTGAAGGACTGAACGGGTTGGGTGATCCCATCTGTTTAAAAAAAAAAAGAAAAGAAAAAAGTGTGCATATGTACATATTTAGTTAAATGACTGACTGTATACGCCTCAAAATATTCTGAAGAAGAAGCCAGGGCAACCACACTAACAGTGATTACTTTGGGGGAGGGTACGTTCTCCTGAATTTGTCTCTGTTACAATAAGCCGGGACCACTTCTGTCACCTAAAAATAGAGATTAGAAACAAATTACTTACCTGTGGACAAAATGACAGACCCAGGAAAGTGCCTCCTAGTTATCCTGTGGGTTCTGGCCATGCGCCCATCGTCACCCCATCTGCGTGTCCGGGTTAAGCACACCCCCAGCACGTGGCCACTGGACAGCTTGGAGGGTCCCCGGAGGCTCACCGCATTGGACACAGACTCGGGAGCTTCGTGGGCCTCTATCTGTTGGCCAGTTGGGCACTGACAGGGTCGCCGTCCAGTGATGGCTTCCGTTCAGATCGGCTGAGTTCTCCCCTTCTTTCTGGAAGCGGGTGGATGGCAGGGCGGGTGCCTCTGAGAGTCACCCAGAGGCAGATAATGGGCCGCATTGTCTGGGGACAAGAGAATGCCTGCCCCTGCCCCCTAGGCCCTTATTCAGCAAACCCTGGCACAGACACGGAGTTGAAGGGGCACTCACCGTTTGGTCTCCTCCTCCCTCCATCTTAAGAAATTCACATACAGCCACCTCTGATTTTTGCCAACAAAGCGAGGGGAAATTGTACCAACATGCTCCACGAGCCGTGCCGAGGGCAGGGGGAGGGGGGCTGCACAGATCACAGGGATGAGGTGGTACTTGGGGCACCAATTTGGCCTCGGGACCTTGGGGCCGGGGAACGGGCCGGAAGCGGAGGCAAGGAGGAGGAGAGAGAGACAGTTGGATCACCAGGAGCGCCTCACTGTACCCCAAGGGAGGGTAAAAGACACTGCCATCCACCTACCCGAGGCGTCCCGTGTTTCAGAGGGAAAATTATTAGATTACGACAAAGAACAGATGAGAAACAAAATAAGCTGTATGGGGCCGACGGTGCTGACTCGTCGTCGAGGATGGAAACCCAGGTGACCGGGCGGCGGCAGGGCACCAGGGCGCCGAGGCCAGAGCCAGACTGTGGACCCAGGCTCAGAACAGACCCTGACGGGGGGTCGGGGCCCAAGGCCGGCATCTTTCTCGACCTCGGGCCTCTCGTGTGCGTCCACGTCCAGCGCCCGCACGCAGGAAACCCCCAGTCCTGGGGTGGGGCCTGCCCGGGATTGCCAGCAAGAATAGAGAAATCAAGTGAGCCTTAATTAAGTCGCACACAGGGACCGGGTCCGGAGGGGCCGTGCCACCTGCCC
>NW_011888959.1:1679688-1686892 GCF_000151845.1 Pteropus vampyrus
GTGCGCACACACCGACACCAAGGCACCACTCGCTTCATCCGTGGGTTTTAAAGAGAATTTCGATTTGTTTTATCTTCTAATAAAGGGATCTTGGCCAGGGCCCCTTCCAGGGTCAGAGAGCCCAGAGGGGGTTTGGGGCGGCACAGTCCCGGGGCGGGGCTGGGGGGGGTCCTGGGGACAGCAGGATGTGGGGTGCCGCTGGGAGGCCCTCTCCCCATGGTCGGCGGGCCGTGGGGCGGCCTCATTGGCTGAGGCCTTCAGGCCATATGGAGGCCCCACCTCCAGACGTGCCTGGCTTGGATTTCCCGGCCTGTGACGCTGGAGGCCACACAAAGATGGTATTCATGGTGAGGCCTTAAATTCTCTCCGGAATGAGGCAGGGTTTAAATAAATACATAAGAAACTTGGATGTTGGGGCCGGACTGGGCTTGCCCGGGGGTGGGTGCTGGTAACGCAGAGACAGAGGGGCCCTCCCTCCCCAGCTTCGTGCCGAATTAACAAAAATGCTTCTTCTGTGTCAGTCAGTGGGGAACACCCATGCACCCCACTCGGGGACGGGCATGACAGGCGTGTGTTTCTTAATCTCTCTAGAGATGATCCATGTGTAATTTCACACGGAGGTCGCCCTGTGACCCAGGTAGGTCCTGGGGTTCGTTTCTTCACCCCCTTTCACAGGGCGACGGAGCTGGGCTCGAGAGGCATTGGGGAAGCAGAGGCACGGAGGACCCAAGACACACGAGGTCTTTGCCCTCACTCAGGCCGGGGTCACGAACACTTAGAAAATGAGACGGGGAGACGTCTGCTCCAGAAGCTGCACTGGAAAGGCCCCCGGCCCCGGGTCAGGGGGTGGGCGTCGGCAGGTCCGTCCTAGGTGAGGACATTGAGGCAGGGAATGCGAGGGGCTTGTGCTAGGAAACTAAGCACTTCCTGCCGGGGGAGGAACGATCTCGGGCTGTGGGTGCATGTGAGGGGTGATAAACCTCAGGGCCACTGTCCCTCGCCAGCCCCCAAGAAACAGGAAGGATGTCTGAATGGCCTCTGGCTTCTGAGTGGAGCGGCTCAGGGCAGGGGGCCCAGTGATTCTGTGCTTGAAGCCGAGGGCCTAGTTTTAGTTTTAAAGCACTCTGCGGATGGCCAGGGGGCAGAGGCCCGTGGCCTGCTAGGCCACGGCACCGAGGGTCTGGGGAGCGGCCCCTCCCCTTGGCCGGGGTACGCTTTGTGATGGGGCCTGCAGCTGAAGAAATTCAGAACGTTCTTCCTGTTCCCCTCAGTGGGCCGGACACCCACCGGAGAGGGAGGCTTGCATCCTGCCACGTGGAGCCATGTGGAGCCGTCCAGGCTGGGCCTCAGGGGTGGGGGGGCTGAGGGGAGGGAACGCGGGGGATGTTTGCTTTCTTGGACAGAGAGCAGCATTTCCCTGGAAATGGAACTCGGTGGAAGAGGCCCCACCTCCCCAAACCTCAGGCATGTTACCTCCTTGAAAAGGGTCTTTTTAAGAAATGCAATCAGGCGCCAAGCAGCGTCAGCTCTGCCCAGTGTCGGTAAAGGAGAAGTCAGGGGGCCAGGCAGGACCCTCTGGACACGAAGGGATGGGCGGTCACCGTCACCCCGGAATTATTACACCACAGAGCCGGGCTTGGCTCCCCAAAGTACCTCCGAGGCCAAGGGGAATGACAGAGGCAAAGGGCCTCTCTCCAAGTTCAATATTAAGTTTGAAAAATTTATGTGCATTTTGCTTTCTACGCCCTTCTATTGCCTGGCTTAGTTTTAATATTTTTTAAAATCACACGCCATTATGGAGCGTGGATTGGTATAACCTTTTCAGGAGTAACATTTCAAATGCCCTTTCGCCGTAACGCTGAAATGGATGGGGTGTCGGGGGCCTCCTTTTTTCCCCGGCACTATTTGTAATTATAAAAAATTGCAGCGACCTCTTTGTCCGTCATTAGAGAAATGGCTGGATGAACCGTGGTGACATCCATTTAAAGAACACTATTTACTGTTTGGTGGTAGAACGAGGCAGAGTGGCCTGTGTGGGCCTGGGAAGCACCGAGCCAGTTGTCAAGAGTGAACATGAGTTGAAGGACTGAACGGGTTGGGTGATCCCATCTGTTTAAAAAAAAAAAGAAAAGAAAAAAGTGTGCATATGTACATATTTAGTTAAATGACTGACTGTATACGCCTCAAAATATTCTGAAGAAGAAGCCAGGGCAACCACACTAACAGTGATTACTTTGGGGGAGGGTACGTTCTCCTGAATTTGTCTCTGTTACAATAAGCCGGGACCACTTCTGTCACCTAAAAATAGAGATTAGAAACAAATTACTTACCTGTGGACAAAATGACAGACCCAGGAAAGTGCCTCCTAGTTATCCTGTGGGTTCTGGCCATGCGCCCATCGTCACCCCATCTGCGTGTCCGGGTTAAGCACACCCCCAGCACGTGGCCACTGGACGGCTTGGAGGGTCCCCCGGAGGCTCACCGCATTGGACACAGACTCGGGAGCTTCGTGGGCCTCTATCTGTTGGCCAGTTGGGCACCGACAGGGTTGCCGTCCAGTGATGGCTTCCGTTCAGATCGGCTGAGTTCTCCCCTTCTTTCTGGAAGCGGGTGGATGGCAGGGCGGGTGCCTCTGAGAGTCACCCAGAGGCAGATAATGGGCCGCATTGTCTGGGGACAAGAGAATGCCTGCCCCTGCCCCCTAGGCCCTTATTCAGCAAACCCTGGCACAGACACGGAGTTGAAGGGGCACTCACCGTTTGGTCTCCTCCTCCCTCCATCTTAAGAAATTCACATACAGCCACCTCTGATTTTTGCCAACAAAGCGAGGGGAAATTGTACCAACATGCTCCACGAGCCGTGCCGAGGGCAGGGGGAGGGGGGCTGCACAGATCACAGGGATGAGGTGGTACTTGGGGCACCAATTTGGCCTCAGGACCTTGGGGCCGGGGAACGGGCCGGAAGCGGAGGCAAGGAGGAGGAGAGAGAGACAGTTGGATCACCAGGAGCGCCTCACTGTACCCCAAGGGAGGGTAAAAGACACTGCCATCCACCTACCCGAGGCGTCCCGTGTTTCAGAGGGAAAATTATTAGATTACGACAAAGAACAGATGAGAAACAAAATAAGCTGTATGGGGCCGACGGTGCTGACTCGTCGTCGAGGATGGAAACCCAGGTGACCGGGCGGCGGCAGGGCACCAGGGCGCCGAGGCCAGAGCCAGACTGTGGACCCAGGCTCAGAACAGACCCTGACGGGGGGTCGGGGCCCAAGGCCGGCATCTTTCTCGACCTCGGGCCTCTCGTGTGCGTCCACGTCCAGCGCCCGCACGCAGGAAACCCCCAGTCCTGGGGTGGGGCCTGCCCGGGATTGCCAGCAAGAATAGAGAAATCAAGTGAGCCTTAATTAAGTCGCACACAGGGACCGGGTCCGGAGGGGCCGTGCCACCTGCCCGCAGCCTTCATTGTGCACAGCTAATCCCGTCCAGGTGTCTGCTGGCAGCCCCTGATCAATTAGTCACTGCAATTGAAGCTGAATGTAATTAATTATTCAATTTTGAGCTGTTCCAGCTTAATGCATCTGAAATGACATCATGCAGCCTGGGCGTTCTGCAGACGGGGACAAAAGGCAAGCAGGTCTGAACAAAGCCCCCTGCACCTGACCTGCTCTGAATCCACACTAATCCTGGGCCTCCCAGCAGGAGCCTGCTCACCTCCACACCCGCTCCTCAGAGCTTGCTCCCAGCAGGTGCACAGCCCGCACATGGGGGCCACTCCGGGAGCCTCGACCCCGGGTCACGGACCGCCCACCCCCCCACTTAATCGGTGTTCTGTCTTCTGTCACTACCCCACTCCCCGGCCTCGCCAGGGGCCCTGCTCTGACACCTCCTGCTCTCAGGCTGAACTCAGAACTCTGGCTCCACTTGGGGTGCCCCCCACAGGCCTTTACGTTGTCGCCTCTGCTCCGTCCTGGGCACGGAGGGAAGACGGGGGCCCCGCGGCCCCTCCAGAGAAAGACAAGCCCTATGGGGTGTCTCATGCCTCGGAGGTGCAGTGAGGGGCTGCGAGTCGTGAGCAGGAGGGTCTCCTTTCACGGAGAGGTAGGAGACCCACCTGATTTGCACCCCTGAGCCCAGAGAGCTTCCGGGGGCTCTCCATCCCTGCCCTGCCTCCCGCTTCTGCCACGGCCCCCGCCACGGGCTGCCCACAGAGCATCCCTAACTGGACCCCAGCGCCAGCGTCTGCCTGAAGGGACAGCATTCCTTTCTTTATTTTTCCTGGGTGCTGGGCGTGCCCTGCCGGAAGTGCCAGCATCTTGCCTGCACAGTCCATGGCTCCCTATCTCCTTGGTCAGGTGCAAACCCTCGGCCTGGCCGCAAGGCCCCAGGATCTCCACTGTTTCCTTCCCTCCTCTTCCTCACACACGAGCTGTCACCACCATGTGGGCCCTGGCCTTTGGGGCTTAGAATGGCCTTCCGAGGCCTCGAAGCTGCCCCCTCTGCCTGGCTGGTCATTTCCTGCTCTTCCCTCTCTCTCGCCCCTGGAGCCTGCAGCGGCCCCCCCCCTGACGGGGCCTCTCATCTCGGTGCACCCTAAGTCTGCGTTGGCAGCGTTGCTCCAGCTGAGGGGCGGGGGGCAGCCACCTCCCTCCCTCGGCTGTGTTTGCCAGGCGTCTAGCACAGCGCTTAACACATAATGGACCCTCCAGAAATGTTTGTTGAATTCACGAAGGAAGAAATTATTAATTCGGTCAAATTGAACTCATTATCTCCGTCCTTCCTCCCCGCCAATAAGGGAGGCCTTGCACGCTGCATCTCGGATAATGGTGTCATTATCAGCCACTCAGCCCTCCCTCTCTGCCCGCTCACTGCTGCCCACAGCCAGTGTATGATCCGGGGGGCTGGCTTAAAAGAGCCCCCCGATCCTGCATTCTCGATACCCCCCTCTCCCGGGCCTAGCTCAGGCCTCGCCGTTTCCCTCCTTAGCCTCTGTCCTCCCTGGAAGCCCTGCCTCCAGCGTGACCTCTCCTCCACGGTGACCGCCGAACGAGCTTTCTGAAGTGCGAAACCGGCCATGAACGTCTGTGCTTTAAAATGCAACTTTCCTCCTGGGCGTTTTCATTTCCGAAGGAATGAAAACCGGGGGCCACCAGATATCTGCGCACAGCAGCGTCGTTCCTGACGGACGGAAGGTGGCAGCAGCCCGAGCGCCCGCTGAGGGACAAGTGGGGGAACGCGATGTGGTACATCCATACAACGGCACATTTCTTGGAAAGAAGCGACATCTCCTACGTGTCCAGCATGGATGGATCTCGGGGGCATTAGGCTAAGTCGGAAAAGGTCAACTCCTGTGCGGTTCCGTTTCCGTGAGGTCCCCCGAGCAGCCACGGTCACAGAGACGGGAAGTAGGACAAGGGTCGGCAGGCAGCGGGGAGGAGGGCGGGGGGCTGGGGTTCCGCGGAGTCGGAGGAAGACGCTCTGGAGACAGATGGTAGTCTTGGTCACACCGCAATATGAAGGCACTTAAGGCCACAGAATGGTACGATTAAAAACAGCTACAATGGTACATCTTGTGTGTTTTACCACAATTCTTTAAAATCCTAAAAAATGCATTTTTAAAAAATGCCCAAGTGGCATCACCTTCCCTCGGAGTGACCCCCCAGACCTCCCTCCCGCACCGCCCCCCTGCCAGGCCCCACCTGCACTCCCTCCCCGCCCCCATGGTCCCTGCCCCCGGGCACCCGTCTGCAGGCAAGTTCTCCGCCTCGGCCCAGGTTGCTCCCTGCTCCCCCAAAACACGCCCACCCTGCCCAGTCTGCAGCTCTCGAGGGCCGGAACCTGTTCTGTCTCTTTCTGTGTCCCCGCAGGCCTGGCCATGCCTGGTGATGACCCAACCCTGTGGAAATACTGGGTGAACTAATGAAGGGAGGAAGGAATGCTCAGGTGTCTCCTGGCCCCCAACCTCCACGTGGTCTTCCCTACTTTTTATCACTTCCCGCCCCCCGGCCCCCACCCCACCAAGTCTCTCGAGAGGGGGCGTCAGGCGCACTCACAGAAGGAAGGCAAGGCCTGTCCAGCCCCTCTGAGAAGCCCCTCGTGGCCGTGTGGTCTGAGCGAAACAGCGGCCTTGAGATTTGGGGGTGAGGACTGGGGGCCAGCACCCCCAGTACAGGCCCATCATCCTCAGGGTCCCTCTGGGGAAGTGCAAGGGCGTCTCACGTCACCCGATGGGACTCTCGTGCTGGGCCAGGCGAGCCCCCTGTTGCTGGCCTTTCACTCATTTGTTCAGAGTGACACCCACCCTGGGGTCAGCTGGACCGAGCCTCAGTTTCCCCCTTTATGAAATGGGGGCTGCGGGCTCATTGTGAGTTGAGATGACGGTGACGATAGCAACTGGCGGGGCTGGCCGTGCTCTGTCCCCAGCGAGCCCTGTGGAGAACCCGGGACCCCAGAGGCCGCTCTTTACCAAAACCAATTAAGAGCCACGGGAGAGCCATCTGGGTGGACATTTGGATGTACCCAACAAGTGTCTGCCAGGAGACACGGACAAGAATGGTGACAGCCGCCAACGCAGCGTCACACAAGCCACATACCCGCTGGCACCCAGGGACGTGTGCCGCGCCCACTCCCAGCGGCCCGGACGATCCCGCGTGGGCACGCTTCATTCATAGAAGGCACACACGCTCGCAGCGCTGAGCTGGGGCTCAGCCGACTCACAGCGTCAGACGTGGAGCCGTGCCAGGCCTGGGGGCGGGCACGCGTGAGCGGGACGAGCCCGGGGAGGAGGGGCCTCCGAGCCACAGGAAAGCCTGGGTCTTGCCTGGGTCACGCGGCCCATATTCTGAAAACGCATCAGTTGGTGCATTTATACCATATGCGCTTTTCCGTGCGTATATTATGCTTTAATAGAAAGGAGGAAGAAAAGGGGGTGGGGGGGGAGACTTAGACAAAGGCCGGCCCGTCCAGAGGGCCTGACAGGCTGGGGACAGGAATGCCTTTCCCAGGAGGGGACACCAAATCCCCGAGACTTGAGGAAGAGAAGGGGGTGAACCCAGCGGGGGCCCAGCACTTCGGATGGGCGGGGAGTCGTTGGAGTGGCCGGGGAGTCGTTGGAGTGGCCTTCTACAGAGCAATGTCCTCCTGCTGGAGACGCCTTTGATAAAGTGGGGGCTTGCCGAGCCCAGAGTGTCCTGCTCCCAAAACAAAGC
>NW_011888959.1:1687807-1689819 GCF_000151845.1 Pteropus vampyrus
GGAATCGTTTGTCTCGGAGGATGTGGTCAGAGACGGGGCGCGGCCTGCGTCCCAGTGTCCGGGACTGCGGCTGCCTAGCCTGGGGGAAGTGTGGACGTCCACACAGCTGGGCGAAGGCGGGGCCGCTTCCTCTTCCTTCTTCCTTTTCTCTTCTTTCTTTACTTTTTAAGGATGAGCCACGTCCAGCGGACGTGAAGGGAGAGAGAAGGTCGGAGGCACCTGCACACGCCCTTCGCCTATACGCACAGTGTGACGAGTTCGCAGCACTTGGAGGCCACTTTTAAACCCATGGCCGGGACGGGGAGTGTCCCCTTCCCCTCTCCCTCTGACCACCCAACCAGCGTCCTCTCCATCCGGGTCAGCTCTCTTCTAGAAGCTTTGAGTGTACCCCCCACCCACACCCTTGGGAAGCCCTCCGTCCAGACAAGACCCCCACACACGCAGGCAGGGTTCTCTGGGAAGTCCCTCCGAGTCCTCTGAGGTGGTCCCAGGACAGGTGGCATGAAAGAGAGAGCGCAAGGGCTACTTTGGGCACCGCGGGACAGCCACCCGCCACCTGACGCTGTCAGAGCCCCAGCGCCCGTGATGAATGTGCCCAACTCCGAAACAGGCTTCAAAGCGAGTGGCACCGGCAGTTCCAAACTCAGACTCCCGGGGCTATTGGGTTTCACGATTTCTCTCGCAGCCTTGGTTACGGGTGAGCATGAATCTGCTCACCCCTTAATTATAGTTCTGGCATTCGAAAAACACAGCAACACCTCTCCCTCCCTTGGCGCCCTCGCCTCATTCCTCCCCACTCCCAAACGCTCCGAGAACCAGAGATAACCCCCGGGGCCATTTATGACTGTCCCTGTCCCCGTCCTCCGTGAGCTGACCGCATGCTCCTTGGCCCGTGCCTCTCAGCTGCCTTACAAGGTCACGGCGCCTGCCACGAGATGCTACTTTAGGGAGAGGCAAACCCTGACAGAGAATGTCAGGGTTTCGTTCTACGCTCCGAGCCAAGCCATTCCGGGGGCCCGGGAGAGCAGGCGGCGTCTCGTGTCTGGGACAACTTGGACACACGCTCTCTTCCAGGGGGCGGAGGGTGGAAAAAGTAAGCCCGTGGCCTCTTTGGCTGGAGGCGGATGGAGCAAATTAAAACACTGAGGAATTCCCCCCTTCCAACTGCAGCTCCGTTTTAGGGTCTGATGTCTGTCAACCAAATTAAAATAGATGAAAGCCAGCCTCAACGGTGTCTCCGGGTGGAGGAGGCCCAGCCTCGGCGATGGGGACCGTGACCTCGTTCTCGGCCGCTTCCCTAATTGATTGCATCTCCAGGGTGGAAAACAGAGTCGGCGTCCAACCGTCCTGTCCCTCTTCATGACCCTGCCCACACAGGGGACGCAGCAGGAAAGCCAACAGGAAACTCCAGGGGGACCAAACGTCCTTAGATCGAGGGGAAAAATCAAGCCCACGAGAGCCAGCTGGGGACCTACTGGCTTCCGGCATTCAAGGGACAGTGAATTTACTATGAGTCGGAGCTGGGTGTGTGTCTCCACACGCTGCTTCCATGCTGGCTGTGTGGACAGAGAGACACAGCCACCACAGGGAGGAGACGGAGCCACACTGCCTTGCTCCCGTCTTACCCTCTCCTGGCCCCCACACTGCCAGAGGAAAACGGGCGACTGGGCCCAGTGTACAGAGCCATGAGTTCTTCTCACCGCGCACCCTGCGGCCCGCCCCAGCGTCCCCAAGAGGATGGAAATCATGGGGGACGGAGGGGGGAAGTGGACAGCTGCAGGGAGAGGCACCCTCAGGGGAGAGAGCATTCACCCCTGGGCGGAACCCCCAAGAGGGGCACTGAGACCCCCTAAACATTCTCAAAGAATCCTCTCACAGAGCCCACCAGGGGGTCGATCTCTCTTTCACCAGGAAGCAGGAAGCGGCAGAGAGGGCGGGGGTGGCCCGGCCAGGAGGCAGGGTGCCTGGCGTCCGGTGGCCTCTCCCTCCAAGCCCCTCCTCTCCCTCTGCAC
>NW_011888959.1:1693129-1693897 GCF_000151845.1 Pteropus vampyrus
GCCATCCAGCCTGGCCCCCGTTACCTTCACACTTGGGAAACCGTCTCCGGTCAGACCTCACCTGAACCACCCGAGTGGGTTTCTGCTTTCCGTCAGGGCTGTGTCCTCCAAACACAGCCACGCACGCACACCCCTGTCCGCATCCAGACGCTTGCACTCCACGCACCAAACGTCGGCTTCAGCCTCATCCAGTCACTGCCTTCAAACACGGCAGTGCCACCTGGCTCACTGAGGCGGCTCTCAAGTTGGCTCACTTGCCACCGTCCCCCCGCCCATCCCCGAATCTAGCCACAGCTCCAGCACCCCGAGAACCATCAGTCAGAGCATGTCGCTCCTCTGCATAAAACCCCAGAATAAAATCTCGAGGCCCCGCCGGCCGGCTGACAGGCTCTGCTGGGTCCAGCGTGCCCTCACCCCGTTCCCGCTCTCCACAAGGCTCCTCCAACACCCCGGGCCTCCGCCCTGAGGCTTTGCCTCCATGGCCACTTCTGCCCCAGCCCTTGTGTCTGAGAATGTGCCATGTCCTCAGAGATGCCCGTCTCGGCCCCAAAGCCACTCAGAGAGCCTCCTGCTCCTTTTTCTTGGATGCTTCTGGAATGTTCTATCCCTCCTCCTGAGCCCCTCGCCTGTCCCCTTCCCTTCACTCATGGAGCTGGGACATATATACAACCTGTGGGGTCACTGAAGGGTCTGGATCCCCTCTGAGCGTTCAGCCAGGGTGGGCCCTGGACCCCCGCTCTGGGCCGTGCGGGCCTGGCCTGTCCACGG
>NW_011888959.1:1693947-1695687 GCF_000151845.1 Pteropus vampyrus
CTGTGTGGCGGGCCTCCCAGCCCCCATGCTGTTGACGTCCAAGGCCAGATCATCCTGTGCGGTGTGGGCGTTCGGCAGAGCCCCCGTCCTCTGCCTGCCCCACGCCAGGAGAGCCTGGTTCTGGCCACCAAGAATGTCCCCACGCTGTGCCCAGTGTGCTCTGAGCAAAATCACCACAGGTCGCGAAGCCTGTCTTGGAGGGATGAGACTGTGCCTGGCGACCCAACGGGTCTCTGCCTGGTCGGGGAAGGGGCCTGTGGCTGCTCTCGCTGCACCTGCAGGATCTGGGGTCAAGTCACTGCCTCCTTGTACCCACAGGGCTGTCCTGGCCAAGGCCACAGAAAGGTCTGGCCTTGATGTTGGGTCCCACGCAGCGTGGACAAGCTCGCAAGGGAGGAAAGGGAGGGCAGAGGGCGTTGGGGGCAGAAAGCACAGATACAAAGGCAGAGAGACAAAGCAACAGGGCTTCTGGTTGTCCAGGAAGCCAGGAGGAGAAGCTGAGCCAGGTGAGGCGCGAGGAGGTGAGGAGGAAGCCCGAGAAGCAGGTGAAGGCAAGGCCACCAGGGCCCTGCCCAGGGGCTGCACTGCCTCAGGCGGGCCAGGGGAGCTGGTCGCAGCTGGAGCTCACCTTCCAAGCGGGGCTCGGACCCGGCTCCTTCCTGTGCGTCTTGCAGGCGGATCCACTCATGTTTTCCTGCACAGCCCCCCCACCTGCTCCCCAGGCAGCAAGGCCAGGGCCAGCGGGCCTGGGTCTGGACTCAGGGGGCAGAGGTCAGGCCAGTCAGGGGCTAGGCAGGCTCTGGGCTGTGTGGGGAGGACTCTAGCTGAGCCCATGCCAGGCACCAGAGGCCCGCAACTCCCGTGCTCCCCTGCCCACCCTGACAGGTCCCCCTCCCTGCAGATGGACTGCCCCTGAGAGACCCAGGGCCCAAGAGGTGCTGGTGGGCTCAAGGGAGCCAGGTGACGGGGGAGAAGCAGTGTGAAGTTCCCCCAGACAGCGCTGGGGACATCTCAGCAGCAAAACTCGGGGATCAGGGCCAGAGAGCCGAGGGCGGTGCTGGGTCCCAGCCCAGACAGGGCAGACCAGCGGGCTTCAGTGCGTGCATGCTGCCATCGTGTGGAGACCCGGTCGAGAAGTCGGGAGCTGTGGGGCACCCCCAGGCCCCCCCTGGGACCCTGTCCCGGCCAGGGAGCCTCAGGCCCCAGGCCACAGGCCTAACCGCGCCCAGATGGCCTTGGCAGAGCGGCCGGTTGGTCTGCTGCACCCCTGAGGCCCCAGAGTGGGAGCCAGGGGAGGGAAGGTGTGGGCGGTTTAATGGGCAAACCTACCCGCAGGGCCTTTCAGAGGAGACTGGCAGTGTATGTGGGGGGTGTACCCAGCCTAGAGGGGGGACACAGACCATCCCTGCTCTGTCCCTCCTGGCCTGGCAGCCTGTGGTGTCCTCAGTCATCCTGGAAAGATGCTGTCCTCAGCAGACACTGGGACACCCCTCTCCTCGACCCCTCCCAGCAGCATCTTCCCTCGTAGGGGCAGAGGAGAGCGAGCACTCATGCTGGCCCACGCTGTCTGCTGTCTACATGCCACTTCTGCTCAGCATCCCTCCCATGCCCCGGTCCCCCGCCCAGCGCTGTCCCTCCCTATGCATACGGGCAGCTGTGGCGTCTCTGAAGCAGCACCTTGTTAAAACAATGGTAGCCGGACCGGCCGGGGTCTGCGGGACGTAGATGCTCACTCGAGGT
>NW_011888959.1:1697352-1699214 GCF_000151845.1 Pteropus vampyrus
GAGCCCCTCTGGCGGGGGAGAGTTCTGTGACTGTCCAAGTGGAAAGTGAGTGGGGATGTGTGGTTGATGGCCCCACGAAGACCTCACTCAGTGGGTCCCCAAAGCAAGGATGTTTGTTTGTCAAAACATCTTTTAAAGTCATACATAGTACAATATCTGGTATGTGGTCCGTACTTACTGGTATAGCTAATAAACCAATGAATGAATACAGAATCCGGTAAATGCAACGTGGACAGTGTTGTTTTTTAAAAGAACATCCCTGTTTTTTCTGCCTTTCGTACCCCTGGATGTGAGGCTTTGAGATTTTGACTTTTCCCAGCGTTAATAAGAAGTCACAGAACATGGCATGTGAATAAAGCCTATGAAATTGATTACCAAGACGGTGGTCTTATGACTCTTCTAGGATTTCCAGGAAGTCTCTATCCTAGAGACCAAACTGACGTTTTAAGCTAATATCAGATGCACAGGCAAGCTCACCGTGGACGCAGATACCATGGTTATCTGCCCGGATTCAGTCTCCACAAGCCCAGCCTGAGGCCGTCGGTCCCAGCTCGCTCGAGTCCTCTCTGGAGGTGGCCCTCATTCAGAGAGAACTGCCTCTCCGACCGTGACACCCCCTCACCAGACGGCAGCAGCCACATATCACAACCAGTTAGTTCAGGGACAAAAAGTCTTGGTGCCCTTTGCCTCGTGTGGGACGTCTCTGATGAGCGCCCCCAGGGCCGGGACGCCTGGGGGACCACCCGAGGCCTTTGCGTGACTGTGTTGCAGCTCGACTTCCGCCGCACCCCCACTTCCTTCAGCTGCCCCTTCCAGGAGGCTGGTCCCAAGGACTCTCCCCGGAAGACTTTCTGCATGCAAATCGTCTCCGGGGCTGGATGCCAGGGACGCTGCCCTGCAACAAATGGGACCAGGAGGGGTCCGAGTATCTCCAAAATGGGATTGTGGAGCTGGCTTGGCCACCAGATGGCTGGCAACAAGGACTCTGTCACTGGTGATGGAATGGGGGGGGGGCATCGATAGCCCCTGGCATGAGGTAGAGGGGCAATTAAGAGCAGCCGAAAGGGATGCCCAGGAGAGAGAGAGCGTGCAGTATCGGGGTTTGCGGGGAACCTGGGGGATAGCCCTCCTCCTGGCTGTGGAATCGGACGGCTGTTGCTGGGGGCAACTGAGGCTTCCGAGGAAGCCAAGCAAAGCCTGAGGGTGGTTAATCGCCAAGCAAAGCCTGAGGGTGGTTAATCGCCAATTAAAGGCTAATTAAGATAACCAGAGGGTCTCCTTAGTACTGTGTAAATTAGAGACTCTCATCTCCTGCAGCTGGAGGGCAGAAGGAGCCGAGGATCTGGCTCAGGACTTAATTACAAGGATTGCAGAGCTCTGAAGAGCTTGAATTCTCACCCTAGGCCGATCTGGTACGCCGGGTCAGGGTAGGCCCGGAACCAGCTGCGGCCACTCACGAACATGCCTGGGCTGGAAGGCGCACGTCGTTGCTGGAACAGCGGGTGCCCCTTGGCCTCGCGCTCTCTCCCTCCGTGCGGTCCGTCCCACAACAAAACCATCGGAGTAGCTGGATCCCTTACACGATGCTCAGGCCTTGGAGCGGGAGAGAACCAGGTGGAGGCTAACACAGCCTCCTGTGACTTACCCGCAGCGGTGCCTGGCGAGAGACCCTCCCGGCTCGTCCTCCGCTTCCACGGGAAGAGCCATGCTCGAGGGTAGAGCTCACTCGGGTCTCTGAGCAGAGCCAGGTGCTTCCCCTGGCAGCTCAGAAACCAGACGCGGAGGTTAGGTCGGCAGAGAGGAGGTCTGAAGGGCAGCCCATGGGGGAGGCGTGATGTGGAAGGCCTCTGCGCTGCAGGTGA
>NW_011888959.1:1700439-1706692 GCF_000151845.1 Pteropus vampyrus
ATCCATTTTTTGTACGTGAGTCAATGACTTTCAATGCAACCATCACCATAATCAAGTTTTAAAACATTTCTGTCATCTCAATAAGAGCTTTCCTCCGCATTTACGGTTAAGCCCGCATTGCAACCCCAGCCCCAGGCAACCCTGAATCTACTTTCTGTCTCTATAGATTTCATGTAAATGAAATCATACAGTATGTGGTCTTCGGTGTCTAGCTTCCTTTGCCTGATGTGTTTTTGAGGTTCGTCCACATTGTAGCATTGTTCCTTTTTACTGATGAATGGTGTTCCCCGGTACGGATGATTACCATATTTTTGTTTATCTGTTCACCAGTGAATGGACATTTGGGTTGTTTCCACTTTTTTTTTGGCTAACAGAAATTAATCTGCTATAAATATTTACATGCAAGTTTTGTGTGAACTCGTGATTTTATTTCCTTTGCGTAAATACCTAGGAGTGGAATTTGGGGATCATTTAGTAAATTTACGTTTAACTTTTTAAGAAAATGCCACAACATTTTCCAAAGTAGCTGTATGATTTTATATCTCTGCCAGGCTTCTCGAGGGAGCTCATTTCTCCACATTCTAGTTAACATTTGTTATTGTCTATCTTTTTAATTATAGCCATTCTAGTGGGTGTGAAGTGGTATTTCATTGTGGTTTTAATTTGCATTTCCCTAATGACTAATGATGTTGAGCATCTTTTCAAGTGCTTATTAGCTGCTTGTTTATCTTCTTTGGTGAAATGTCTATTCAAATCTTTTGCCCATTTTTTAATTGGATGTTTGTCCCCTTGTTGAGTTTTCTATATATTCTGGATACAAGTCTTTTATAAGATATGCGATTTGCAAATATTTTCTCTCGGTCTACGGGCTTGTCTTCATTTTCCTAATGATGTCTTTTGAAGTACAGATGTTTTTAATTTTGATGAAGTCTAATCGATCCAATTTTTTCTTTTATAGATTGTGCTTTTGATGTCGAATCTAAGAAAACTTCGCCTAACCCAAGGTCGTCAAGATTTTGTACTGCGTGTTTGTCTGAAAGGTTTATAGCTTGAGCACTCACGTTTACGTCTGCAGTCCATGTTGAGTTAATTTGGGGCGCGGTGCGAAGATTCGAGCTCATCTTTCTGCATGTAGATATCCAGTTGCTCTGGCCCCCTTTGTTAAAAAGCCCGTGCTTTCCCATTGAATGGCCTTGGCACCTTTATCAAAAATCAATTGCCCATAAAGGTGAGGGCTTATCACTGGGCTCTCAGCTCTGTCCCATTGGTCTACGTGTCCACTTGTACACCAGACCATTTAACCGTATCTCACTTACCAAAGCTTTGCAGTAAGTTTTGAAATCGGGAAGTGAAAGGCCTCCCACTTTGTTCTTTTTCAGAGTCGTTTTTTGCTAGTCTGGTTTTTTTGTTTTTTTGTTTTTTCTTTCCATATAAATTTTAAGATCAGCTTGTCAAAGTCTGCGAAAAAGCCTGCTGGGATTTTGATAGAAATAGTGTTGACGTGATAGATGGATTTGGGGAGGATTGCCACCTTAACAATATTGATTCTTCTATTCTGAACATGCAATGTATTTATTTAGAGATCCTTTAATTTCCCTCCGCACTGTCTTGTAGCTTTCACTGTACAAGTCTTGTACTTCTCTTATTAAATTTATTCCTTCGTATCTTATTAATTAATTTATTTATTCGATGCTACCGAATGGAACTATTTTCTTAATTTTGTCTTCAGATCGTACATTGCCGGTGTGTAAAAATGCAATTAATTTTTGTATGTTGATCTTGTATCCTATATCCTTGTTGATTTTGTTTATTAATTATAATAGAAGTTTTTAGAGTTTTGACCTTTTATAGACAAGGACCATGGGATCTGGAATAGAGACAGTTTTCCTTCCTCCTTTCCAATCTATATCTGATGGCACTGTCCAAAACCTTGAGTTCAATGTTGACTAGAAGTGGCAAGAGTGAGAATCTTTACCTTGTTCCTGACCTTGAGGAGAGAGCATCCATCGAGTGTGACCGTAGGTATAGGATTTGGGTAAATGCCTTCTCTCAAGGTGATGACATTCCCTTCTATTCCAAGTTTATTGGAAGTTTTTTTTTTTTTAAATCCTGAATGTATGTTGAATTTTGTTAAATAGTTTCTCTCTACCTATGTAGATGGTCAGGTGTGTTTTGTTCCTTAATCTATTATTATTGTGCATTACATTATAACAGATCTCTGGATGTTAATCCAGCCTTCTATACCTGAAACAAACCTCACTTGGTCATGGTATATAGCCCTTTGTATATGTTGCCGAATTCACTTTGCTAATATTTTGTTGAGGATTTTTACATCTATATTTGTGAGGGATATTGGTCTATAATTTTATTTTCTTGTGGTGTGTTTGTCTGGCTTTGCTACCAGGGTAATACTGACCTCAAAGAATGAGTTGAGAAGTTTTCCAGAAGTATTTCTGGAAAAGTTCATGAAATCTTGATGCTATTTCTTCTTTAAACATTTGATAGACTTCACCAGTGAAGCCATCTGGCCCTGAGATTTTCTTTGTTGAAAGTCTTGATTACTAATCTTTTTTTTTCTTTGCTTATTGTAGGTGTATGCAGATTTTCTATTTTTTTTCCAGGGCAAATGTTGGTGATTTGTGTGTGTCTTTTTAGAAATTCGTCTATTTCTTCAGCTGCCTGACTTGTTGGCGTAGAATTATTTTCAGTATTCCCTTATAATCCTATTACACTCTGTAGGAGCTAAGATTATGTCTCTATCAATTATTCTGGTGATCTGTGCATTCTTTCATTTTTCCTTGATCAAGTTAGCTAAAGGTTTGTTTATTTTGTTGACCTTTCCAAAGAACCAACTTTGGTTTTCATTTATTTTCTCTATTTCTTTTCTGCAACCTTGATTTTCATTCTAATCTTTATTCTTTCTTTCTGCTTGCCTTGGGTTTGCAGAAAGCAAACCTTATTAAATCTTATTGTTTTAGATTCTTAATGTGAAAGATCAGATTACTGATTTGAGATCTTTCTTTTTCTCAAACACAGACATTTCAGCTGCATATTCTCCCTTAAGCGGTCCTTTAGCTGCCTCCAATAGATTTTGATGTTGCGTTTTTCCATTCAGTTCAAAATAATCTGTATTTCCCATATCTCCTTCTGTTATTTTCTAAAAATTAATGTTGTTGTGATTGAAGGACACTCTTCGCACGATTTCGAATTTTTAAAAATTTACTAAGATATGTTTTATGGACGGGAATATGGTACATCTTGGAGAATATACCACGTACGCTAGAAAAAGGGGTAGACCTGCTTCGGGCAGAGTGTGCTTCAGATGGAGTCAATGAAGAGTGTAGTCCAAGGCTTCCGGATCCTTACTGATTTTGCCCTCTTGTCCTATTATTTAAAAAGGGGTATCGAAATCTTCCACTCTAAGTGTGAAGTTAACTATTTCTCTTTGCATTTATGTGAGCATTTTTTTCCTGTATTTTGGAACTTTGTTATGAGGCACATAAAAGTTTAGGATTGTTAGGTCCTCTTGATTAACCAATGCTTTTTTCATTATAAGATGTCCCTTCTTTGTGTCTAGTGACTTTTTTTTTTTTATCTTAAAGGTCCGTTTTTCCAATATTAATATAGTTACTTCAATTCTCTTATGGTTACTATTTTCTTAGTATCTTTTTTATGCCTTTACTTTCAACCTCTTCGTGTCTTTCGATATAAAGCGTCATCTACTGTAGACAACCTAAAGGTGATTTGGGGGATTCTGGGGTTTTTTACAGTCCGACAATTCCTACTTTTTGAGTATTTACTCTATTTACATTTAACGTAATTATCGGTATGGTCTGATATGCATCTGCTATTTGTTGTTTATGTCTCATGTCTTTCTTGTTTCTCTCTTTTCTACTTCATTCTTTTGTGTTAGATATTTTCTAGAGTACTATTGTAATTCCTTTCTCGTTTCATTATAATTTTCTAATTATTTTCCTAGCGACTGTTCTGGAGATTACAATATGCATCTTAACCTAAAACTATTTAGGATTAATACAAACTTAACTCCAGTGGGGCATAGAAAATTTTCTCAATATCTCCCCCTCGTTTCCTCTCCTTTGTGTGAATATTGTCATATAAAATTAGATCTTTGTATGTTATAAGCCCAATAATACAGTTTTATAATGATTGTTTTACGTGGCTGTGTTTTACAGCAATTAAGAGGAGAATAAAAAATATAGTTTAAAATATAAAATTTAAAAATATTTACCTACATAATAACCTTTATGGGTGTTCTTTATTTCTTCATTTGAATTCAAGTTGATATCTGGTATCATTTCTTCTTAGCCTGAAGGACGTCCTTTAGTATTTTTTTGTAAGGCAGGTCCCCAGGCAATAAATTCTTTCGGTCTTCGCTTATCTGAGAATGTCTTTATTTGCCTTTGTGTTTGAAAGATAACTTTTGCCGGATATAGAATTTGGACTGTTTTCCTTGGCACTGTGACTGTGACGTCCTCCTGCCTCCTGCCTCCATTGTTTCTGCAGATAATCTGATTGTGGCTTTCTTGTACACCGTGAGTCATTTTAGTGCTGTCACTTTTAAGATTTTGTCTCTGATGATGTGTCTGGGTATGGATTTTTTGAGTTTTTTCCATCGGAGTTGGTTAAGCTTGTTGAATGCATGTATTAATGTTTTTAAAACAAAATTGGGAAACTTTTGGCAGTTACTTCTTCGAAAAAGTTCTGTGCCTTTCACTGACGGTCTCAAGGATCTCTGAAGCTCTGTTCATTTTATTCATTCTTTTTACTCTGTTCTTTAGATGGTTTCCATTGCTTTATACTCCAGTTTGCCGAGTCTTTCTTATTCCAGCTCAAATCTGTCATTGAGCCCCTCTGGTGAATTTTTCATTTCAGTGGTTATACTTTTCAACTCCAGTATTTCTATTTGAGTCTTTTCCATATCTTATATCTTTTTGTTGACGTTCTGTAGGTGATGAGCTAATGTTATGATATTTCGAAAAATTGTTTAAACACCATTTCCTTTAGACCTTTGAACATATCCATAATAGCTGGTTTTAAGTCTGTCTACCAAGGCCAACACCTAGGATCCCTCAGAGACAGTGTCTGTCAACTGCTTCTTTCCTGTCGTGTGGCTGCACATTCCTGCTTCTTTGTATGTTTTGCAATTTTGGCTAGAAACTGGACATTCTGGATAATATATTCTAACAAGTCTGGATTCTGATTTGCCTCCCCCAGGGAGTATTGCTGCATTTACTTTAGTTTGTTTAGTGACTTGCCTGGATGAATTATTTAGAATCTGTCTCCCTTCCTGCGTATAAACACTAATATCTATGCTTTTTAAAAATTCTTGGTTTCATTGTTACACTACGCTTTTTTAAAATTCTTAGTTTCGTTGTTAAACCTGGCTTCCTATAAACTGACTCTGGGTGAGTGGAGCTTCATCAGTCGGCCAAAGGCCGGTCAGAGGTTTTGCTTAAAAATCCTGGGCCAGGAAGGCTTCCACCCACTGGTGTGGCGAGGTGCCCATTCAAAGACCACACAGTGTACAGGTCTGTCCTGGCTTTCAGCGCCTGCTCGTGCAAGGACCCATGGTCAGCCAGGGACAGGGAGATAACCGGGGCCTTCTCTGACCTTTCCTGAACTGCACGTGTGCACAGCTTTCTAGATCCCTAGGGACACGTGGGGACTTATCAAATCCCCCTTTGGCTATCCCATTCCCCAGATATCTCTTTAAAATTTTTGGCTTATCTGATGCTTCCCTGAATCATATTATAGCTCTGGGCAACTGTGATACTGGCTTTCCTTGATTGTTTGCTCAAGAGATAACAATTGCTTTTGACAGTGCCCTTGGACAAGGGGCTTTTCTCTGGAGCTCCAAATTAGATCAGTGTTGCTGCCACATCAGTCTGCGGAGAGAGAGATGGGAGCAGCCTTGTGTGACAATGGCGCAGATCCCACCATTGTCAACCAAGGTTCAGTAGTTTTTCTTGAATAAATGTCTTTCAATTTGTTATATGCCTTTGGTTAATTTCCAGAGTTCTGAAATGGTTGGTTTTGACAATACCGTCTAATGTTCTCATTGCTTTTATAGAGACAGGATTCACTGAGGTCTTTCTTACACCACTGCCCCCATTAAACCTCAAGCTCAGTTGCTGCCCAGTCATTTCAGCCTCTTCGTACAAAGAGATCAGTAGACAAGGAAAAGAGTCACCATTCTGGCTGGAGAAATTGACACTGATTGTCAGGAGAAGAT
>NW_011888959.1:1708002-1726807 GCF_000151845.1 Pteropus vampyrus
CCCAAATGAAGATATTTTTATGTGAGGGCAACTGTTCTATAAATGGACACTTAAGCCTTTTTGGACACCAATGTCTAAAATGATGAAATACTGTGATTGCACAAGACTGACCTCTTGCATTCTGACAATAATCTCTGACAACAGTATAGTGTCAACAAGGCCTGAGCTGAAAATGACTTGAGATCAAGGGTCGAGTGTGGTCATCCCCATAGCAGCCCTGGGCCCTGCTCTTAGGGAGGCCCAGGACACATTGCCTAATTGAAGGAAAGTAAAGCCCTCTCACGGGGCTTCGGTTGTACTGGTCTCCTGTAATGACCATTCAAGTAGCAGGTTTGAACCATGTAGCCGTCAAGAGCCATGGTTTGGGAGCTATACCCATCAGGGTCCAGAGAAGCTGGACCACTCGGAGAGAGGAGCAGAGGGAGAAGGGATCCATCACGGAGATCTGACCTTGCACAGTTGTGGGGGCTGGTGTGTGATCTCTCTGAGCCTGCAGAACACGAGGCAGGCCACTGGGAAGGTAAACCGGATGCGAGGTGGGGGAGATCAAGACCTGCATCCACCAGGAGCGCTGGAACCCCCGAAGACAGACGGACAGACAGACCTAGGTCAGTCCTTATTGCCTCCCAAGCTGGTGGACCGAGATCCACACTCGCTCCTGCTTTTCAATCCTGTAACGTAAACACTGAGATAGAAAGTTAACCACTGTTACCGCATCTTAACGCGAGTTGATAAGGAGACGAGAGAATGGAAGGAAACCAAAACATTCAGCACATATGTATATATAGGTATAAATATGTTCAGAATAAGGAAGAAATACTCACAATTATTTCAGTCATCATTTCTGCAACCAGTGACATAGTTGGAACCGATATTTGTAAGTAACTTCATCCAATACTCGTTTCGTATTCCCTTTGCCCTTAGCGAGCATCTCAGCTTGTCATGATTCTTTGCCTGCATGGCAGCCCAAGTGTTTATTTGTGAAGAATTTAGGCCATTGGAAGTTCTACCTAAATTGGGTTGTTAAAGTCTTTTATTGATTTTAATCACAAGACATGGGACTAATAAGAAACACCAGCGAGACCTCTGCATTCCAGACATACCCCTCCTACTCCCAATGTGAAGTAGCACCCCAGTTTCTCCTTGATAGCATCAATCCCCCCAGCCAGTGCAGAAACCCCTTCTTTGCTCATTGATTCAGCACCATAAGAAGTTCAAGTGGCCAGGTGAGTCTCAACATCCAGCTCAATAGAATCATCGTTGTGTCAACGATGGAAGCGTTCTGTAGATCTATGGATATTCATTTTGGCAGAAGCATTGAGGACAGGGAAGGCAAACTCAAATCCATAGCAAATACCTATTCCGGGAGAACAAAGTGCTACCCTATTTCCTGATGGAAGTGGTCCAATGTGATCACTGTGCCTCCAGGTAGCTGGAAGATCTCCTGGAGAATGGTACCGTATCAGGACTCCGCATTGGCCTCTACACTCAGCAGTAACCATAGATGACTGGCCTCGGAGAGTAGAAATAAATGATGCTGAGACCATACACAACAACCTCCATCCCTTCCATCATGGCTGCTTTGTTCATGAGCCTGTGGATTAAAGACAAGAGTGGCTGAGAAAGAGCTGTCCAATATCCACAACATAGATCATCCTCTATACCTGGTTAATAAACTCTTCCTCTGCTGCCTTCACCCTTTGATGACTTTGGTGACCATCCACATGGGCCACAAATACTTTCACACTCTGTGCTAGTTTGGAGGGGCCTATCCACTTGTTTCTTCTTCAGATCTTCTCGTCACCATTTTTGAATTTCTATTCCTTCCAGTTCTCTGACCACCTAGCCAAACCATTAGTTATTGTCCATAAATCAATATAGACCTGTGTCTCTGGCCATCTAACTTTCTAGACGAAAGGAACCATCGGCATTCTGTGCACCGGGGCGCGTCCCCTCGGCGCTGGCCTTTAGGACTGTCCCAGGGTGGGGCTGTGTATCATGCAGAACCATCTATAAACCAGGATGAAAGTTTTTCTTCCTCACTTAGTTGGGAGTTCATGAGAACTCCCCATAAAACCATAAACATAGCTCGATAGGGAGAAGGTGATTTAGCAAAGAATGGGGGCCTTGGGTATCTGGGTCACTTGCCCATGAAGCTTACTTTTGCCTTAAGGTCTTGCTTGAACCTGACCTTACATATACCACTTCCATTTGATGACAGAGTGCTGCTGTGTGTGCCTGATGTCACGGCGTTAGGGGTCAGATTACACAGGGTCCACAGTGGGTACCTCAGAGCAGGCGGTGACGTGGCTGCCCGTGGGCAGGAGTTCAAGCTCTGCCAAAGCCCAGTCGCAAGTCAAAATTTTTTCTCGACTACTTTCAAGTGGAGAGTAATTGGACGGCAGGAATGGGCTTCGATCGTCGCGCTGTGATTCACCGAAGGGGGTCTTCCAAACAGCATCCCTGTTGGCCCCCCGACACTTTGAGCGCCATCGATTCTGCTGGACAATGCGGCCCAAGTGGCGGGGCAGTTTGGACAGCAGCCCGGGCCTGTTCGTTGAGAGCCTTCTGTTCCGGGCCCCACTCAAAACCAGCAGATTATCAGGTCACTCGATAGATAGGTCAGAATAACGTGCCCAGATGGGGTACGCATTGCCTCGCCAACCCACAGAGATTCACTAGAAGCTATGTGTCTTCCACACAGACAGGAGGTGACAGAGGAAGCAACTAGTCCTTCACCTTGGAAAGAGTATTCTAACATGCCCCACGTTACTGAACTTCTGCCATTCTCGCCAGAGCGGGAAGCCCCACCGTTTCTGTAGGATTTACTCCCTGTCCTCTGGCATGCAAACCAGAGCACCCTGTTGGCCAGGTGCAGTCAGCAGAACGTCATCGACGTAACGAACCAGCACGTCGTCTTGTGCAAGGAAAAGACGAAGTCCCTGCTTACAACGGGGCCACATAGCTGATGTCGCCCTGAGGTAGGACAGTGATCATGTACCGCTGGCCTCGCCACCTGAAAGAAAACCAGTTCGATGTTCTTTCCTAACAGATGGGGAGAAAAAAAGCCTCCGCCAGCTCTGCAGCTGCACGCCAGCTGTCAGGCGACGTGCCGATGTGCTCCAAGGTGAAACCACAGATCGGAAGCACCACCTGAGTGAGTCGAGTACTGTACCGCCATTCTCCAGGATCCAGCTGCTTCCTTCTCAGACCGAGTAGGGGTGTTAATGAAGATAGCGCGGGACGCACCACCCTGAGCGGTTCCAGCCCTTGGCGGGGGCACCAATCTCTGCAGCCCCTCCAGCAATACAGTACGACTTCAGTGTACTATTTTCATAGATAGAGGCAGTCCTGGTGGCTTCCACTTTGCCCTTCCTGCCATAATAGCCTCCCCTCCATGGATCACAGCATCCATGTGGGATTCTGGCAGATGCCTACCCCGACTGAGTTCCAGAACTGGGGAGAGAACCACAAGGTGGGTTCGTGGACCCACTGGACTCATTAAGAGACAGGCCTGAATGAGACTTCGCTGATCACTCGACTTCTAAAAGCCCCTACTCTGACTCCCAGGAATGAGTATTAATTCAGAGCCGGTGTCCAGCCATCTCTGAAAAGCCCGATAAGATAAAAATGAAGTGCTAAGTGTGTGACTTAGCGTTAAGAATGGTAGGTATTGTTATGATCAATAATAGTTGCAGCCAAGGGTCTAGATTCCATCCTCACCCCACTGTCCAGTGAAATCGAGACGTCACTTCACCAAGTTGTAGATAAGGATGCACCAAGAGGCTGGCAGAGAAGCTCCGGCCTGGAGTGACAAAGGGTGGACCCTCTTTCTACTCAGGATTCTTATTGACAGCCCACGGGAATGATGCCGAGAGAGCCCGTCGCCCAGAAACTCCCAGGGAATCACAATTGCTAATACTGAGAAAAGTGGGAGCACATTATTTTTAACAGTCAGAAGGCAGAATCAGGAAGTGGAGAGAAAATTGGCGCGAACATTTGGAGCGCTGGACGCTGGGCATGACTCAACCACTTTCTAGCCAGATGACCCTGGGCACCTGTTTGCACTTCTCTGAGCCTCCGGTTCATTATCTGTAACGCTAGAAGATAATGCGATCTAGCTCTTCGGTCGTTGAGTGAATTACATAAGATTATGCATTTCAAGTACTTAGCACCTATTATCAAAAAGCCCCAAGATAACAAATGCTGGCCAGGATGTGGAGAAAAGGGAACCTCTGTCCTCTATCGGCGAGATCTCAATGGGTACAGCCGCTATGGGAAACGGTGTGGCAGTCCCTCGCGAATGAAAACTAGAACTACCTTGTGAGCCAGAAATCCCTCTTCTAGGTATATATCCAAAGGACATAAAGCCACCATTTCAACGAGATAGCCGCACTCACGTTCACGGCAGGATTACGGAGAATAGCCAAGAACGTGGGAACAGCCTAAGTGCCCATCAAGAGATTAATGGGGAAAGAAAACGTATACATATACACACAGCGGAATATTATTAAGCCATTAAAAAAAAGAAGGGAGTCCTGCCATTTGTGAAGACGTGGATGAACCTTGGGGACGTTACGCTACGTGAAATAAGAGAAAGACAAATATTGTAAGAGCTCACTTATGAGTGGAATCTAAACAAGCTGAACTCATAAAAACGGTAGAGCGGAGCTTGCTAGGGGCAGGGAGGGTGGGGAGTCTGAAGAGATGCTATTTACACGTATCAAATCATCACGCGGTTCGCCGTAAACTTACGCAATGTTAGGTCGATTACATCTCAGTACAGCCGGGGAGGTGATGATAGCGGTGTCTGACATAGTTATGTGCCACTGTTCTTAACAGTGCCATTCATGGTTTCTGCCCTATCGTCTTAGGCCAGGATTTCTTATCCTGGGAGACAGCGACATTTGGGGCCGAATAATTCTTCGAAATAGAGGCTGTCTTGTGCGTCCTAGGCTGTTTGGCAGCATCTCTGGTCTCTACGCATTAGGCGTCTGTCCAGTTTGAACAACGAAAAACGTCCCCAGTCATTGCTAAACATCTCCTGAGGGGCCCAACTGTCCTCAGCTAAGGACTGTAGGCTAGTTGATCGTTCGGTCTCAGTGTCCACGTTTGTAAATAAACAGGTGGGGCTGCAGGTCTGGATTCTTTCAGAAGCCATTACTCACGCGTGCGTTTGTTCATTCCCTGTTCAGAAGACCCATACTAAGTGCTCCATCCAAGACACATTATTTTTATTTTTATGATATCTCATAGTGCAACGTGCCCCTTCACTATTTTTTGCCTTGATTATTCTTATCACTTCATTTTTTTTTTCAGATAAACTTGAGGATCATATTGTCGTAATGTCAATAAACAGTATTAAACTTATACATTAAGTAGCATTAAATTTAAATGGTTTTTTTTCCTGTCTTATTACATTGGGCTAGAAGTCTAAAATAATAGTAGTACTAATTGCTCTCCTTGCTTGCTTGCTATGGACTAAATTGTGTCATCCCCCCCCCCAAAAAATTCATACATTGACGTTCTACCCCCAGTGTGGTGGTATTTGGAGTTGGGGCTCTCGGGGGGTAATTAGATAATTAATAGCACGGTGAGGTGAATACCCTTCTAAGAAGAGACCAGAGAGCTCTCACTGTCCCTCTCTCTCTCTCCCCACCATGTGAGGACACAGCAAGAAGGCCACCGTCTGCCAGCCAGGAAGACGGTCCTCACCAGTGTCTGGCCACACTGGCACCCCGGCCTCAGACGTCCCAGCCCCAGATCTGTGAGGAATGAGTGTCTGCTGCTTAAGGCAGCAGGTCTACGGAATTTTGTCCTGGCGGCCCAAGCTGACAGAGACACTGCTCCCGGGCAGAAGAGGAGGTAGAGACGAGAGAGGAGGTGGCCCAAGGGAGAGAGCCGAGTGTGAAGCTGGCTTCTCCGACTCTAAAGCCAGAGCCCTCACTGCTGAGTGGCGCGTGGCCTCACTTCCCTGAGGTTTTATTGGCCGGTAAGATACTAAACATCGGTGTAAGATGCGAGTTTTTTTGTGACGTGAAGGAGGTATGCACTTTTTCCTGGTTTGTTTAGATTTGTTAAAAATCAGGAATGTATTGTATCACATTTTCTCTGGCAACTATTGATTTTTTTTTTTCTTTTGACCTAGTTTGGGGTTGAAATTTGGTCCGCTCTTCCATTTGCGTGTTCATTATGGTCATGGAGCAGCAGGGCCCCGAGCTGAACCAGCCGTCAGCAGGACAGAGCCCTCAGTCCCCAGCTGGGTGCAAGTCTCTATCCCCCCACAACCCCCACCCCACCCCACCCCACCCCGGCCTAGGACCTGAGCCTGGGTTACCCCGCCTCTTCCTCCTGTGAACTATGCCGGGTTCTTAGGTGTATGATGCGCAGAACAAACACTTTCTTCTTCAGCAGCGAGAGGGTCACTAAGAAAAGGAAGCCACAGGCCTGAGGTCCCAAACGCGTTACTATCTGTGGTTGGCTTGGCAGGCATCCCCAGCCAGGTCCCCGGGTTGTCCCCCCTGAAGCTGCCTGCAGGCTGCTCTGCGCTGGGAGCCTGGAGCAGCCCCTGGAACCCACCTCCCCTCTAGTCCCTGTCCAGCTGGCTCCTTCCCCACCCCACTTGCTTTCTGGAACCTTCTATCCAGCGACACCCCGCACTGCAGCTCATGTCTCTTCCCCCACCTGGAATTCACTGGGCGCTTTCCTGGCTGGCTCCCCAAGCTCTGGGCACCATCGAGGGCCCTGCTGACCCTCAGGACCACCGGCGCTGAGCCCTCTGCCCACGCTGCAGCCGCCAGGTCCCCGAGCTGAGACTCCCACCCCTCACCCCTCTGCCCTGCTGCCCGTGGGGCAGAGCAGGTCCCGCATGCTGGCTGGATTGTCCCTCTGGATTTCGTCGCCCAGGTCACCCATCTGAGCCCAGGGTGACTCCAGTGACTCCGGGGACCCATCCTTGTTCCCTCCCTCCCGGGCCACTGTCTGTGAATACACTTAATGTGAAATTACACTTGCTTTCCCAGAAAATGCTCTGCTTGATCGTAAACTTTTTTTTAAGTATTTGGCCATTTCGGTTTGTTATTTTATTGAGGACGTTTGTTTTTCTGGGAGTGGGATGGTGACTCTCCTTTGTTGCCTTTGTGTCGGTGCTGGGGTTCCTCCGTGATTTGAAAAAGCGTGGGAAGTTCTGTCTTGTCTTTATCTTTGCCCCAGAACCCCGTCTCTAGCGTGGGTGCCCCCCATTCCATCAACGGGTGGAATGTTCTGGACACTGAGTCAGCTAACGGGCGGCTGGCCCACGTCAGGGTCTTCTCCCGAGCAGTGCTCCGCTGGGGTCAGCTTTGTGGGGGAATTCAGGTGAATGATGCTTCCCCAGGAAGCCCGTCCATTTCACAGAATGTTCCGTCCTTGTTACCTCAGCTTTGTCACCCGATTTTCTTACGGGTTTGAAATAGCGCCCATCTCTGCGGTTGCACCCCTGCTTGTCCCTTGTGTGTGTCCCACGGTACTGACAAGGCCCACGCCCCAGCTGAGCGGGGTGGTTCAGGCAGGAGGCCAGACCAAGGGACAACAGGGGGCTGAGGAGGGAAGGATCTCAGGCACACCCCAGGCCCGGCTGAGCAGCTGGGTGGGTGGTGGCAGTGACCGGGCAGAGGAGGGACAGGCCACGGAGGGAAGTGAAGAAGACACCCCCGCCCTGAGGGCCAGCAGGGCTGAGGGTCTGACCGCGGCTCCTTCACCCTGGCCAGAGACGAGGACTCCAGCCGACCCCTCGGGGTGGGCACGGGCAGTGTCAGGCACTCCACGGGAACTCGAGAGGGCGGCTTCGCTGGGCTGAGTCTCTGCGCCTACGGCCAGGGCCTGAGGCCAGAAGAGAGCCGGTGGCTCCCGGCGTGGGCAGGGTCCGAGATGAGAAGCAGCAGGCCCGTGTGCCCGGTGTGCCGCCGTTTAAAGGCTGCGAGTCCCCCTGACTAAGTGCCAAACCAAATCTGCCCTGCTGCCCCACCTGGATGATTCCTGAGTCCTGGGGGTCCCGGCCAGCGCGCCATCTCAGACACCACCCCCCGCCCCAGAGTTCCAGGCGTAGCCCGGTGCCTGGGGGAACCGGCCCTGGGCTCTGCTGTGAGGGGTCTGGCAGGATCGCAGGATCGTGTGGGGGACCCCGCCCCCTCACCCCCCTTGCCCTCACTCCCAGCTCTCCCCGCCCCACCCACAAACAGCCACCCATCCAGAGACAGGCACAGGGAAGCAGCCCCAGCAGGCCTTTGCGGGGCATAGGTAATTCCTGTGCTCCGAGCACAGAGCGTGATCTGGCCAGGCTGGTGGCCTTGGCCTCCTGGCCTATGGGGAGGGCCGGATCGGCCCGAGCGTGGGTCCCTGACCCCTGCTGCCCGGGGCTAAGCCACGGGAAGGAAGAGGTGCAGCCTGGCGCGCAACAGATCACAGAAACACACCAATAGCCCTTGGGTTTTGTTTATTTTTCAATAAACAAAATTTTTTGCTTGTCTGGTTAAGTAAACGGGAAAGCTAAAAAGAGCGCCATTGACATTTTTGACATTTTTCGGTTACAGGAACATCATCACGCCCACGCCTCCCTCCAAACCGCTGACCATGTCGCCGACGGCTCTCTGAGCTCTTCCGTTCGGAACGTAAACTACACACTACTCCAAACACACCTGAGGTGCGGATGGGCAGCCAAAAAGTCCCAACACTCTCAGCAGAATCTGGTTGCCCCACGGAGGGTGGAAGGGACCATTTCTGCATGGCGAAGGCCGCGGCGAGGGGCTGACGCTGTTCTGATCCCGCGGGCTGCGCGCGGGTGGGCGCCGTGGGTTTGGGCGGGGCGGCCACGTCACATGCTGGTGACAGAAGTTCTGTCGCATGGGAAGGTCGGATGGTCGGGTTGCGGGGAGGTGTCTGGCGAGGGCTCTCTGCTGCTCCCGCGGCAGTTCACCTGCACTGGGCGTGGCTCCCCAGGGACACCTGTGTGCCTGCTTCCCTCCCAGACGCCCCTCATCACGCGTCACCTGCCGCTTCCCCGCACACTGCCGGGCACGCAGCAGCTGCTTGGAAATGCTTTCTGATGGAAGGAATGGAGGGTAACGCGATGGACTGACGGGGACTCGGTCAGGAAGAGACAGCGGGATGTCTTTTCCTTGACATCGAGGGGATGAGGCCGTTCTCTGCGGCACAGAGCTCGAAATCGTGGCGCAGAGAATTTGATCATTTCGTCCAATCGTAGAATTTCATATTTGGGGAAACTGAGGATCAGAACCGTTAGCCGACTCGACCGAGGCCTCACGTGAGAGAGGCCAGGCAGGCTGCCAGACGCCTGCCCACCTGGCACATGCCAACAATTCTTTTTTTTTGTCTTTTTTAAATTATTTCTTGAAAAACACTCAAAATGAGTTGATGACTCGAATGACGTGTGGGGAAGAGGGGGGAATTGGGGCGAGGGTTATCAGGGACTGGGGTTGGGGACCCAGGGGGCGGGGATGAGGGAGGGGAGGCGCTTGGTGGGCGGGGGCGATGGGACACTGGGGTGACGTCACCTGTGAGGGACAGGGTGACGAAGGTGGGTGATAAAGGACAGGGAGTGACTGACGGGGCTCGGGTGGGGACATCAGGAGTTCGGAGGAGAGGACAGTTGGGCTTTGAATCAGGATAAGGGACTTGGAGCGGTGGTGACAAACTTGATGGTCGTGTGATGACGGTGACCCACGTTCGTGTGTGTGAGGTGATCAGGATGATCGAGATGATGGAGGTGGTTATGACTTGGAAACAAGCACTTACAGCAAGGCAAACACGGCAGGTAATAGTCTATAAAACTACTGATTCCTACCCAAATTATTCAAGCAGCAAAATATACCTATCTGGTACCCAAGGGCTGTTTAGCTGCCCAACTCTAAAAGCTGGAACGCTAAACAGAGCTCTGTCCATTTCTTTCTAATTTTTTTGCAAAAAATATAGATGCTCTCTTTTTAAAAAAGTCAAATTCATAATTCAAAAGCTGGCTAGGTCTCTTCAGATCGGAGGGTCATGACCTCAGCAACACAAATGAAATCCATGGCTGCGTATCTATCTGTCACCAGGTCCGATACCACTTCAGCCACAGAACTAGAAAACGCCCCACAAGCGACAATTTCCACTAAACCCCGTGCAAACCTCGGTGAGGGCTGTGTCGCTGCTCAGACTCTGCCAGGGGCACTTGTGGTTCAAGGTGCATTCATGTTTCAAGGGACATCTCTCTAGAGAGAGAGGCAAGTTTGGTGTTGGGGTCCGGGTGGGCAAGAACGGGGTTGCTTAAGTGGCAACTCTGGACCTGCACGTTGTGACTCAAAGCGGCCAATTATTGCCCAAATGGGGAGTGGGCTAGGAGGCTCCCTGGTTTGAGATCTGCAGATAGGTGGACTTGAGCATGTTGAGGGAGCCTCCGGGACAGGCCAAAACTTTCTGACCCCGAGATGAGACGTCGTCTTCATCAGATCTTAATCGCCAGGGTCAGAGACGGTTTTGGTTCCTATCCTCTCGTTCCTAATTCCGTTTTAGACAGGAGAACACCTTGATGGTCACTGCATTCAAGCCCCTCGTAGGAGAGGGATGAAAAGGTGGTGGGCCCGGGGTGGGTGAAGGGGACTCGCCAAGGATGACACAGCGAGTTAGTGGCAGGGCTGGGACAAGGTCCCGGCCCCCCAACAGCCAACCCGGGGCTCTCTCTCTGCCTGACACACGGCCGCTGCACTCTGCAAAATCTCAAATCAATCAGAAAGATCTAAAGACTACGATGTTGGATTCGAAGTGAGTGCGCGTCGGATGTGGCGTGTGAGAATTCACGAACGAACGAGATTTTTAGCCCTTGTCACAGTGACCGGTCACGCACAACCGGCATTGCAAGGACCCTGTGGCCGAGACCCCTCGGAGAGGGACGTCGGCAGGGAGTCCTGGTTCAGTTGCCATGTTTTTTTTTGGTCTTTTTGGATTTTATATTAAGTTTAGAGTTTAGAACGACATATTTCTTTGACTCATTTAAAGATGAAACTCTTATTATTTTTATCATGCATTAATAGAGAGAAAGAGGCTTGCTCGAGCATTGCGTTGGTCACACAGCCACACGGAGGTAATAGAGGGCAGCATAGCGTTCACCAGAGTTGTCACAAAAGATAGCAAATTCCCCACAAGGATTGGAACGGACCGCATAGAGGACCTCTGCGGGACCCCGGGAGCATGGGGGCGGGGGCGGGGGCGGGGGGCGCGCAGCTTAGATCTCGTCGCCGCCGGCCTCCTTGCTGAAGGTGGCCATGTCGACCTTCTCCGGGAAGACGATGCTCACGGCCAGGTCTTCCCCACTGTGGTACTGCAACAGGAGGCCCTTGTTCTTCCGCAGCCCGCGGCTGTAGCGCAGGTTGGACACCCAGGCCTCGCACTTGTTGAGGAAGACGATGCCCATGGTGCCCAGCACCACCAGACTGGTCAGCACGCCCAGGATGGTGAAGCAGATGGCCTGGCCCTCGGAGAGGAGTGGGGTGCTCTTGTTGAGCTCCCTCATGGACACCTTCAGGACGCGGTGCTCGGGCTGCTGCACGGGCAGCTCGTGCACCCCGGGGGTCAGGCGGTAGGTCAGCCCGTACCCGCTGGGCACACGGGTGACCTGCTGGGAGCTCGCCGCGCGCTTCCTGCCACAGATGGGGCCTGTGAACTCGGGCTTGCACAGACACTCGAACCTCACCTGGGTGTGCTGCAGGCAGGTGCCCCCGTTCAGGCACGGGTCGGCGGTGCAGGTGGTCACCGCGCGGCTGCAGGTCTTGTCCACGAAGCCGGCTGGGCAGCGGCAGCGGAAGTCGCCCCCGATGTCGGTGCAGATGCCTTGGTTCTCGCACGGGTTTGGGGTGCAGCTGTTGGCCACGATCTCGCAGAAATTGCCCGAGAAGCCAGGGGGGCACAGGCAGGAGGCGTGGGAGGCCCGGCCGTCCTCGTCCACGCAGGTGCCGCCGTGCTGGCAGGGGGAACTGCAACGCGACAGGGGACGTGGTAAGGGGCCCTCGCGGGCTGGGCTAGGGCGGCGGTGCTGGGGGCGGGGGGCAGGCGCTGGGCTCCCCTCCCCCTACATCGCAGACCTCGTGGGGCCTGACGAGAGGGCAGGTGCTCAGAACACATTAGGTGAGCGGGCGATGCCAGTCAGGGAGGCCCAGGGAGGCGCCGTGCACCACGACCCCTGCCTGCCAGGGCCTCCCGGCTGCCCAAGGCGGATGCGCACCTGGGCGGGGCGCGCGCCCAGCCTCGTCACTCTGCCGACCTGGAACGCACCCGACCTCCCGCGCTGGACGCCCACCCCTCTCCCACCTCTATATCATCCCTCCGTCCAGAAGCCTGATGGTTAGTCACAGGACAAGCGGGGACACTGAGGCTGGGAGAGGCGAAGTCAGTGACGAAGCCCCTCCCTTCGCTTGGTCCCTGGGCTGCTGCGACTGAGCCACACAGGGCATCATTCACTTGCTCCCACCACCAGCGCCACCCCATTATTATTTTTATTTTCAGCAGAGCGAGCCTGCAGGTTATTGTGCAGGAAACCCTTGGGGACTCTCTGAGTGAAAGAAATACGCGCTCTGCCTTTGCTGGCTCGAGCCAGCGTCCGTGCCCGGCTGGTTAATAGTGGCTCATTCACCCAAGTGCGGCTCGCAGACCGAAGCCGGCTGCTCAAAGCGGAGCACACGGAGCATTTAATGTAAGTGCTTTTAAACGAGCAGACCCTTTGTCATCTGATAAATGCCAAAACTCCAGGGAAGAAAGGGGCTCTAGGCACAAGAAACCGGCACCGCAGCTTGGGGACGAAGGCTGCATAGGAGCTGAGCCCTGAAGGAATTTCGAGGGCCCTGCGCTGTACTTTGACAGACCGGTTCAAGTCCGTCAGAGAGAAACGCACAATATTGTAAAGGTCTCGCTCTGTATTTTCTCTTCCCACTAATGAGCAGAACCGGTGTTCGGTGACACCCCCTCTCCTCTGACCCCTCTGGGCACTGATCTTCAGATGCCTCACAAATACCCGTTGGTGGCGGTCGCCGGCTCCCGGGTCCCCCACGTCGCCCCGCAACGCTAGGTCAGGATAAACCGATTTTGCACTTAGCTTCTGTTTCCCCAGAGGTCGGGGTGCCCCGCCCCAGCCCCCAGCCCAGGACGAGGCTCTAGGTTGAATTCTTGCTTCTGTCAAGATCTCCCCTGGCCTCCAGTTAAGCCTCATAAGTGCAGCTACGCAGATAAAGGCCAGAAATAGCCAAGGCACAGAGGCAAGTGGCTCTTCAGTCTGTTGTGCCCACTCCCCAGAAGTCCCAGACCCCTCCCCACGGAGGGTGGCTGAACCTCAACCCCTTGTCTTGATGGCCTGTCCCCACCCACACCTCTACCTCGTGCAGTGGCAGCATCCCGGCCCCACCTCTTCAGCCTAGACACCCCAAGAAACCCACTGTTCCCCAAAACCGCCCCCTAAAATGTGGTGAGTGGGTTTCACAGACAGCCTCGGGCCCTGCCAGACTCTGATCTCTTATTACGCTGCCTTTAGAAAATGATGCAGCTCCGAGCTCTGATTCACGGCCCAATCTACTGTCATTCACACACATCAGGACTTGGGGACAGCAGGGGAATGTGAAATCGCCTTCAGGGTCATTTGGAAAATTATGGAAATGGCATTGCCCCTGGTGGAGGGCGGCCCCTCACAGGGCCACTGGCCGAGCCCTTACTGGGGGTTTTGTCAGGGGACAGGTCTGACTGGGCCGGGCCGAAAGGGTCTTGAGGGACGTGCAGGTGACATAGGACTAGGAAGGAACACTTACCCGTTGATGACGCAGGGCCCATCCTTCCTCTGGCAGTCCTTCCCAGAGAACCCGGGGGCACAGGAGCACTCATAGTGGCCCTTCTCGAGGTTCATGCAGGTTCCGCTGTTAGCACAGGGGGTCGAGGCGCAAGCCCGGATGTCTGGGGGGAGGAGAGAGAACACCAGAGCTTGGCACCCCGTCCCCCAGGAAGCTGAAGCGGGGGACAGAGGCTGGAGGGAGAGCTTCCCAGGTGGAGGCGGGGAGAGACCCTTCCAGCTCGTCAAGGGGGCACCCCAAATGAGCTGCCTAGATGGCTCTGCTTGTGACCACTGCCAACAGTGACCAAATGGGGTCCTGAGTAAGAGGCGTAGTGACCCCCACAAAGCCCCGAAGTGGGTGAACCGCTCAGGGAGTTGAAGGGGCTTCCTCGCGTTAGGTCACAGGGACAGAAAGTCGTGGTCACTCACTCACTGACACATAACCCAGGACAGCTGCACCCTTTCTGGGGACCCACGTCACCCCCAAGTTCAGCATTATGACGTTCAGAGCAGACCCCCGCCCTCCCCAGAACGTGCTCCAAGCTGTGGTTCCCTGACGCCTGCCTCCTCCAGACAGCTTCTCGCGTCCAGCGTCTCGCGTTTGGGAAGCAGGGGCTGCCACTCGGGGTTTCTGGTGCAGCCCAACTGTTGGGAACATCAGCTGCCCTTCCTAGTGCCCCATCCAGGGGGCAGGGGGAGACGGAGCCGTAAAGACCCCCGCTGGGAACCAAGAAACCTGCCTCCACCTCCCGGTGGTCTCTCCGCTCCCGCTTCTCCGACAGAGGGGTCCGGATTAAAAGGCGGCCTCTTTTCAGGGTGGCGAGGTTAGAACCACTGGGCCCTCTCCTGTCAACGTGCATTTCCATGGACACGGGGATGTTCCCACCACCTTTCCACACCGCCCGTCAGGCGCGCTTCATTAGCCCGGGCCCAGCAAGCCAGGGACCGCTGAACAAAGGGGCCTGGGTCAGGGGCTCTCTGACGCGGCAGACCCCAGGCCCCGGCCGGGCCAGGGAGGGACGCGGGCCGGGCTCGTCTCGGGCCGGCTGCAGGCTTCAGCGACTCTGCATTCCGTGCCTCACTTTCCCCACTCATAAAGGAGGGGTTCTCCCCGGCCAGTCTCTGAGGAACATTTGGGCTCTGCTTTTCTAGAGACAGAAAGCCAGGACCAACTAGAGACACAGCACAGTTAAGGCAGGCTGGGGGAGGGGGCACCCCGGGGCTGAGGCCACACACGCGCAGATTTTCCTGTTAAAGAGACCCCCACCCTCATGGAGGGGAGATGGCAAGCAATCGATAAGGAAAAGCCTGACCGCCTTGCTGATGGCCTACCCCCAGCCCAGGAGGCGTGCCTTGGGAGCCGGGCCGGGAGCAAGGCAATGTGATGAGGATTCATCATTATGAGAAGGAAGGGGGGGGCGGGAAAGCGTGAGCACGCGGAGCCTCTGCGGCCTGTCCCTCATCCTCCCCTCCCGGCTCTGCTGTCACCCGGAATCTGAAATTTAGGCTAAAGAGCTGGAGACCACCCTGTCTGTCCCAGAGGCTAAGCCCGCCTTTCCCCGAGGAGAAGGCTGCTGGCGTAGGGGCTGGGGGTCTCCACCCCAGGAAGCAGCTAGGCTGGGACAGCCTCAAAGAGCCGAAGAAAGGGGTGAAGGGAGAGGGCCCTCAATTATCCCCAGAACTATTTCTTCTGGATCCAGCGTCCCAAGCCCAGAGGCTTTGTCAACCCAGTGGGGAGGGGACCTTCATCTGGAAGTCCTGGGCTTAGATGTCAGGCTGGGAGAGCTCCGGGCTGAAAGCCCTCGTCCCCGATGGTGACATCTCAGGGCTCTGCGATGAGCTGGAGCTACCGCAAGGATGGGGGTGCACTGCAGAGGGGGAGCAGCGCGCAGGCCCCTGCATGAGTCAGCTGCGGGTGACGCCCTGCACCATGCCGCGGAGGGGGTTTTACGGACCCGAGACAATGGGGGGGCGCTTGATGTTGAACGCCCGCCGCCCTTAGGTCTCCTTAAAGGAGGCTGTTAGAAAAAGCCCAGATGAGAATGAACCCATTTCTGAGGCTGGGGAAGGGGGGGGGGCGGGGTTAGCTGGCTTTTCTCCTGACTTCTGCGTCTCTGAGTGGACCCTCTTGCTTCTCCAAGCCTCAGTTTCCCCACAGGCACCACTCGTCTCTGCTGGGGTTGGGGACCTAAGGACCGAGGCCCTGCAGCACTGCCTAGGCTGCTGGAGCTTTTTCGAGGACTTCGGTCTGCCTGGGCCCCCGGGCAGGTTTTGCCGAATGAGAATGGGCTCAGACGAACGTTTGCTGCCTGCAAACGCAGCCACGGCCAGCTCTCAATCGCTCAGGGTAATGAAAGACAAAGATTGCATAAATTAATGAAATCAACTGATAACACCAATCTGCGCTTTAACCACTTCTCAGCCTTTCCCAGCTCCCCGCCCCCCTACACCTGAGCTCTTCAGTCACCGTCACTGTCCCCAGCCCCGGCGGCCCTGGGTGACTCAGCTCCTGCTGCCCACCACTCAGCACTGACTGCCCCCCCACCCCCTATTTGTTGTTTGTTTGCTGGCTGCAGCCTCCTTCACAGCATGTGCATCTGCTGGAGTCTTAGCTCTGCGACAACCCCCCTCTCCGCCCCCCAGTCCTTACCCCTCCCTGGCTTCAGTGACCTGGACAGGTATCCGGGGCCCGTGGTCCCCACCCTCTCAGCTTTGTGTGCCATGTGTTTACTTTGTGACTCTTTATTCAACAGGCATCTC
This sequence comes from Pteropus vampyrus, assembly GCF_000151845.1. NCBI lineage: Eukaryota > Metazoa > Chordata > Mammalia > Chiroptera > Pteropodidae > Pteropus > Pteropus vampyrus. The sequence continues at coordinate 1,724,606 of NW_011888959.1, forward strand.
CTCGCCACTGTCACCCCAGTGTGTTCTCCGGGTGCTGGGTGCCGGCAGCGCAGAGGGGAGCAAAATGATGTCCCTGCCTGTGAGGAGGCTCCTGCCACCGTCAGGAAGTGCACAAGCAGGACATCACCACGCAGAGCACAGGGTGCGCAGTTGGAATTCAGTGAAAGGGGGAGGGGAGGCAGCCCCGGGGCTGGGAGTGGGAGATGGGGGGTGGGCAAGGGCAGGTCGAGTGCCAACCTATGTCGCAGAGGTTCCCGTCCCAGCCGTCGTCACAGATGCACTGCCAGGGTTCCATGCAGAGTCCGTTAACGCAGCCAGGAAAGGTCACGCATTGGTCACACAGGGGACCCTGCCAGCCAGGCTGGCACCTGCGGAGGGTGGGGAGGGGAGAAAGGTGGGGACGCATGAGGGAGCTCAGGCTGCTTTCTGCGGAACCAAGAGCCCCGGGGGTCTTTGCGCAGTGCCAGGCCAGTGAGTCCCAGGAAACAAACACGTCACCTGAATGGAAAAGCTTAAAGAGGGGACAGCTGAGGAGCAGACAGAGGGGTCCTCGAGAGCCCAGGAAAATGCTGCTGCGTTTTGCGTTTTGCCGCAGTGGCCTGCAAGGGGCTCTCCAGCCACCCCACCTCTAAGAAAGCAGACAGGAGCTATGGCTGTCCCCCCCCTTCACTGCCCCCACCAGCTTCCTGCAGGGGTGAGGAAGCTGCTGCAGCCCAGTAGCCAAACACCCCTTTTTTCCTGTTTGACACCGTGACTCCCCAGGACCCTGCCCTGCCCCCCCCACACACACACACACAAGCTGCCTCTGGGGAGCCACCTCATTACCTGCAAACATTGTCATCCTCGCAGAATCCATTTTGGGGGTGGCAGGCCGGGAAGCATTCAGCTCCTGAGGCACAAGAAAGGTTACACCATTCACCCCAGAAGGCCCCAGAGGCCAAAGCCAAGCCCGTGACCCTCTGCAGTCCTTCCGGCCTGGTACACAGTAGGCACCTCATGTCAACGCACTCAGGAGGACTGCCATGTTCCTGGTGACGGAGTGACCATAGCCTACTGCCTAGTTCTCAGGAGCAGGTCAGATGTCTCATCTCCCCCAAACAAAATACGCAACCTCGAGTCCTAAAACTGGGAATGGGGAAATGGTGGATGGAAAGATTCTGACACCCCCCCCCCCGCCACACTCCACCAAATCCTCACTTTTGCTAAGTGAGCTAAAGGGGGGAGCAGATTTTGAGGTATTCATCTCTGAGAAAGCCCAGACAGGTTCACCTGGTGGCCCACAGGTAAGGCATCTGGATTTTTTTTAAAGGTTCATCCCGGTTAAGCCAAGCACCCAAGTCAAATTCCCCAATTTCCCCTACCCCACACTGTTCATATTAAAAAGAAAAAAAAAAGAAAAAAAACCACGCAATGGTTTTGCAGAGCTGACTGCAATTATGACACTATTTAAAGATTCTGACTCTTCAACAGGCGCCTACTGTGTGCATTTACTTCACCTGCTGTCTAGCTTCCCAGACAGCCCCCCCCCAACCGGTGGCGCAGTGGGGGCTGGGGGACCCTGCGGGAAGGGGGCAACTCTCTGGCTGTCAGAGACAGATGGCCGCTGCAGACAGAAGTGGCGCACACAGCCCCTCACCTAAAGAAACGCCACCCAGGGGCTCGGGCTGGGCTTCTGGTCGGGAATCTGGGGCTGCGACGGCAAATCCCACCGGCCCCACAGACCTGCTCCCGAACGCGCACACAGGGACACCCTAAAGTTGCACCCCAGAGCATTTCCACAGAGGACTCCCAGCATCACCTGGTTTCTCCATACCTCCTGTCTCAGAGCACGGACACCCCTCCAAGCGTCACTTCTGCGGGGCGGGAAGGGGCTGGGGGTCCTACACCTCCCCTGCCCCCCGGGACCCCCAGGGACGGGCTTGGCATGCAAGGGATGGTGGGGAGAGCGAGGCAGGCACAGCGCGGGGCTTAGGTTTTAGGCGGGACGGGCCCGGAGGTAGGGCGCACGGGACGGGGCGCGCAGGTCACCGGGCGGCCGGGGGGCGTCGCAGGCTTCCCCAGAGGGGGCGCGAGCCAGGCCGCCGGGGGGCTCACCATGGGCACTGTGGCCGAAGGCCAGCAGGAGCAAGAGGACGGGCAGGAGGGCTGCGGTCGCGGTCATCGCGGGGCGGCCGGGGTCGCGGTCCAGGGAGCGGCGCGGGC
>NW_011888959.1:1727621-1731436 GCF_000151845.1 Pteropus vampyrus
ACAAACACACTCTGCGACACGAACGCACGTTAGAGAAATAGTCGGGAGTGCCACATGCCCAGTCATGGCCAGCGCGCATACAGCGCAGAAACGCCGGGCATCTTTCTACATGTGCCCAGCGGTCCACACGGAGGCACGTGTGGAGCCACGTGAACACCTGAACATGCGAACACACTTGTAAACATACAGATGCCCGAGTACACGGTCGGTCACATACACCCCACACACGCCAGCACACACGCAGCCAGGGCCTTGGTCATGCGCAAACACAAACCACGGCTCACTCACACGCTCGGCCGTAGACCTGACATTCGCACGCACACAGACGCAGTCCCTAGAATGTACGAGCCACAGGCTCATGCTTACACACTCATCAAAGCACACGGAGACAGTCATCCAACACAGACACACACGCTCACATCCATCTTGGCCTGCAGGGACATGTGTAGGCACGCTCAGGTATGCTCGGTCCCCCACACCCAGCTGCACAGCAGGCACTCAGCATGTCGTCCAGACCCAGTGGGAGGTGGGGTTGGGGGGTGCTGACCCTGCCGGAGACCCTCCCTCTCCAAAGAGTTCTTGGGGGGAAAAAGCCCCCCAGCCTGGGCCTTAGAGCCCCACGCTCTGCTGGGCAGCTTCAGAGTACCAGCAGGAGCTGCTGGGCGGCAGTGGGGGGTAGTAAAGGTGATTAAAGGTGTTTAACTTCCTCGGGGTGAGCACCTGGCGGTGGGGCCTTTGGAGCGGTCGTTTGTGTAGGCCTCATTTGCATAGGTTAGTTTGCATATGCATCCCAGGTGCAGAGAGTGGTTGCTCACCCCTTTCACGGCCTCTCCACTTCATGGTCTCCCCTTTCCCACCATGCTGGTGGAGGTGGCGGGGGACGGGGTTGGTCTCTGCCACTTTGAACCTGGGGTGGGGGGCCTTGGCCTTGGGGCCATCTAACAGGCCCCAGAAGCTTTGAGGACACACTTGCTGACCTGGGGATAGATGGGGGAAGTTAGGCCAGGGGGAGCCCCCAAGCACACTGGCTCCAAGACGCTAAGCCTGGACTGCGGAAGGCACATGGCTGGGGTGGAGACCCGGCTGGCTCCAAGGATGCCGGAGGGAAGCCCCCACCCCCTTGGGGAAGGAACCCCTTCCCTGGTGTTTTCTGCAGAAGACCCAGAATTGTGGGGGGTGGGGGGTGGGTTGGGAATGAATTTGACGACAGGTTGGAGGGAGCGTCACTCAGTAGCCACCCTTGACTGGGTGTCCACCCTGTGCCCCTTCTCTCCTTTTAAGTGAAGAAACCAGTCCAGTAGGTCTTTTGCCCCAGGCCCCTGGCCAACAGGTCCCAGCCTGGAGGTCCAACTGTCTATGCATGGAGATCACCATAGCTTCCCTGACCCCTCCTCCTCTCTTCCCTCCGAGGACCCTGACCTCAGCCTCCAGAATTATCCAGCACAGTGCGGCGGGCAGGTGGGGAGGGCTGGGTTCTCGGCCGGACACTAAGTGAGGGCGGGGATCATGGGGCTGAGCGGCCCGGGGTGGGCACCTCCCTTCAGACCAAGTCACGAGGGGCAGTGTGGACTGCAGGGAGCACCAAAGGGGGCCACGGAGGCCATCGGTGTGCCCCCACCTGGACCCCTACCTTACCCAGCCAAGTCCCTTTCCACAGCTGGCCCTCTCTTGGCTGGCTGGCTGGCACCTTTTTGTGAATCCCAGCTCCATCCCCTGACTGCTGAGGGCCCTGGGCCAGTCACTTCCCCCCAACCCCCAGCCCAGTTTCCTTGTCCATAAACAGGGATGCCACACCTGTCCCCAAAGGGAACTCGGGTTTTCGTAAGTAGAAAACCACTGTACTTACAAGGCCTGGCCCCTTTCTGCCCTTCCTCCAACAGCTGCCACTGGCCTCTGCCCAGTCAGCTAGAGAGAGAGCTGGAGGAGGGGGCAGGGGGCCTTCTGATCGGGCCTCTTCCAGAGCCCCCCCCCCCCCACAGGGCTGCTGTGAGGCGGGGGGCCTCCTGCCTGGCAGGACCTGTAAGCCTGGAGCTTTCTGTCGGTTTGTTCTAGTGTCAATAAAGGGTTTGTAAATTCAGGAGACCAGAGATTTCTTTTCAGCGAGAAGACAAGAGAAAGCGTAGCTTAGGAGCAGTGAGGAGGGGGGCTGGTGACTGTCACAGGCTTCAAGGCTGTACGGAAAGCACGAAAATGCCAGTCGGGTACCTTGGGGAGAAGTCAGCACCGTCTGCTGTTTGCAAGCAGACCCTGGGGGCTGGGGAGTGCAGAGCCGGAGGAGCCAGGACAGGGAGCCCCTCTCTGCGCACTCCTCCAGCCCCCTCCTCCCCTCCTCCCCACGCCCCTCCAGAGGAGGCGCGCAGCCCCCACCCCCACACAGCATGGCGCGGCAGGTGGTCTACACAGGTGGCAGGGGCTAGACCCGCCAACCCTGGGGGTGGAGGGGACCAGGACCCAGGCTTTGGCAGGGCACCTTCCCTCAGCCAAGCCGAGGGGCTCTGCCTGAGGACTAGCTCCGCCGGCAGCCGGAAAGTGTCCCCTGTTCCTTCTGCCCAGAGGCCAGCTGGTTGAACAGCAAAGGAGCTGGTGATGGGTGAGAGTTTTCTGAGGGGACCCAAGAAATGTTATCTCCAGCCCCTTCCGCCGCCCTGTCCCCCTCCCCGTCTGCAAATGCTACCGCCACCCACCGCCTGCACCAGACCACTTCTCCCAGGATCAGCGACAAAATGCTGCTCAGCAGAGCCAGCAAGGTCCAGCCGGAGGGGCCCCAGAGACCAGCTACTCCCGGGGGTGCACCAAGGGGCAAGGTGTCTGGGGGGGCGGCCTCGCCTCCTCCTTGACATCTCGCTCTGCACCCCAACCCCCAGCTGAGAATCTCCAAGCCTGAGGCTTTGTTTCTGCTTGGACTGGGTTGTGGTTTGGGAGGGGTCTGCACCCCCACGGGACCAGTCCCGGTGGAACGTTACATAGTTGGGGAAACTGAGGCCCAGCAAGGCCTCACAGGAGCTTTTGTTCCCTCTTCCCCCTCCCCACCCCCAAACACCGTGCATTCTCACATTCTCCCTGCGAGAGAGGACTCTGCTCTCTCCCCTGGCCCTGCCTGAGATGAGGCAGGACCAGTGCGGGGAGGGGGGCGGGGCGCTGGTTAGAGACCCGAAACAGAAACAGCCAGGAGACAGCGGGGCAAGGGTCTCCAGAAGCCACAGCCCCAGGATTAGGGATTCACAGGCAAGTGGGGGCCACCTTTGCTGCCTCTCCCGCCTGGCCTCTGGGACTGGACTGTGGGTTAGCCCCACAGCAGAGGCCATCGCCTCGGGGCCTCGTCACGGCTGGGCTGGGTGGGGACCGCAAGGCCCATTTCAGAGATGAATCCGCGGAGGCCTGAAGCTCCCCAGACAGCAGCGCAGCTAATGGGTTGCGGGATGGGATTCCAGCGCGGCTGCTGGGAATCCGAGCACCAAGCCCTCCGCCGGCCCAAAGGGCACCCCGGGACCCTGCCCTGTGGGTGGGGGCGCAACCCAGCCATTGGGGGAGGGCTGTGAGTGTTCATGCAAACACCTAAGAGATGCAAAGCTGCCACGTGCCCGATTCTTTTCTTAACTAAAGTTCGTCTTGGGAGAGAGAAATCCTCTTTTTTCCTGCGGAGGAGGGGGGGCCGAAGGCGAAGGAGAGAAGAAACGAGAGGCGCACCCCCGAACGGTTAGGCTCAGAACACGAAGGCTGGGTTTCAAGTTCAGTGAGCGAGAAGCGTCTTCTTCTGCCTGGAGTGGCGTTGTGCTCGGCGGGCCTGCGGGGGCCGTGGCCGCGGCCGCGCTGGT
>NW_011888959.1:1732321-1735195 GCF_000151845.1 Pteropus vampyrus
GGGAAAGAATGTTACGAACTTCCAGCCAGTCGGATATAAATCCCTCTGAACTATTCTTGAATGTTCCACAGCCTCCCTTACCCTGGCAAAAAGTCCAGGGAACCCACGTCTCCGTTTCTCATCCCAGGGTTGACCCACAAACACATCTTGCTCAGACTTGTGCCAACAGGCCACCCCCACCTCTCCCTGCAGTGACCCCTACCCACCTTCCCAGGAGGGCCCAGCTAGCTAAGCCCTTCAGAATGACCAGCCAAGTGGAGACAGGACTCTAACCACAGAAGAAGTCATCTTCTTAAATCATGTGCCCCTGAAAGAAGGACCCCCCCCACCCTGACCCCAGCTTAGAAGTTTTAGGGGTGACGTTGGCGGAATCGTCACCTCTCTAGGTCTATGAAAAGGAAGGCTTGCATCGTGGCTCGGCCTGCCGCACTGTCAAATTTAAGGATGTGAAAACACACAGCTCTCGAGGAATTTAAGGTGTTCCCGTACTATATTTATTCTCTTATTCGTAAGAAACCATTAGCATCTTCATTCAATTATATTCAAAAAATGTCTTCGGTGAGCTGCTACCAGGCATTGGGGGTCGCTGGCAAAGGGAGGCACTGCCTGTGCCCAAGCAGGGCTGGGTGCGTGTTTGCTCCTCCCTCCACCCTCCTCAGAAGCCTTCCCGCACCCCAGCCTGCCCAGCCCTCCCAGCTCCCACCCACCCGAGGGTCCCAGCCTGGAGCCTGGAATCCAGCGAGCCTGCGGCCTCCTCCCGGCCACACCCGCCATCACCACCCACCTCAACCACCTCCCCGGCTGGTGCTGATGGACTTTGCACGTGTGTCTGACCTCAGCAGGGCCAGAAGTGCCCTTAGCAGGCGACCTGCAGCCCTGCCCATGAGGTGTTTGTGGATTAAGCGAATTAATGAATAAATGAATGAGGCACAAAGTGTTCTCCGAGGGTTACTATGGGCCCCTCGGAAAGATCCCGTGTCCTAGCAACTGGCCTTGTCGTGAGGCCCACTCCAGCCGGTGCCCTCTCCCCACCTCTGGTCTCTGGGTGCCGGGGGTGGCCGCCCTTGGCCTGAATGCCGTGGCAGAGACGCGCCGGCAGGGGCCCTCCACACCAGGGCCTCCCAGGGCCTTTGCTGGGAACGTGGGGAGCAGCTGCGCTGAGACCATACTTAGCACCCCCCCACACTGTCACCCGCCCCCCTGCCCACCTTCCCCGCGCCTGGCTCCTCCGTGCTGCTCTTCATGAGCCCGTTCCTATGGTGACGCTCAGCGTCCCCAGAGGCCCTACCTGGCTGTCGGCAGCCAAGCTCCAGCAAGGGATGGGGGCAGAGGACCCCAGCCCCCCAATCTAGCACACATGGGGTTGCTTGATACCCAAAGCTTGCTCCAATACAGTGAGCTTTAATTTGACCCCTGCTCAGAAATGCTCGTTGCTCCTCCCTTTCCTCCTCCGGGGGCTCCCCTAATAGCCACGGAGCTTGATGCTGGGGCCCAGAGAAGCCTGGCGGTTCTCCCTAGGTCACACAGCAAGGTATCGGCAGGGCAGGGCTAGAAGGGCGCCCGGAGCCTGCCGGGATGACGGTAAAGTTGATCATAAACAGAGCTTTGAGGACCCCGTGGGTTCCTTTGTTTGAGGGGTCCATCCGAGGCGGCCAGAAGGCCACAGACGGGAAGCAGAGGAGAAATCATGTCACATTGCAGGGTTCTAGCTGGGGCCGAGGGGTGGTCTCTTTCCTGCTTCCCCGTCAAGGAATGTGGGGGAAAGGACACTGCTCCCGGGACGGGCCAAGTCCTCTCCCCGCCCCCCTTTCCTTCCCTTCCCTCCCCGACCCTGGCCTCCGGATGGAATGCAGCGAGCTCTCCCGCCTTTGTTACTCCAAAGCAATGCCTGGGTGGGAGCCCCGCAGCCTCCAAACATCCGCCCTGGAGGTCTCTCCCGAGCCGCTCATCGCCATCTGTCACCCCCCAGGCCTCCTGAGGGCCACCACCATCCTGCAGTTGCCCAAGCTAAGACTCAGCCAAGACCCCTGCTGCTCCTCCTCCTCCCTCGGCCTCCCCCTGTCCGGGGGCTCACAGGCCCTAGTCCTGGGCTGCACTTCCCCAGCGGCTCCCCCATGCACCCCTGCACTCCCACCCTGGTCCAAGCCGCTGGACTCTGGCACCAAAGGTTTCATCAGCCTCCAAGCTTCTCAGTCCCCTAGAGTCTACAGGGCAGACATCAGAGAAGGGGGTCCTAATGCAGGTCCATCCAGTCCAGGGCCCTGCTTAACATCTCACAGAGGGAGGTAGAGGGAAGGAGGGCAGGACGGAGGGAGGGAGGGAGGGAGGGGAAGAAGGAGGGAGGGGAAGGAGGGAAGGAGGGAAGGAGGGAGGGAGGGAGGGAGGGAGGGAGGGAGTCCCGCCTCCCTGAAACCCCGTTTTTTTTTGGCCTCCCCCAGGGCTGCATGCACAGAATTAGGCACACAGTAGGTTCTCATTAAGTGTTTGTGGGATTGAATTGCACCATCTTATCAAGGAATCGATGAGGAAGCATTTGGCAGGAATGGGGGGGGGGCCTCGGGGGTCGGAAATGGTCTTTCAAAGCCTGGAAGATTTGCCTCCAGTCTGCAGGCCGGTTTCTTTTCAGCGCCTGCTCCTGCCTCTCTCCGATGGGCCAATTATTTCTGACTGTATTTTACTTAATTCTGTCTTCTCTCCATGAGTGGCGGGCAACAGCCTTTGCTGTCTGTGGCCAGCAACAGGGTCCCATTGATCCAGGCAGGCTGAGGAGGGGACCCTGCAGGCACATTCTCACCCTGGTTGGTTTTTCCCTGTTATCTAGAGAAGATGGGAGGAACAATCTCGCATTTGTTGTTTTCTCTGTATTTTCTCTCC
>NW_011888959.1:1736025-1741191 GCF_000151845.1 Pteropus vampyrus
CTCCGGGCTGGAGCCCAGGCCTCGTGCCCCGGGTGGCCCTCCTACTGCACTGGGGTGTGTACCAGCTCGGAGCAGTGCCCAGCTGATGGCCTCCTGTCCTAGAAGGACCCCACTGGGCCACGAATGTGGGGAGCACCACCATGTGAGCTGAGACACACACGGCACAGATGTCAGCTGGAGCGCGCAGGCAGCTCAGTGGGGGCCTCTGCCACCGGTGGTGGCAGGCCTGGGTCGTGGAGGGTAGAGGGGTGGCCCATGCAGAAGGGGGTTCGAGAGAGTCAGTGAGGAACGAAAGCCGCCAACAAAGCAGCGGAAGAAGCCGTGAAAGGCCGCAGTGTCTTCTCGCCTGGTCACCCCACTGCCCTCCCGCAGTCTCCAGCTCCTTGGCCCCAGCGGCTCCTTCCTGGACACCCCTAGACACTCTCACATTCCTCATCCTCTTAAAAGCAGGGAGAGATCCCAGAAGCCAAGGAGACAGGAGAGTGGGAAAGGCAGTGACCGCCGGTCCCCAGGACCGCAGGGACATCGCGGTGGAGGAGTCACGGGCTGGGTTCCCTGGAGCCAAGGAGCCGGGCAGCAGAGGGCGATGGAGAGGAGGTGAGGCGTTGGAGGTGACGAGTCACGGCTGTGAGCAGGGAGAGAGGGGAAAGGGCTTATCGTGCGTGCGTGTGCGTGTGCGTGCGCGTGCGTGCACGTGTGCGTGTGTGCGTGTGCACGTGCGCGTGTGCATGTGTGTGCATGTGCATGTGCATGTGCGTGCGTGTGTGCGTGCGCATGTGCGTGTGTGCACGTGTGCGCATGTGTGTGCATGTGTGCGTGCGCGTGCATGTGCATGTGTGTGTGGGCGTGTGCATGTGTGCACATGTGTGCGCGCATGTGCACGTGTGCATGTGCGCGTGCGCATGTGTGTGCATGTGCATGTGTGTGCGTGTGCATGCGCGTGCGTGTGCGTGTGTGCGTGCGTGTGCGTGTGCATGTGCATGTGTGTGCGTGTGTGTGCGTGAAGATGGGACTTGCTCCAGGGCGTCTACAGGCAGAGAGGCTACAGGCTCTGGGTGAGGCGTAATTGATTAATTGAATTAGGAGAGCGGTCTCTCCTCCCCGAGTTCCTGGTCTGCTGGCGAGACGGGGATTTGAACCAGCACCTCCACTAATGAGACAGACTGTAATTGAATTTCCGGCCCCACAGCCCGTCTGGGGCTTTGTCAGGGCTCTGCGCCCCCGGCCACCACGGGCGAAGGGAAAAGACACCTGGGCGCAGGTAGCACTCAGTAACTGTGCTTACAGGAGGATCATGCGCTAATTGTGCTTTTAACTTTCAAAGCGGTCTCACATTTAATTTATTTCCTCCTCAGAACCCAGCTTTTGTCACGCTTTGCCTTAAATGCCACTGAGTCACTTGATGTGGCGGGAGGTTGCAGGAAGGTTCCGGAGGCCACAGTGCAATGTCTGGCCCTCCTCTGTGCCCTGGCCATGTAGGAACTTAGGCCCGGGGAGTGTTTGTTGAGGGAATGTGTGATGGATGATGGATGGATGGGTGGACGAGTGCATGGGCTACTGGATGAATGGAGAGACGGCGCCTCGGAATGTTCCATGGGAAAGCAACCTCTTCCTTCACACAGACACACTGGGGACTGGCCACCAGGGTGATACGTGGCACAGTGCCCAGCATCAGAGGCACTAATCCTTGTCCCCCTACGACAGTGTGGCTTCTGGCAGGCGTCGGTCACCTAGTGTCCCCCAAAGAGGCGTGGGAGCCCTCCTCCTCTTCGCTCCCCCTGAGGAAGATGACGGTCTGCAGGGCTGGGCTCCGTGTCCCCCACTTGGGGACCTGTTGACTCTGGAACCCTCCTGGGGGCCCAGGAGAGGCGGGGCCCGGTCCTGGCAGGGCACCGAGGGCCGTATGCTCTGGTGCCTCCCCGAGTACTGTCTGTCACCGCCTCGTGCCCGTGGCATGAAGGCCAGTGCCTCATCTTGGCCACAAAGACCTGTCCACGAGCAGGGCACTCATGTGGCATCCACGCTCTCTGACCTCTGCACCCTGGCTCACCTGGGCCTCGCTAGAAACGCCCACCCTGGCCCCGCCCTCAGGTCCACCTCATGCCGAGTGCCACCCCTTCCAGGCAGCTTCTGTGAACACCTGCTAGGCCCCTTGCCCTACACGACCCCGATAGCTCCTGTTATTGGGGCTGGTGGCAAGTCGACCGCGTGTTTCGGACACCACACAGAGTCCCCATGGACCGGAAGCTCCTGGAGGGGAGGGCTGGGGTGGTAGCGGGTGGGGGCCGCTTCTCAGCCCTGCCTGTGCCTTTTCGGCGCCCGGGGGTGTGAAGCCCGGTCTTGCGCTTGGGATGGGCGCAGCTGCGGGTGGCCGCCCACCTCCTCGTGCTGGGCGACAGACAGGACGTGGACAGAGAGGGATCCCTCAGAAGTCTCACTCCAGCTTCCTCGCAGGCCCCTTGGCCCGCACATCCATCTCGCTGACATTTTGAACTTGGCCGGGCGTTTAATAGACCCGCCGTGTACGAGGAGCAGTAAACAATGATTTGAGAACTCGGCTAATTAAAACACTCTCTGGCAACAGCCTCCCATGGCTGCTCCCACCCCGGGCCGGGGCCCTTCCCTCCTGGGGCTGCCTCAGGCGGCCTCCGCTCCGCAACTGCAGGACGCAATGTGTCTGGCCCAGGAACCCCAGGCCAGGGAGTCCACGGCCCCCAGGGGGCTGCAGCGGGGAGCGCCCCCCACCCCTACACCTCTTTGCAGCCTGGCCTTGTCTCAGACCTCACCGCCTCCTCCAGGCAGCCCCTACTGCTCTCCCGTGTGCAGAGCCTGGCGGGGTGCGGGGTGCCGATTCACATCTTCCCCTGTAGCAGCTGCTCATAGCTTCCCCTCTGGGTGCTCAGCCCCTGATCTCAACCGGTCCCTTGCCCCATCTCTGCTCTCTCTTGGTCCCGTGAGGCCCCAGTCCACCGCCCGTCTCTCCACTCCTCAGCTCGAGGGCACCCTACCCACTCATAGGCCCCGGGGGAAGTAAGCAGGGGCTCTGGCCCTCAGCCTCTCTCTCCACTCCACAGTCTCCTGTCTCTTCTCTGAGTGTGGCCCACTCTGCGGCCCCCTGGGGGACCTGTCCACACTGCTCTGCTCTCCACTGGACACAGAGAGGAGGCCCCTCCTTCTCCTGCTGTGCCTCCTCTCTCCTGATAATTCAAGCTTCGGCCCGAACCCCCAGGCTCCCAACAGCCTCCGCTGGGCCTCCTCCTGGTCACAGAGCCCTGGCTCTTTCCTGTTTCCCAGCTCCCCTGGGATCTGGACACTCAGGGACCGGCAGTTCCTTGGCACAGGGGATGCTTCTTGGGGACAAGGGTCCTCCCCTTATCTGTGGGAATCTGTGGGGAAGACCCTTCAGTAAGCTGCAGAGGGTCCCACGAAGGCAAACAATAGGAGCTCAGTAAATGTCAGGGAAAAGGTAGCAGCCAGGCCTCCTTGGGCAGGGTTGGTTTTGCAATCTCGGGGCCACCCCCAACCCTAAAAATACCTACTCCCCACTGGACCGACGCTTACGACAAGCTTCACTTCCTCGCTCAGCACCCAGTCCCACCCACCACTGCCCGCCTGGCGCCTGCGAGCTGCTGTCTGGAGCCCCACCGAATTTCAGGGTCCACATCCATGACAGGTGAAGCCAAGGCCCCCTACCCTGAGTGCCCCGTCCCGAGCTCTGGCAAGGCCGTGGGGCGGGGCTCGGCAGGCGAGCTGGGAGCAGAGAGCCAGGCTCAGACACCACTAATACTGACTATCGTTAGCACGTTAGTTAGGAACGCACCCCGTGACCTCAGGGGTGACTGAGCCTCTCCCAGGGGCACTGAGAGGGGTTCCCCACAGGCGCCTCGCTCCGCAGAGCCCGGCCACCTGCTTGGGAGTGGCCAGGCGTGACTGGCCAGAGGGACAGCGTGTGGGTACCCCGGGCCCCCCGACTGTCACGTGACGAGGACACCGCCTCCAGCAGAGAGCTGGGCGTGTTCCCGTCTTCACAGCCGCCTGCCTCCTCTCAGTCTCCCTTGCTTGTCGAGACAGAAGCTGGCAGGGAGGGGTTTGCAAACACGAATCGTGGCATTTCTTCATCTGTTCCCTGGCCCCAACTTCATCAGAACATCTGCGGGGACTCTTCCTCGAGAGGAGGGATTCCTCTCCCTCGGAGGTGCAGGGGAAGAAGCAAAACCACGCGCTGGAAAGAGGGTCACGTGACCAAGACGGCCCATCTCTCCTGGCCTGTAGTTACAGGCTATTAGCAAGTCTGAGGACCGTGACAGCAAGGTGGCCCGCATGCTGCTAGGTTCCTTCACATTGTCCCCACGGCCCAGGGGGCAGGGCCACAGGCCAGGGACAGGCCACCAGGAGCCCGCGGGCCGGCCGGCGACAGGCCTGTGCAGATACAGGGTGTACTGAGCCGCAGCGTGCCGGCCCATTCCCGCCCCCCTCCCAGCCCAGGCCTCCGTTTCCCGCTCCGTGCAAAACCCAAAGAGCGTCCGGATCCTGCAGCCCACTCCCCCCGGGGACCCAGTCCAAGCTCCTGCGTCACACCTGCCTCCCGGCTGCCCACACGAAACCCGCCTCCAGGCCTCAGGTTTGCTGTTCCCTCCACCTGAGGCCACTTCCTCAACTCTGTCACATGTCAACAGCACAAGCCCATCCTGCAACACGAGACACGACACAGACGCAGGGCCGACCCTCTCTCCCCGGCCCCGAGGAGGAGCCGGCCAGCGCGCTCGCAGGCGGAGCAGCGACTGGGGGTCGCGGAGACCACCACCGAACGTGCGCCTGCCCCCAGGAGCCCCGCGTGACAAGCCGGGACCCCACTACCGGTCACACCCCGCTGCGTCTTCCTTCGGCACAGCCCCCAGGGAGAAGGCCGGGATTTTGGACAGGGAGGGTGGCTGTGGAGAAGACCGCGGACCGACAGAATGGCCGACTGTGGGGTCCGGCCAGCGGTGGACACTGCTAAGCCCCGGAGTCCTGACCTCCAAGCTGGACATGGTGTCAGGAGCCGCCTCCGGGTCCACTGTACCCATGGCAGCCAGCAGTGCTCAGCAGCGGGGGAACAGGCAGGCACTTCTGACCCGAAGGCCCCAGCGCGGCACAGCGCTGAGCTGGACAGGAACCCCTCGCCCC
>NW_011888959.1:1742266-1744196 GCF_000151845.1 Pteropus vampyrus
GGGCCGAGGGGAGACTGGAGGCCAGGGAGGAGCCGATCAGCCCTGTGGGCCCCAGAGTGGGATTGGAGGGTGTGGCCCAGGGCTCGTTAGGCCCCAGCGGTGACCCCAAGGCCCAGGAGGGGGAAGGTGACAACACAGGTCTCTGTCTCACGGAGCTGAGCGGTCGTGTGCGGTGGGAAGGCGCCCAGCGCCGGCCGAGCTGCTCTCCCCCTACTAGGCCCCATGGAGGCCACGGCCTTCCAGTTACTGCGACCGTTGACCGTCGTTCCCAGCAGCTCAGCCAGGTGGCTGGGTGTTCTCACCCCTCCTGGGAGTGCTCACAGACAGCTGCCTCAGACAAGATCCAGACTTCGGGGCCCGGTCAATAAAACTTCCCATCACGCCCCTGCAGAGCCCAGCCAAGCAGCAACCCTGGCGTCACGACGGCCGAGGCCTGGTCGCTGGGCTGGAGGGCCGCACCGGAGGGGCGCCCAGGCCCGTCTCAGAGGCGCTCGGATGTGTGGGAGGGCAGAGTGGGGGAGAGTGGGAGAAGCCAGAGGCCACCCCACTGTGTGAGACAGGGAGGGACGGGAGGCGGAGGGAGTGAGGGACCCCTGCCCAGCACCCCACACAGTCTGTGGTCAGCCTCGCCCTCCCCCCACCAACCCCCTCCCCATGTGTACCTGAACTCCCGCCTTCATCCCGCCCCCCAGGTGACACGTGGCCCAGATCTTGGACTTTCTCTACTCTAAAGTGAGCGTATTAAAAGCATATTTCTGTTCCCAACATCAAGTTTTTGGGATGCACATGGCTTATTCCCCGCCCACCCCCCCATACCTTGACTAGAAGGAGGAGGACCTCCCAGCCTCTCAGCTGCTGCCAGCAGGAGGGACAGACATTCCAAGAAGGAGCCAGCTGGGAGGGGTAAGAAGCAGGGCAGGGACATTTTCCAGCCTAGGGCAGGTGGAGCCACCCAGAGGCCTTGGCCAGTAACTGACGGCCACTCTCACCTGGGGCGGCACCGGACCAGGTGACCAGGTGAGAGCAGAGAAGGGGGCCAGCCTGGGCTCTCCCAGGGGCACTCCTGGGCCCTGAACCTTCCACTGTATCTCTGGGCCTGCCCGGCGTGGTGGTCCCCCGGACCGAAGCTCCCTGAGGGCTTGAAGGATAAATCCAGATGTTTCCTGACCTCCCCTCCCCCACCCCTGCCCCCATTGTACCTGCAGCAGGACAAGACACAATGGGACAGGAATTAAGGTGTTCTGTGAGGAAGCTCACCTTTTACTGGGCTTCGAAGCCTGAGTAGGATTTTAAAATGAAAGCAACTTGGAGTTGTTTTCTCTTCTGAAAGAAATACACGCTGTTTCGAGGAAATGTTAGGGAAGGCTGCAAATTTAAGGAGGAAAAAATCAACTGTGGTTCCTCTCCACAGAAAACCTCGACAGGATGCATTTCCTTCTAGTCTTTTTTCTGGCCATTTTCTTCCGGTTTGTTTTGCACGCAGAGACCCAGCTTCATCTGCAATCTTGTTTCTACTCGGTTCCCAGACAGAAATATTTCCCTCTGTTTATATAAATTCAACGGAGACAAAGTATCCATGGCTACACAATAGCTCATTGAGTGGTTTGCACCACAGTTGGAAGGTAATGTTTATTTAGAACATTTATGATTGAAATCGTACTGTTTTCAGTAGAGGCAGTCTGTACGGTGTCATCGTGTCTAATGGTTTTCTCCTGTTGCAGATGAATTGCTTTCAATTGTTCCTCAGTAGTAAAATCTCTGTATCTAAGATGATGGAAATCTTTTAAAGGGAAAAAATATGCTTTTTCTTCTGGTTGATACGAGTAACATGCATTTATTTTAGACAACTTAGAGATACATATAAGAAGACACAGTCACCGATAACCTCGTGAATATTTATATCCTTATGACCCAGAGGGGAGTGTGTGTG
>NW_011888959.1:1744246-1751706 GCF_000151845.1 Pteropus vampyrus
GACTTTCTCTACTCTAAAGTGAGCGTATTAAAAGCATATTTCTGTTCCCAACATCAAGTTTTTGGGATGCACATGGCTTATTCCCCGCCCACCCCCCCATACCTTGACTAGAAGGAGGAGGACCTCCCAGCCTCTCAGCTGCTGCCAGCAGGAGGGACAGACATTCCAAGAAGGAGCCAGCTGGGAGGGGTAAGAAGCAGGGCAGGGACATTTTCCAGCCTAGGGCAGGTGGAGCCACCCAGAGGCCTTGGCCAGTAACTGACGGCCACTCTCACCTGGGGCGGCACCGGACCAGGTGACCAGGTGAGAGCAGAGAAGGGGGCCAGCCTGGGCTCTCCCAGGGGCACTCCTGGGCCCTGAACCTTCCACTGTATCTCTGGGCCTGCCCGGCGTGGTGGTCCCCCGGACCGAAGCTCCCTGAGGGCTTGAAGGATAAATCCAGATGTTTCCTGACCTCCCCTCCCCCACCCCTGCCCCCATTGTACCTGCAGCAGGACAAGACACAATGGGACAGGAATTAAGGTGTTCTGTGAGGAAGCTCACCTTTTACTGGGCTTCGAAGCCTGAGTAGGATTTTAAAATGAAAGCAACTTGGAGTTGTTTTCTCTTCTGAAAGAAATACACGCTGTTTCGAGGAAATGTTAGGGAAGGCTGCAAATTTAAGGAGGAAAAAATCAACTGTGGTTCCTCTCCACAGAAAACCTCGACAGGATGCATTTCCTTCTAGTCTTTTTTCTGGCCATTTTCTTCCGGTTTGTTTTGCACGCAGAGACCCAGCTTCATCTGCAATCTTGTTTCTACTCGGTTCCCAGACAGAAATATTTCCCTCTGTTTATATAAATTCAACGGAGACAAAGTATCCATGGCTACACAATAGCTCATTGAGTGGTTTGCACCACAGTTGGAAGGTAATGTTTATTTAGAACATTTATGATTGAAATCGTACTGTTTTCAGTAGAGGCAGTCTGTACGGTGTCATCGTGTCTAATGGTTTTCTCCTGTTGCAGATGAATTGCTTTCAATTGTTCCTCAGTAGTAGAATCTCTGTATCTAAGATGATGGAAATCTTTTAAAGGGAAAAAATATGGTTTTTCTTCTGGTTGATACGAGTAACATGCATTTATTTTAGACAACTTAGAGATACATATAAGAAGACACAGTCACCGATAACCTCGTGAATATTTATATCCTTATGACCCAGAGGGGAGTGTGTGTGCGCGCGTGTGTGCGCGTGTGTGTGCGTGTGTGTGCATGCCCACACGCATTTATGAGAGGAGAAGACCATCTCCAGCTTCCTCGGCCTGCATCTCATCCGCCATGCGTCCCGCGGCTTTCTGGAAGGCTGGGCCCTCTGGGCACCTGTGCCCCCAGCGTGGATGCAGCTCTCTCCCTCCTTAGGCCCTGAGACCTCTCGCCTTTCTTCAGCCTGACAACTCTTCTTAGTTTGGGGGCTGGGGGTTGGGGGTGCAAAGTCCAGTCCTGAGGGCCACTGTCACCTGGGAAGCAGGAGGTGAACTCGGCCCAGCTCGGCCACCACCGCAACTGTACCACCCCCTGGTCGCTTTCTCAGGCTCACAAGGTGAGCGCCAGCTCCACACTCCCATCGCTCAGGCCGGTACCCGGGGGCATCCTGGTCACTGTCCTTCTCTCATACCCCACATCAAAGCCATCGGCAAGTCCCATTGGCTTCATTTTCAAAACGTGCCCAGAATCCAGTCACTTCTCTCCCCTTCTGTGCCACCACCTGTCTGAGCCTTCATGATGACAACCTCCTGGCTGCTCCTCCAGCTTCTCCCCTGCGGGATGAGCCTATGAAAGCCAAACCACTCCCGCCTTGTGACGGGCCATTAACCAGAGCCCGTGTCATCCAGCTCTACCCCCACCTGCTCTGGAGCCCCCGCCTGGCACCTGACAGCCCTCTCTCCTCTCTCCCCCCGCTCCAGCCACACCGGCCCCCTCGAGCTTGCCCAGACACCAGAGGGGCCCCTTTCCCCAGGGCCTGGGCACGGCTGTCTCCTCTGAGAGCACGCTCTGCCCAGACCCCGCACAACTCGCTGCTTCACCTCCTCGGGTGTCAGTCGAATCCGCCTTGTCCGTGACCTGCCTTGTTTTCCCAAGCACTTCTAGTTTACCAGATGACTGACTCGTTCATTTAGCACTTTACTGCCCATAAAACCTCTCGGCTCATCAGATGCAGGGCAGGAGTTCGCTCCCACCTTCCACAAGGAGGAGGGGACCTGATGTGGCTGGGCGCCCGCCAAGTGCAAAGCCGTGGCTCTCTTGGTCCCCATGCAGCCTCGGAGGAAAGAGATTCCCACTCGGCTCTCCCAGAACCCCAGGAACTCTGGAGGACCGGGGTGGCCACTCCCCGACCGGTTCCACAGACAATATTCGGAAGCTCCCCCTCGTCCCTCCCCGGGGACAGTGTGGGCCCCTGAGCTCTGGGGACTGACAGAGAGCTAGCAGGCACCTCGGATGCCCTGGGCCCCATCTCGGCCCCTTTACACAGACTCGACCCACCGTGTGGGTTCGCGCTGTGGTGGGGGGATCCCCATGTGGGCGCAGATCCCCGAAACCCACCGGACCACCCTCCTCCGTCATGCCGCCCGTCTCGCATCTGCTTTGGGGTTTCCGGCTCCTCAGCCCGGGTCGGCGTCCCCATGGGTCGGATCTGCCCGCCTGCCCCCCAGCTCCCCCACACCTGGGCTCCAGGTGGCCCGTGTGCTTGGCGGCCCTGCCCTCTTTGTTTCTTGGAAGTGCATTGGTGGCATCAGAAGAGGGCCACCCACTGCAGGGGACGCCCAGGGGGACAGGTGCCACAGGGCTGGCATCAGCTCCCCGCTGGAGTTCCGTGTCCATCCCCCGACCCTCGGCCTCTGTCCCCGGTGTGGAGTCTGGCTCTGTCAGGTCCTTCTTCTCCCGAAGACCCACGCAGACCCCTTCTCCGCTGTCAACCCAACACCAGACTCTCGTACTTGAAGTTGGTGGCCTCCCAGGCCACGTCCACGGAGCATTCGCCACCCTCTCACTTTGTGCCTCGCAGTAAGTATGTGGGGGCTTCGCCCGCACTGGCGCACATCACCTGACACCTGCCCTCACCACATAGCAGGTCCCACGCGTCCAATGACAAAAGATTCAGAGAGGTCAAGGGCACACAGCCAGTCAGGGGAGCAGCCAGGACTGATGCCCACAGCTATGGGCAGAGTGAGTCCCTCAACAGCTCCTCTTTCAAAGTCACCCCAATAGCCAGGGAGACAGTGGGGCCTCACCAAACCCTAACCCCAGAGGCCAGGCCTCCTGGGGTCTTCAGAGCAGCCTTGCGGTCCACTCCTCCAGCCTGGCCTCCCCTGGGCTCTGTGTGCAGTGGTGCATCGAGAGAAATCGACCCAGAACTAGGCAGACGGGACCCCATGTCCGGGCACAGAGCAGGCGGGTGCAAGGGCTGGCCGGACAGGGAGGGCAGGGGGCAGGAGCAAGGTCCCCGCTGACCCTGCTGACCCCGCCTTGCACCTTACCCCTCGGAGCGCAGTGCCCTCCTCGCTGAGGGAGCTGAGCAGACTGTGGGCCCCACCCTTGTGGTGACTCATGACTCTCAGAGACCAGACCCCTTATGCCAGGGCCGCTGAAGTCTTGCCATAGTCAACATGGGCCCCAAAGACAGACGGACAGACAGACAGACAGCCTTTATTATCCACCCTCTCCAGACACCTGATTCTACCACTTACCGCCACCAGGGAAGAGGCCACCAGTGCGGGGGCCTGAGACTGAGGCCTCATTCCAAGTGGCCGGTGTGCAGCTTCCGCCAGCCGCCCGTCAGGCCCCGCACTGCAGGGTCCCTTGTCCGGGCCTCGGCCAGCCGGAGCCATGTTGATCTTGGAGAACCGGTGGGCACTCCGAGGGTTCCAAGCGAGGTGTCCCTCAGCTGCCTATGGAAATTACTTTATGGTCCGTGGAAGACTTGGGCAAGTCCCATCTTGCAAGTATTTCCAGACTCGAAATACCATGGTCACGTTCCACGGCGGAGAACTTTGGGTCCAGTGTGACAGTACGAATCTCAAGCCACAAAGTCAGGCATCCTAGAGCTCAGCTCTTCTGAGGATCTGTCCCGTGGGTGGCACAAGGCAGCCCTCAGTTCCCCACCCCTACCCTGCCGCACCCGCCCCCCCCGACGTTGGAAATTCGGGGGGAGGGGGCCGATGTAGCAGACAGTATCCATGCCATGCCCACCTGCCCCCAACTCTCCTTCCAACTTCTTTGGAAATTCAAAAGTCAAGAATTAACTTCTAAACAGTACGATGGTTCCTCAAAAAGTTAAACAGAGAATTACCGTGTGATCCAGCAATTCCACTTCTGAATATAGACCCCCCAAAATTTGAAAGCAGCAACTCCAATAAATTTGTTCACCCACGCTCACGGCAGCGTTATTCACAAAAGCCAAAAGATGGAACAGCAAGTGTCCGTCGGTGGGCGACCGGGAAGACCACATGTGGTCCATTCGCATGATGGAATATTATTCAGCCTTAAAAAGGAAGCGGTTTCTTGCACATGCTCCAACGTGGACGAACCTCGAGGACATTACGCTGCGTGAGATGAGCCAGTGACAAATGGACAACTGCGATCCCACGGATCAGGGGTGGCATATTCGTGTGCTGTGCCTGCAGACAGCAGGTTAGACCTGTCGTTTAGTAAGTACAGGGCTTCCGTTTGGGAAGATGACGGCGTCCTGGAAATGGGTCACGGTGACCATGGCACATCAACATGAACGTACTTAACGCCCTGACGAGCGCACTCGATAGTGGTTAAGATAGTCAATTTTATGTCGTGTGTATTTTACTATAATAATAAAAAAAATCACCCCAAATTTTTAACTTCTCTCTTCCCTCTTTTCTTTCTGTCTTCTGGTGTCTGAGCTGGAGACAGTGGGGCTCGACCCAGGCGATCGTGTCCCCTCCCCCACCGAGGGGGACATCGGGCAATGTTTGGAGACATTTCCAGCTGTCATAACTGGGAGTGGGAAAGGATGCTCCTGGCATCCGGTGGGCAGAGACTAGGGGTGCTGCTCAGCACCCGACAATGCGCGGGGCAGTCCCCACAGCAGAGAATGTTCCAGCCCCGACAGAACCAAGGCTGAGAAAGCCTGTTCTGCAGGAAGGACCAAGGGGATCTGAAAACAAAACGCTAGTGCTTCAACAACGTCCAGGTCACCTCCCCTCCTGCGTCCTGCTGAAGAAACTGAACACTTTCTAAGAAAAAACAATTGTATTCTTATTCCTGTGCTGGCTAACCTGACCTGGGGTGACAGGACGAGGGGCATGCGGTATTCTTTTGGGGGCCTCTGGGGACCTTCACCCTGTGGCCTGTGAGGTCTACGGATCAGCACCTGTCTATGTTGATCCTTACTACAGCCCCCTCCCCAAAACCCACGCAGGTGGTGTCTGGCCCATGTGAACACTCGACAGCTTGATGAGGACCACCGTGTCAGCCCCATCATCTGTGAAGAGAACCAAGGAGGGACCCCAGACCCCAGGTTCGGGGGGCACAGCTGGCCCCTCCATCGCCCGAAGGCCGTCAGAGGCGTGGATGAGAGAAACAGGAATCAGAGGTCACCTGAAAGTGCCCCCCACACCCCATCCTCATGTTTTAGTCTCGTGCGGGCCCGGGTTGTTTCTTCCAATCATGATTTGTGGAAAGCGGTTTGTGAGAACTTTGTCGATCCACTTAACTGAGAGGCCTGGGGAGGACGTCGGGGTGTCAGGCATGGCTGGATCCAGCAGCAGGATGCAGCCGCTGGGCTCTGCTCTATCCCACCGTCTTTCCTCTCCCCGGGCCCTGGCTGGCCCCCTCCCGGGGGTCCTGGAACTCGCGCAGGGCAGTCACCGCCACACAGGACGCCTGCGCACAGCAGCTCCGCTCTCTCCCCGAGTGCGTACAAGCCCAGCCTGGACTCTGACAGGCCTCCCAAGCCACGTCCTCGCCTCTGCGGGCACCACGACTGGCAGAGACAGCCACTCACGGGGACAAAACAGACCATCCCTCCCCATCCAAGGAGCAGATCTGGCCAGCCCAGCAGAGAAAGGGTCCAGCATGAATGCCTTTTTTATCGCAAACATTGCTGTGGCCATATGCCAACGTCCGGCTCGAGGCCCGCTCTGGGCCACAGTCTTAGCCCTCGCTCTGCTTGTATTTCCCACAACCCCGGGACCCTCTTCCTTCTTGCTGCTAGGAAGCTTAGCACGCACCCCACGGCCTGAGCTGGCCTCTGCATGCCCGCTCTGCGCCCACTGCCCACCACCGGCAGCCCAGCCTCCACCTAAGCTAACTTTCTGTGCGGGTGTCACTTTAAGTCACCTTAAGACCATTCAGGAACAAAATGAGGGGAAGAATAAAGCAAGGCCATCAACAGTGACACTGATGTGACAATTGGATTTTCCCTCAATTCCTAAGGTATTAGCTCGGAGGAAAGCCTGAACGCTCCCGGGGTTTGGGGCCGACAGCCTGGAAGGGGTGCTTTCAGGCACCTGGGCCAAGGGCATTAATCAGGAGACTTCTAACAGGGTCAAGGACAGACAGGTCTGAAGAACAAGTTTAGCCCAAGGCCCGTGACCCACAAGAAACCAAGGCCATTGTGGCATCTGAGCAAATATTGAATGAATGAATGAATGAATGAATGTGGCCTCGATTTTCTGCTTCGAATCAGCATGGAGTCTGAGTCCTCTCTGCTCTGCCTGCCCCATCGCCTGCCCTCACCTTGGCCGCTGGCCAGAGCCCCTCTCAGGGCCCGGCCTGGCTCGCACCCAGTCCTCACCAACCGTGTGACCCTGGGCAAATGTGTCCATTTCCTGGAGTGCCATAGCAAAGCACCACAAACCTGGTGGCTGAAAACAATGGAAACTTGTCTCACTTGTTATACTGGAGGCTAGTATAATATCGAGGTGTCAGGAGGAGCTTACTCCCTCCGAAGGCTCTAGGCGAGGGTCCTTCCTGGCCTCTGCCAGCTTCTGGTGGTCCCAGGCATCCCTGGCTTATGGCTGTGTCACTCCAATCTCTGCCTATTTCTTCCCACGGGCTTCTCCTTTGTGGGTCTCTTATAAGGACACTGGTGAGAGACCAAACGTACAAAAGGACAATGACCAGAGCGGCCAGGACAACAGAACTCGGGCTCACCGCCCGAGCCCCTGCCCAAGAAGGACGCCAGCCCCTCGCCTACGGTAACCACAGGAAGCCCGCCGGCTGGGAGTGGGACTCGCAGGGGCCAGGGGCCAGCCCAGGGACAGTCCAGGAAGCTAACAGTGACTCTGCAGCCACTGGCCCCCTGTGGCCAAGCTCGGTCGATGGCCCACAGTGGCCCTAATTTCTGTTCCCACTTCCCACTTGGGACCAACCAGAGAAACAAAATACACCCTAATGAACCACAGAGACCACCCGCTTCCAGTGGGCAGCCCCCGCCCGCCCCAGCCCCC
>NW_011888959.1:1752660-1757752 GCF_000151845.1 Pteropus vampyrus
CCCCTTTCTAAGGGACTGACTCGCAAACGCAGCTACGCTGGTGCCATTTGCTTTTCCATGTCACCCAGTCATGTGCGCTGGCGAAGGCCAGAGGGGTAGGTGACAGCTTCTGTGGGCCGGAGGGCCAGCTCTCGGACTCAGAGACTGCCTAGCCTGCCATAGCTCCAGCTGGGAGCTGGCCTCCTCGTCACACCCCGAGGCTGGCTCGGCTTCCGTTGCCTCTGAAAAATAACTTCGTAATTTGGGGATCTGGGGTGTTTGGGGGCTCTCTCCTTAGATGCCTGGTTCTCACAAGTCCCCTCGATTCCTGCCCAGCTGCCCCGATCCCAGCGTAGGAAATGAGGATGATTTTTAACCATCCACGGTTTCATATCCACCCACCGCCTCCTTTGCTGGGCCCTTCTCCCTGCTCATAGGATGACCCTTCATGTCCCGCTGGGCAAAGTGTCCACCATGAAGGGGCCTGACGTGCCTCCGTCTCCATCACTAACAGTGGACTCCCCGGCCTCCAGCTGGGACAGACTCTGGGGCGCAGCCGACGCCTGAGCCCAGGCGTGTGTGGGACAGCCCTGTCACAGCTCCCGCCCTCCCTGCTCAGTCTCCTGGACGCATACGCACATTCCTGTCTGAGGGTCAGGCCGTGGCCCCTGTCACCGAGACGCATAACCAACACAGGAGCAGTGACAAGATGGGATTCGGAGAGTCTGCAAACACCCCTGGTTGACCTTCTAAAGCGCTAGTCTTCGTGGTGTTTCGACCGGGAATGAAGATCCCGGATTAAAACGGGGAATGAGGAGGGAAGGTTGGTAAGCAGGGGAGCTGTCATGCACGCGATGAGGACGTTCGGACTCATGTGGCCCTGACCCTTCTCCACAGTGACCCCGACACCATGCTCCACGGTCCCATGCAGGCGCGTGAGTCGCCGACCTCCGCGAACTCGGCTTCGTCACCTGTGGAAGGCGGATGATAGGAAATAGCCCCAAAGTAACTCGCGCACCCGTGTTCCCGGCAGCACGCACCACGATCGCCAAAAGCGGGGACAAACCCACTGGCCCTCAACAGGCGGACGGATTCACAGAATGTGGTCTGCCCTCGCGAGGGGATGCCTCAGCCGTGGGAAGGAACGGGGTTCTGACACCCACTGCCCCACGGACAGAGCAAGAGGGGCAGCCGGGTGAACGAAGCCAGGCACAAAGGTCACGCAGTGTGTGACCCCGTTTACGTGAAATGCCCAGGATAGGCAAATCCGCAGACAGAAGGTGGCCGCCTGGTCGTCAGACAGAAGGTGGCCGCCTGGTCGTCGAGGGGCTGGGGGAGGGGGATGGGAGCGCCTGCCCACGGGGGCTGGGCTTCCCTTGGGGGAGAAAAACGTGTTTTGGGACTAGGTGGAGGAGACGCTGTGTTAACACTGTGAATGTACTAAATGGCACCGAATCGTTCATTTTAAAATGGCTCGTTTCATGTTATGTGAATTTCACTTCAACAAAAACCACGACCCCTGGCCGATGGGACTCTGGCGACAGCGGGACAAGCCGCAGGCGAAGTGCTAGCCCCTGGCCGAGCCGCCGCCCAAGCACAGCCAGAGAGTCAGTCAGCCGCCGCCGGAGAGTCCAGCGCCCTCGGACGCTGGTTCAAAATGTGGGTTTCGCCCCTGTGGCAGGAACCCAGCAGCCGGTGAACCCTGGGTGGTTTCTCCGACAAGAAGCCGCGAGAACCCAGCCCCTGGCAGCGGCGTGTTCGAGCCGCTCGGGCACGTTCAAAAGAAGCAGCACAGGGCAGAGTGAGCGCCTGGCTCCGACCGGCCCAGCGGATGGCACGGCCCAACCCGGTCGTCAAGGTCATCAAGGTCGTCAAGGTCGTCCCTATCACGGCTGGGGAAGATGGCACAACACAGGGGAAGCTTTGAACGTCAGATACGGCCGTTAGTAAGTTAGTTAGTAAGTAAGTAAGTTAGTAAGCTCATTGGTGAGCTAGTTACTAAGCTAGCTGGTTAGTTAGTAAGCTAGTTAGTAAGGGCAGCCGAGCTGAGAGAGGCTGACCCCATCTCACTCCTACCTGGCGGTCCAGTGGGATGTCACTGTGGTTCTTGGGGCCTTTCTCTTTGCTCCTTGGATGTTGGTCTCTGGCTGTGTTTATGAAGCCACATGGATTCGAGAGACACGTGGCGGAATTTGGGGTAGTGTGAGATTTTTTAAGGGAATGCGGACGGTGTCATGCTGTGAAAAGGTGAGCCCCTTGCCCTGGCCTCGCCTCCCCGAATCGTCGTTAGCCACTCTGCAGCCACTGTCGGGAAGGGCGGGGTGGGGGGGTGACCAGTCCTGTTGACAGTTAGCCTAGAACCCTCATCTTTTAGAAAAGCCCAGAAGGAAGTGGGAAGTAGGGTGGAAAGTCACTCTGCTCTCCAGATGGAAGCTGGGAAGGGGGCGTGGCTCCCTGCCCTTCCAACTCAGGGTCAAGCGGCTATTTTTATTCAGAAACAGTGAGGGGGAACCGCTTTAGAACAAAGGGCGAAATATGGATAAGACAAACGATTTCACTTTTCATCTTAATGATAAAGAGTGACTCACAAAGCCCGTTGACTCGGAGGCCAGTTATTCAAGGCTAAATGCTCTTGCTCAGCAGTTTCCAAGGTCCCCGAAATTCTGCCACAGGCTTTTTTTTTTTCCCCCTTTGGTTTGGAGAACTTTGGGAGACGGAAGAAGAGGGGTGTGGATGGGACACAGTTTCAGCTTCCGGGCCATAGTAGAAAAATCGAGTCTCAGAACAAAGTTCTCGAAGTTTTCCTGGCGACTCTCCGGGCAGACGTGCCTGGGGCTCAGGGCAGACCCGGTGTCCCCCATGCCGAGGCTGGCGGCGGTCCCGTTACTCATCCGTTTCATTCTGCAGAGGCTTTAGGAGGGTTTAGGAAGTGACACCCAGCGCAGCCAGATAAATGAGAAGTGGGCGAGAAAGATGAGCCAGGCGGTGAGTCTGGGCCGAGGGGCGTCTGCGCAGCCCTCCCCGCCCCCTCCCGCCTCCTCCCACCTCCTCCCGCACCCCCTCCCCCGCCACCACCATGAGGTTGAGCTCCAGCCTCCCAAATGGAACAAAGAAGACACGTGCCATTTTCCTGCATCAGCTCAGCCAGCCCCATCCTCCTCGCCGTGGGGCCTCAGAGTCACTGGGCCACTCTGTCACCAGGCCGCCTGCTGCCTGCGCTGCTGCCTCTCTAGAGGCCAAACTGCCGACCGGGTGGCAGGGCCCGGACGGGTGAGGGCCGTGTCTGAGTTCTCCCCGAGTCCCCAGGGCCTGGGCGTTCAGTTGGTGTTTGATGAATGAAGGAATGAATGAATGAGTGGGGAGACAAGTATGTGAACAGAGAATTCGCTCCTCCCCGCCGTCAGGCCTAGGGGCGAGCCGGGAAGAAGGGAGCCACCTTCCCCGCACCCCAGCACCACGTGCCCAGCGCTCCGTTCTGGTCACCCACCCCCTCGTACGGGGTCAGTTTCACTCATCAAAGCCACAAACACCTGTCGGTCATCTTCTCCCAGGGCCTGGAGCCCTGCTCTCGCATTCCCCGGCTGTGTGACCTTGGCCAGTTTATGGAACCTCTCTGTGCCTTCATTTCCCCGCCTGTAACATGGGGAAAATAGCATCTTCCTTCTCCGAGGGGTCCCGGGAGGACTCAGGAGTTTATGGCCATGCAAACGTGCCCGTGGTGAACACAGGGTTGGGGCTGGTCACCCTCGATGTTTTTATGGCTTTGAGCTAAACCCTCTGGGGACGAAGATGAGTAAGGGCTCCCTCCAAGGGCTCCTAGAGCCCATTCAAAATGACGTCCCCATCCTTGGCCCTGCTGTCAGACACGTCTACGTTCCCAGTCCCTCACCCGCACGTGCCCGAGACGCGCTGTATCTGTGCGCTGGGTCCGTGTGGGGCCGGAGGCAGCGGCTGGTGATGGAGAGATTGCTGTGGCTGCTGCCCTGTGGGCCCAGCGAGTTCCAGCTGCCCAGACACCCTCACCCCCAGCCAGGAGGTTCCCCGCACCCAGATGCCCTTTTCCTGGGCTGTCACAGCGTGGCCACCCGCGAAGTAGACACCGAGCAAGCCTGTTTCTCCTTCCCACCCTCCATCAGAGATGGCCTGTGGCTTGGGGCTGTGGCGTATGGGCCAAGCCTGTCTCCCCTGAGAGGCTGAGGGGAGTCCTGACATCCCTCCAAAGGGGCAGAAGGGGAGACAGGAAAGAGAAGGGAGGAGGGACGGGAAGCAGAGGGGAGGAGGTGAGGGTTCAGAGGAGGAAGAAGGGGAGGTACGGGGCGGGGGGCGGTGACGGAGCAAGGGGCGGGCGGAGTGAGGCGCGTTGGGTAAATGTTTGTTAAGTGGATCAAACTGAATTATATCAACAGGGAAAGCAGGGCACACAGCCTGGAAGCTTCCAGACACGCAGTGCAGGCCCCAAGGCCACAGTGTACTTCTGCTTATCTTAACGGGGTCCCCGAAGTGCATAAGGGATGCCTCATGACTCCCGCAGCACCAGCACAGGCCCCCCCTGCCCCACGCTGTGACGCCCGCTGCACCCCACAAGCTCAGTGCCAGCCCTGCCCTCTCCCATCCAGCACCTGGGAGGGGTGGGTCTGCAGGCTGGACGCACGGGGGCCCCAGATTCCAGGGCGAGGGGCAGAAGGAAGGGGCAAAAGCGTGGCGTGGGGAGGCACTGAGGCTCCCCAGGTTTCCGCCCAGGTCACGGGGTTCGGGGCGGGTGCTGTCAGAGCAGGCTGGGGGCCGGGGAGAGAGGAGATTTTAATGGTGCGTTGCGTTTTCCCAGGAGCAGCGGGGGGCATTTGCGGGTGTCCAGAGGGCCGGGTGGTTGGAAGCGGCGGGGGGCATCGTTTCAGGGGGGAAGTGTGGGCGGGGCGGACGTGGCCAAGACGTGGAGGGGGTGGTTGACCGAGACAGTGTCCACGCCCTCCACTATGAGGCCAGAGGCAGCAGCTGGGGCAGGGCAGATGGGGGCCAGTGTCCACCTTGTTGAGAGGGTGTCACCCCCAGCGGAAGAGCCATGACAAGAAGTCCCCCAACAGATCTGGCTCCATGACGAGGGCTGGGGGGAGCG
>NW_011888959.1:1758220-1762145 GCF_000151845.1 Pteropus vampyrus
AAGCCAGGGAGGAAGAGAGTCATGAGGGGCCAGGGAGCCACAGAGGCTTTGAGGGGGCTTCATGGGACTTGGGTGGCCCAGGAGCCTTTGGGAGGAGGGGAGGCTTGTGTGGCTCACATGTGCATAGGATTCCGCCAGCTGTCAGGTTGAGACTGGGGGAGGGGCAGGGGCAGAAGCAGGGAGACCAGGCAAGAGGTTCCACAGTCGCCCGGGGACTCTGAGCTTAGGCCAGCCCAGTGCAGCAGCCACAAAGGCCCTGAGACGCTGGACTCTGGCTGGTCTCAGAGGGCCCCCCATTCTCTGGCCAGAGCGGCCGGAAGAACCTGAGACAGGTCTGGCTGCACTTGGACGTGATGGGTTTACGATGCCCATTTCACATTCCAGTGGACATGGTGAGTGGGCGTTTGGGTAGCAGAGTCTGGGGTTCAGCGGGGAGGGCCTGGCTGCAGCTGCAAATTTCAGGACTCGCCAGGGGGTGAGTGGGGTTTAGGGCCACGTGCAGGGTGAGTGAGCCCAGGCGTTCGTCCCCACATCTCCTCCTCACTCAACTGCGGCCCCTGCAAGCGAGTCCCTGTTTTGGTCACCCCGTGCCCTTGGCCCCAGCAGGAACCGAGCAGGCCCCCGGTCCTGGCTGGTGTGATAAGTGACTCACTCAAGAGACAAATGCATCAGGAAGTAACTGGGTCTGCGCTGGCCTCAGACCATCAAGGCTCCTCTCCTTCCTGGTGCCCCCTCGCCTGGGCCCTGCCATCCGACCCGAACAGCCTTTATTGCCTGCACCGGTGCTGGGGAAGAGGCCCCTGTGAGGAGCGTGATTATAGAGTTCAAGGCATTGATTGCTTCTTCTGGTGGAGTTGTCTCAGTTAATGAATTTTAAGCAGATCTAGTTTTGAAAGGATGCATTCGAGTCCATCCCTACGGCGACCATATTTCCCAAAGCCAGGGCCAAAGACACTGCCTGACACACGGGCTGATGGATGGCCACGGGATGCGACAGAACATTTGCAGTCGGGGCTGCCTCGCTTCGGTTCCTCCCGCGTGCCGGGCAGGATATTAAGAACTCCCAGGGTCCTGTTATCTCCAGGCGTGTCTGTACTTGTAATGGGTTGACTTCAGTAAACCCATCTGGGAGGGTGTTATCTCTGGCTTGTGTTTCAGTGGAGGGTGGTGGCAGGCGGGCGGCGGGGGAGGGGGGAGACCGTAGGAAAGTAATATGCTAGTTTCACTAAGTTTTTCAATTTTCTGCCCATCACTCTGTGCCAGAGAGAAAGCTTCTCGGGGAAGGCGAGGTGTCTGCAGAGCGGCAGAGGCTGGCGCCGTAAGGCGGGCGAGCGTGCCCAGGCTGCGTGCCAAAGCGGCTGCTCCCCGATCGTCACAGCGAACTCTAATGGAGCACTTTCGAGGTGCCAGGCTCTGCGACGGGCGTCCCCTATGAGCCACCTTGTCAAGACCTCTCAAATTCCCGGGGAAGCGGGGACCACGGTTACCACCGCTTTGCAGACACAGCAGCCAAATCTCAGAAAGGCAGAGCTGCTTGCCCAAAGACACACAGCATATAAGAAAAAAAGCCCTCACAGCAAAGCTTTGTCAGGCACTTCCCGCCTGCCCGGCCCACCTACTCAGCCTTGGAAGGAGTTACCATGCTCCCTGAAACAGCTCATGCGTGCGGAGAGTAAGGGCCACGTGATAATCAGCTGAGCCGTGATTCCCTCATGCAGGTGGGGAAACCGAGGCACAGAACGTTTGCCCAAAGTCATACAGCGAGCAAAAGGCATATCGCACGCGGCGGCCTGAGCCCAGGGCGTGAGGAATTCATTCTCTGGCCTCGACTGTCTCTGTGGCTTCCCGTCCTGAGGTCAAGTGAGCCAAGGCGTGGGAGGAGGTGGCCGTGGTCCCTCTTCCTGCGGCTCTGGTCAGCCTGAGAAGCTACCCAAGAGGATGCTTGATGCTTTGCCCCAAGCAAGTGGGCAGCCTCGTCCGTGCTACGGGTGGACAATGCCCCCTAGAAAACATGTCTGACGAGAAAGCAAGCTGGAGGGGAGAGGTGGACGGTCCGAAGCAGCCGCCCTGAGGAGACACGTTGCTCAATCCACACGCACTCAGTCCCCTTGTGACGCTGTCCCTCACCTCTCCCCAGTTCGTGCCCGAGTGCCAGTGGGTCGATTTCGGAGGCGTGTCCTGAATCTGAGCACGTCACGCCCTCCTCGGCCACCACCTGGCTCAGGCCACCTTCTGCTCTCAACCTCCCCTTGTGTTCAGATTTGATGTCTCATCTCCCATAGGACGAAGATCAAAGTAACCCCTCATCTGAAGAGGCCCGGCCCTGTCCGCCTCTGATTCGGGGTGGTGGCCTCGATTAGGAAGGCTAACTGCAGCCAACAGCCTGGGTTGGCTTCCGCACATAGCTGTGCCACCTCAGATGAGTTACCTAACTTCTCTGTGCCTTTTAGCCTTCTGTCTGTAAAATGGAGAGATAACCCTCATACAATAAGCCCCATCGTGTGGGAGGAATGCACCCCCTCTTTGCAGCCCCACCCCACAAGAGCAGTGGCATAGCACAGGTGGACACGCCAGGAGCCACCTGGGTCTGCAGACCCCCAGCTGGGGCCTCAGTCTGTGTCCCACCCAACGTGCGTCTGTGCCACGGGAGAGCCTTTTGGGGATCTATTCTACTAGGTGCTGTTCCCGGTGTCCCAAGGAGGTTAGTGACTTGCTTAGGTCACAAGGCTGGTGAGAGCTAAGCCGAGACTTGCCACAGTTCCAACCGCGGCTGCCACAGGTGAGCAGATGAAAGACTTTTTTTTTTTTTTTTTTTACCGTAAACAGAGACAGTGGCAAAGCCTCTTCCCCTGCAGAAGGAAAGGTCTAGAACAAGGAATAAAATCTCCATCGCTGAGTTTTTAAGATTCACTGAACCTTCTCACTTGCAGCAAAAACAGCTTACTTTCAAATTAGTCAACCAGCGTGTGAGTCATCTCTTTGCAAGCGCCTGTGCGGGGAATACAAATGTGGGCTGCCCGGCGGGTGGGTCTCTGCACAGGCGTCCCCGGGACCCTGCGGGAGCTGGGCAGGGGGCGCCTGCGGCAGTTAGCACCACCCCACTGCCCCGACGCAGCCCCCCTCCCCACGTGCCCCCAGGGTCTTGGGGAAGCAAACGCCTGCTCTTGTCGCCCACCCGTTGGTGCTCGCCAGCCGCCAGCCTCAGCTTCCTCCAGCAAGAGGGTAATTAATCCCGGAGGCAGCGCCCACATAAGTCATGCCCACGCTGACGGGAGGGGGAGACAGCCCGGCCGCCGCCTCGACTGCGTCCATAGATCTGTTTCCGCTGGGAAGAGGGGCCGAAGTGACTCAGACAGGAGGGGCAGTGGGGGAGGGCCCGGCAGGCTGCCCCCTCTCCCAACCCAAGGCCTGTAGCGGCACCTCTACACCCACACACCCACATACTCGTTCACGCATTCGTTCATTCATTCATTCACTCGTTCGTTCATTCATTTACTTATCGGTCCTTCATTGCTGCTCCTCTGAACTAAACCCATTTAGACCGGGGAGAGGGTGGCAGCCACATGGGGAGACTTAGCCCACCATGGATGAGAAATTCTATGAGGAGGTCAGCAGGGAAGGCTTCCTGGAGGAGAGGGCAGGAAGCTGAGCCTCAGGAGAGATAGAGGTAGCCAGGCGGGGAAGGCCAGGGAGGGGCTGTGAGGGCCTGAGTGAGCGGGCGGCATGGGGAGCTGCTGGTGCGGCGGGAGGGGTGCGGGCCCGGGTCAAGGGCGCCATGGGCTGGGGCCTGAGGGCCAGAGCCCGAGGCTGCTGGCTGTGTGCAGGGCATAAGCGCGGTCAGAGCAGAGGTCCAGGCAGCTTGCCCGGGCTCAGAGGGGACGTGAGAGGAGGACCAGAGCTTGCTGGCTACCTGGCAGGTGGTACG
>NW_011888959.1:1762195-1765724 GCF_000151845.1 Pteropus vampyrus
TCCCGGAGGCAGCGCCCACATAAGTCATGCCCACGCTGACGGGAGGGGGAGACAGCCCGGCCGCCGCCTCGACTGCGTCCATAGATCTGTTTCCGCTGGGAAGAGGGGCCGAAGTGACTCAGACAGGAGGGGCAGTGGGGGAGGGCCCGGCAGGCTGCCCCCTCTCCCAGCCCAAGGCCTGTAGCGGCACCTCTACACCCACACACCCACATACTCGTTCACGCATTCGTTCGTTCATTCATTCATTCGTTCGTTCATTCATTTACTTATCAGTCCTTCATTGCTGCTCCTCTGAACTAAACCCATTTAGACCGGGGAGAGGGTGGCAGCCACATGGGGAGACTTAGCCCACCGTGGATGAGAAATTCTATGAGGAGGTCAGCAGGGAAGGCTTCCTGGAGGAGACGGCAGTAAGCTGAGCCTCAGGAGAAATAGAGGTAGCCAGGCGGGGGAGGCCAGGGAGGGGCTGTGAGGGTCTGAGTGAGCGGGCGGCATGGGGAGCTGCTGGGGCGGCGGGAGGGGTGTGGGCCCGGGTCAAGGGCGCCATGGGCTGGGGCCTGAGGGCCAGAGCCCGAGGCTGCTGGCTGTGTGCAGGGCATAAGCGCGGTCAGAGCAGAGGTCCAGGCAGCTTGCCCGGGCTCAGAGGGGACGTGAGAGGAGGACCAGAGCTTGCTGGCTACCTGGCAGGTGGTACGCTCCAGGCGGGAGAGGATATGGCCTCAACTGGGGCCACGTCCCAAACTCACCTCCCTGCTCTGCGGTCCTCGCATGCACAGTGCAGCCGCCACCTCCCGGGGCCAGGGCGTCCCCACCTGGAGGCAGGGTGACTTGAGTCCCTTGAGACTATGCTTGCAGCGACTCGGGGGTTCCCTCCTGGGGTCCCCAAAGACACGGGAGAGCTGAGGTCAGCAGAGACAGCCTCTGCCTCTCACCGCCATCCTTAGCAGCCTCCCGGGAAGCGGCCCCGGGTCTCGTCCGTCTCTCTTAGAATTGAAAAGGTGCCACATGTCAGATCCAGGAGGCAGGCCCGACAGAGGGCTCCTGCCTGAGCTCCCCTGTGTGCCAGGGCGAAAGGCATCAGGAGAAATGGGGGGCCTGGGACCCCAGGGCCAGGAGGAGGTAGCTGCCAGCTGGAGGTCCCTTCAGGCCCAGAAAGAGGCACCCAAACCCGCCTCCTGGCAAAGAGCTTGCAGATGTGGGGAGGACAGCGTGGGGGATGTCGATGCCATTGGCATGGCGGGGAGATTGTGGGCGCAGTCAGTCGGGGTGAACCCTGAGCCCCGGAGCAGCCCCCGGCCCCTCCAGCTGGCCGGCTCTTCCTTGCACGGAGATTCCCTGGCCCCTGCCACCGCTCTGCCTCCCTCACATGCTTGATGGGGCCACGGCAGTGAGAGGGTGCTGGGGGCGGGGGGGCGGGCAGCAGGGTTTGGTCCCCTCCAGGCTCTGGGAGGTTCCGGGAGGGATGGGAAGTATGAGCCAACCCCACAAGTCTGAGCACAGACTTCGTGCAACTTTCTTGGTTTTTCACCTTAAAAAGAAGTTATCAGAGCATTAAGCATGAAAGCCAGTTTGGACAAGAGGGAGAAGCCCAGAGCCACGCCCCAGCCACCTCCCCCTTCCCGGCTCCGCCCCGCCTGTCGCCTCTCGGCCGCCGCAGTCAAAGGGAAGCCACGTCTGCTCTCTGCTTTTTGATCTTGTCATGTTTCATGAGCTGTCTCCATTTTCCACTTTCAAAGAAAGTGCACACACACAGGCACACGCAGCTCCGAGCCCCACGTCGCCACTCCGGAGAGGTGCAGGCGACACGTTTCAACAACAGCGCCAACAAGTCCACCTCGCTCTCCCAGGAAACCGTCCTGCGTCAGAGCCACCACGGGTGGCCTTTCGCCAGGGGGCCTGGGCACTGCCTCGCTGCGGGGCGCCTGGCACAGCCCCTCACGTCTGCTCCCTGCGGCTCCTTACCAGTTCCGTGCCACCCCCAGCCCCCCGCCACCCCGTCATTAGACTCTGCCCGATGCCACGTTCCCGGCGTCTCATCCTACAGCGAGGAGCGGCCGCGTGCAGACACCTTTCTGCTTTTCCTGGGTAATTTTCTGAGGAGCACATTTCCAGAAGCAGGACTGCTTGACTAAAGGGCGCCAACACTTTTATACTCTTCATATGAATTTTCACCTCCGTCTCAAAGGGACCGTATTGTTGCCGAGTCCCCCAGAGCCCTTGTGCCTGTCTCACTGCGGTGCTGGAGATGTCATTAAAAGTGTCTATTCTTCTCGTGCATTAGGTACAAAATGATCTGATGCGATTCTCGCTGATATCATTTCCCCAGAAAATAGATGGCAGGTTTTTTTTTTTTTTTTTCCCTCCGATATGGTATTTTCACAGTTATTTTGATTAGACAGAACCATATGAAAGCGTCGAGATTTTGGCATATCTGCCCCTGCGGAGCTGGCAATTCCACATGGCTCAACCCAGAGCCGAAGGTTTGAGGGGTGGGCTGCGACGGGCCGGCGAGGCAGCCGGGACCAAATGACCATTTCACCTCCCGCCCTGGCAAGAGATCCTGAGGTCACCGTTCGACATGACAGTCAATTTTAGGAGATTGATTCTATCCCCGATCTGCTGGTTTCTTACAGGCTGGTGTCAGCCCAGCACGGGGGCAGTGGAGGTCTGCAGAGCGTCCGCTGTCGCAGGGGCCAGGAGGGCTGTGACGCTGGCATCTCCAGTAATTTGCCTGTTCTTCTCGAGCCCAGCCGGGTGGGCCCTGTCACAACTTCCCGTGGTTTTCCTGCTGGAAGGGTGTCACCGAGACACCTACCTTCTGCCGTCTCTTCCCGAGCCAGGCCCTGCGACCCCCGGGGAGGGGTCTGGCCAGGTCTGGCCAGGTGGCCAGGCTTTGCTCTCAGACCAGCCCCTGTGTGGGGGTGACATGAGGATGGGAGAGAAAAGCAGAGAAGAAAAATGACGGGCGGGCCGCTGGCCAGAGCCCAGCCCGGGGCCGTGAGGCGTGCTGGGTTCTTTTTGGACCACTCCGGTTTAACGAACCCTTGGTGACACACCAATCTTGATTTGTTTTCTAAACGGCCTTAAAACACACACAACGTCACAAAATTTACCGTCACAAAATTTACCGTCGGAACCACTTTCAAGCGCCCACTTCAGCGGCACTCAGCACATCCTCATCGTCGTCACCGTCATCGCCGTCTGTCCCCAGGACGTCTTCACCGTTCCAAACTGGACCTCTGTCCCCGTTAAATAAGAACACCACGTCCCCCGTCCCCTCGGCCCCTGGCAACCCCACTCCATCGCTGTCCCCATGGGTGTGACCGCTCTAGGACCTCGAGCGAGGGGAATCGCACGGCGTTTGTCCTTTTGCGGCTGGCTCACCTCGTCCGCAGGCCGCCCTCCAGATTCGGTCACGGAGCAGCAAGTGTCCACATGGCTCTCCTCTCTAAGGCTGAGGATGTTCCCTGGTACAAATGGACCACATCTTGTCCGTCCGTCCGTCCATCCATCTATCCAGCCGTGGACG
>NW_011888959.1:1767074-1769684 GCF_000151845.1 Pteropus vampyrus
CGGAGCAGCAAGTGTCCGCATGGCTCTCCTCTCTAAGGCTGAGGATGTTCCCTGGTACAAATGGACCACATCTTGTCCGTCCGTCCGTCCATCCATCTATCCAGCCGTGGACGCTGGGCCGCTGTGAATGTGCAAATATGAAGCTCATTTTAAAAATACGCATGACGTTGAGAGCACACTCCAGTCTCTCTCACACCGACCCCTGTCTTTGACCCCGGAGAGAGGTTTCCAGAGGAGAAACTGAGGCACAGTGGGCAGTGACATGCAGAGATGGGGGTGGGGTGTTCTGGCTCTTGCATTTCCCTCCCTCGGGCCGGTTGTGCCGGGTCCCGGGGACCATCTCTGAGGCCAGCTGAAGGGAGGCCATCGCATGGGACAAGAGCCGCCGGTGGGCTAAGCATCAGGCAACACACTGCACATCCGTGTAGGCCCCTCCCTCCACAGCCAAGCACCCCAGACCCTTTGACCAAGGTTGGGGGTGCGGACCTCCAGTCCCACTTTCGCGTGGCCAGAGCCCCCCATTTACAGACGGGGCGCTGAGGCAGGTGGCCCCCCTGGAGGCTGGGTCAGCGCCTCCCCGCTCGGCCACTCTGTGAGTGAGAGGCAGGATGCGGCAACCAGCCCCTCGGGGGGTACCAACCACGAGCACGGGGACAGCTGCCAAGAGACTCTGGTAATTGATGATCCCTCTGACTTCCGGTGCTTTTAATTTGATTGACCTGGCGCTTAGAGACGGGCTGGATCTGCGTGCGCGAGGGATCCGCCCACGAATCGGGCTCCCGCAGCTGCTCCCCAACCCCAGGAGCACTGAGTCTCCACCCAGGGCTATGAGGGGCCATCTGGGGCCCTTCCTGCGGGTACGGGAAAACCCGAGGGGGGTGTTCTCCCATTCTGCAAGGGACAGCAGCGTCCCCCCCCCACCCCCCGTATGGCCCCAGCTGCCTCTCAGAAGCTGAAGGAGGCCCTTCTGAGACTCGGACCCCTCACAGACCACCCCTGGCAGTGGGCCTAGGGTCAGGGAGGGGCCGGAGTGACCCCTCCATCCTCAGGCGCTCATGCGAGTACCAGGTTATGGGGCAGGGGCAATTACCTGCCCCCCCACCCATCCCGTCCCTCTGTACACCCCTGTTGCCACTGCCCTGCCCCCAAGTCTTCTGCCTCCACCCACGGGAGGACACCAATGACCCCAGGTCACTAAATCTGACGGGCAGCCCTCTCACCCCTGTCCTCAGCCGTCCTGGGCAGCTGACTGACCCCTCCCCTCCCTGGGCTTCGGGCTGTCCTCCAGCCTCTTTGGGACCCTCCCAGACTTTTTCCGTAGGCCTTGCCCCCCGAGGGTCGGCCCGGGCGCCTGGCCCTCTCTTCCTCGCCATGCCCCCTTCGACCATGCTCGCCCTGCATTTAAACCTCACCTGCGTACCTGCGGCTCTCACGCCCCACCTGCTGCCCAGGCCTGAGCCCACACTCAGGGGCCCACCTGCCTCGTGGACCCCCCCCCGCCCCCAAATACCGCCAGAACGACGTGTCCAGCACCTGCATCTCTGTATCCCCGACTCTGCGATCAGGGACCAAACCAGGAAGCGCCCACCAGCCTTCACTTACTGCCTCCTCCTCTCCGTGTCCAGGTAACCTCTAGTCTGGGAAATTCTGCACCCGCTCCTGCGGCCCCCTGGTGCCCTCAGCAGCCCCAGCCTCTCCCTCAGAGAGCTCCCCAGGGCACTCGGGACCAAATCTTCTGGGCCCTGCGGGCTCCGCCCTGCCTCCCTGCTGGCCCCATAGCCCTCTTCCTGATGCGGAGGACACCGGGGCAGACGTGGGTCAAGAGCTGCTTCCAGACACAGCCTGCAACGCCCAGTGGTCAGGTCCTGTCGTTACCTCTGCATCTCTGATGAAGGATTAGGAAAGGCATTGTGGGAAGAAGGAGCGGCACCCACAAAGGCCTGTGCTCAGCAGGGGAGATCAGGGTAGGTGACAGGCAGCTCCCTGCGGGGAGGCCAGAGGGCCCAGGGGGGCTGGGGAAGGGCGGCTAGTGCTGAGGGCCTCGTTCAGTCACGTGAGCGGGGCAGCCTTTATCCGGACAGCCGCAGGGGCTGTGCCAGGTCTGAAGCCTGAGGAAAGATGCCCAAGAGAGACAGGAAGTGGCTTCTGGCCGAGGTCGCCTGTGCCCGGCCTCAGTGCCTTCCGCTTTCCCACAAGGCTGCTGGCCAAGGTTGCTCAGGCCACTGTGCACTTTTTTACGAGCCTGGAGGTTTGTAAAAATTATTAGTTGGTGGAAACTCGAGGGCTGCTGGCCAGCCCTCTGTGGTGGCGGTGGCAGCTTGCCCACGGGACACCTGCATGGCCTCTGGAAGTGGCAGGGATGGGAGCTTCAGGTCCAGAGGCTCCCTATCATGGGACATTTACCTCTGGATGGAGACGCAGTCCCCACGACACTGAGACCTCCAGGGCAGGGACCAGGCTGGTGGCCGTGCAGGAAGGGGCCGCTTCAAAACAGCATGGCCCTTGCCATGGAGACACTGGTGTGACTCGTGGACGCAGGTTTGACTCCCAGGCATGCAAGTACCTAGCCACGTGGCTGGGGACAGTAACAGTGAGACCCAGTGAACACCC
>NW_011888959.1:1770232-1781109 GCF_000151845.1 Pteropus vampyrus
GCGGGAGTCGGGAGGCCTCGCTCCCCTCTCGGCCTTGCCACTGACGCCCCTGAGACCTGAGACGGGGCCCCCCCCTCTGGGCCTCAGTTTCTCCAAGCCGGATGTGCTGTCCTCCTGCTTCATCCGCCAGAATGACCAACGTCACCCTGTGCGACGGGGCCCTCAGAAAAGGGTGCTAGTGGCCAGGGTTCCCTAGCTCGGTTCAGTGAGAGGTCGACGACAGAGGTCAGAGGGTCAGCTCGCCTCCTCTGGATGCCCTGGGCCCCAACGGTAGTTCTAGAAAGTTCTTTCCCATGGATGAGACGCCTCCACAAAGGAACGGGCTCCCAGTGCGGTAGTGAGCTCTCTAGCCCTGGAGGCGAGCGAGCTTCTGTGTCGACAGACTCTGGGGTTCTGTGTGTGCCCTGCAGCCTGGGCGGCCCTCGGAGGGGCTGAAGGGAGTGAGGTGGCCCTTACGGGGTCGTGAGGCCTGCGCCGTCCACTTGGAGCAGGGACTTTCATGCTCCTGGCGATGGGCCACTCCCCTGACCTCCAGGCTGTGAATGCGGGGGCCTCAGGCCCCTGGTCTTTCCTGCTCCAGCTCGGCCTGTGCCCGAGACCCAGCGTCACCCGCACTCCTCAGAGCGGCCCTCGAGACCTCGACCTTCAGACACCCCCTCAGCATTCCTGCCTCAGTTTCCCTCTTGTACCTGCAACGCCCTCTCCACTCACCCCTTCCCACGTGGCCTGAGTTCTCCCACTGTCCTCAGAGCCACCCCAGGATTCATCAGAACGAGCCCCTCTTTCCCGGCACCGGGATGAGGGTTTGTCAGGCTGTCACCGCCACCTCCAGGACCCCCCGGACGGGCAGGAGGGACCCGCCCCCTTTGCAGACAGGATGCCCCAGGCCCAGAGGCCTGCAGCGCCCTGCCGGAGGCCACGTGGCAAGGCTGAGGCGGAGGGAAGCCGAGCACACTGGCCCGGGCCCCAGCCCTGGGCCCCAGCTCCCCGGGCCCCGCCCCCGCCCAGCTGCCGGGGCCTAATCCAGGCCTGTGGGAAGAGGACGTGGCTGGCGGGGACGGGAGGCCCCCAGTGCCTTTGGGACGCCTTGATGCTGCAGATGCGGCCCTGGGCCCCTGCCTTGGGCGGGTTCGACGAACTTGCTAAATTGCAATTCTCCGCGGCTTAGGGAGCTGGGCTCCTGCCAGCGCCTGCATTAAACTCAGCAGCTGCAGGCCTCGAGAGCCAAGGGGTGGAGGCCTGGCCAGGCAGGGGGCTCAGGGGCCTCCAGACTTCCAGGCCCTCCGCCCTGGGGCCCAGGAGCTCAGGAAGGGCCTGCAGTTCCTTGGGGGTGCTGATCAGAGCCACATGGGAGGGAGGGGCCCACAGGCCCAGCCAAGTAAGGCCATCCATCCAGAGAATAAACGTCCCCAGGATTCTGTAGACCGGAGTGGGGAGCGAACGCTGTGCGCTCGCCCTGTGTCGAGGGCGGGCAGTGGGGTTTGCCTCCCGCCCCAGGCAGGGGCTATGCCCACCACACTCTGGGCTGGGCTGCCTAGACCCACGTTCCTCCCAGCTGGACACAGCACCTCCTCCATGCCGCCTGTGGGTCCAGCTCGAGGGCGAGGGGCTCCCTTCAGGCAGCAGGCCATGAAGGGGCCTGGGCGTGAGACCCCGGCTCTGAGAGGATGGGCCTGTGCTGAGCTCCCCCGGGGACACTCAGCACGGGGCGCTGTGCCAGGCTGAAGGCACACGGGGTCCACAGTTTCGAAGGCCTGCAAACTTCACTTTGCAAACTGAGGGGTCACCGCTCCGTCAACACAGTTGTCCCTGGCATAGGGCAGACAGACCCTGTGGATGTCACTGTCACTGGGCTGCTGGGTGACTTTGGAAAAGTTAGTCCCCCTAAAAGAGCAGAGGCAGTATGAGGGTCGGTGAGGAAGTACGGGGTGTGCTGGACGCACAGTAGGCCTGCGACAGGGGAAGGCTTCTGGGCCGGAGTCTTCCCGCCCCCAGGAGAAGCAGCAGATGTTTCTGGCACAGGAACCTCAGGCCGAATCCTGTGCTCCAGACAATAAATTTCCACACACGTACACAGAGAGCAGCGTCTCTGCTTCCGGCTGCCTCGGCTCCTAGAATAGCTGCCTTTTAATTACATGGAAAGGTCACCAGAAAAAAAAAGGAAGAAATGAAAAGCCAGTGTCTTGCTAGAAACTTCTTCCCCAAGCCTAGAACTTTGCAACAAAGTAACAGAGAGCCGAGGAGAGGGCGGAGGCGGGGTGCCACCGGGTGGGATTCGTGGGTGCCCAGGCCTCCGGTTCTCCACCCCTCAAGTGGGTTGGCAGGTCCTGGAGCCTACGGAAGCCTTCCTCCACCGAGGGCGGCCACCGGCTGGCAGCGGGCTGGGCACTGGGGACAGTGAGCAAAGCGGCCCCAGTCCCACGGGCTTACAGTCAAGTGCGGGGGGTGGGTGACACATATGAACCAATAAACACACGGATTTGGCATCTCAGCAGTGGTGAGTGCTGCCGGCCTGGAGTGGGGGAGCTGCCTCCGTCGGAGAAACCAAGGAAGGCTTCTCGAAGGAAGCTGCACAGGAGCTTAGAGATAGAGTGCGCAGGAGCAGAGGAGAGGAAGGCGTCTGAGCTGGGCACGATGGAGAGCCCAGAAGAACAGCAAACTGTTCCCAACCAGCCGAACCACGGGCAGCTCGCCCCCCGCCCCTCCTCTGCGGTCCTGCCTTCCACCTTTGCTACGCTGTTCCCCTACCCAGAATGCCTTTCCAGGACAGAGCCGTCACAAGCCCTGGGTCTTTCTCTGCTTTTCCAAGCCACAGAGAACCACAGTCGGAAGGGCGCTTCCTCCTCCAGGGGCTCCGCCCGCCCCCTCGGAAGCCCCGGGACCCTCAGCTTCCCCAGAATTGCTGGTGGCGTCATCGGCAACTCCTTCATCCTCAACCGCGGCCCCAGCATCGACCCCAGGTGTGCGTGGAACACATGGTAGCACAGTCCCACGGTCCCATGGCCGATCTCATGAGATTTGGGGAGACGAGTCTATAATGATTTCATCAGAGCCGGATAGACTCCTTTCTCCTCTCTGAAATGGATTTACTGATCCAATTGACCGAATTAATATCATCCCTTCACCCCCACAGCTGAGACTAGTCTCTTACTTAAAAAACACACATTAAAAAGTCACCAAGTCATCTCCGCGGTGGACAAGACCGCCACCCAAACACGTGTGCACAGGCCGGGGCAGGTCGGCCCCAGCACAGTCCCACTGTGCCACCCGCCTCCGGGCAAGGGCTCGGGGACTTCAGTGTCCTTCTTGGAGCTCTTGCATGTTTCTGCCGATTCCACTGTGAAATGATTTCTCCTACGATCAGGAAAAAAAGATAACATTTTTAATAAAAAGATGATGCATCGATATCACTAATTACAGCTTGGAATTTTAAAAAGCCCCTAGCGTCCCCTCCCGTTCCCACTCCGCAAGTGGCAGGGTCCCTGGCCACCCTGGTTCCAGGCGGACCTGTCCGCACACGGCCATGCACGCCTGGGCAGGGCAGCGGGTCTCCTGGTCAGTTCACTTAACGTTACTGATAAGCGTCTCTTTCTTAAGATTTCATAAGGATGGTGGCCGAGGGCCGCGGCATCTTCCTGCAAGCGGCCCTCATTCTTGCTTTAAATGTGGGCAGGGAGCCGCAGCCCGCCGAGCTGTTAGGGGGCCGTGACTGATGGGTCTCTCAGCCTGGCCAGTGTGGCAGCTCGCCCCTGGAGAGCGTATTGGCCTTATTAATCCCGAGTACCTGTCCAGCCTGAGAACTGACTGTGCCCTGTACCCAGAGCTGGCCTCTCCGCCGCTCCTGCAGCTCTCCAAACCCAGTGGGGTGCAGCGCGGACCCCGGCCAGGGGCCTTGGGTCGCGTCCGGGCCCGAGTCCCCCTGGCACTCGGAGTCCTCTCGGCTTGGTCTGCTGCCCACCTCAGGCTGCGTCTCCTGTTTTCCCCGTTGGCCTTAGGGGACACCCTCACGGCAGGACCCGGGCCCCTGTGCACACGGATGTGCCAGCAGCTCTCTGACCAGCCTCTTCCTCGTTTCCCCAGGACTCCCCTCCCAGGCCAATGGC
This sequence comes from Pteropus vampyrus, assembly GCF_000151845.1. Lineage (NCBI taxonomy): Eukaryota > Metazoa > Chordata > Mammalia > Chiroptera > Pteropodidae > Pteropus > Pteropus vampyrus. The sequence continues at coordinate 1,774,336 of NW_011888959.1, forward strand.
AGGCCATGCCTTATGCAAGGGACCCCTTGGCCCTGGGACAGAGCCTCCCAAAGAGCTGGAGGCAGGAAGAGAATAGGGCCAACAGGCCAGTTTCTCTTCTATCCCCAGACCTCGCTCCTCCACCATTTTGTCCCGTCTTATAATAATAGGGCACCAGCATCTATCCTGCGGCCGAGCCGGGTGCCGCGCCTGCACCCCGGCCCCCCTTGCCTGCTGTGGACGTGAGCCAGCCGCGCAGCAAATGCTTCCTGCATCCTCCACCCTCCCTCCGCCAGGATGGGACCCGCGGCCCGCCTGCTCCCTCATCTCTGCGCTCAGGGGAAGCGCGTTAAAATGCCAGCGTGATCACGCCCCACTTCAAAATAAATAGCTTAACATCGCCCTTGGGACAAGGCCCAAGGCCCTCACCACGTCAAACCTGTCCACCCTCTGGCCCTCACCCTCCAGCCTCCATCTCAGAGGTCCGGACGCCCCAGTTTCCCCTGCCCAGTGGGCTCCCCCCAGCCAGGCTTTTTCCTGTGAGTCTCAGTGGAGACAGCTCTTCCTTCCTCCAGGAAGCCTGTCCCAGTGCCTTTCCCAGGGCTAGGAGAGGGACCCTCATCAAAATAGGAGCGTTCACAGTGTCATTTCCCAGGGACAGGACCGTCTGCCCTCCAGACCAGCAGCTTCTTCAAAGTCAGCGACCTCCACCAGGGTCCGAGCACCAGTGGGTCCTCAGGACACATCCGAGAAAAGTTGGACAGAGAGAGGGGACGAGGAAGGGAGAGACGGCTTGCCCTGGCTCACAAGGACTAATTGTCAAGCAAGCCTGTGAGTTGGCTGTTGAACCTCGGGCAGCTCGAATCCAGCCATGGTGGGAGTATTTACACCAGGGAAATTGGCAGATGCTGCAAATCAGGCGTTTTATTTCCCAGAGAACCCGTTTACTAGCTCGCCACCGACTGAATTACCAATTGTGCCCACGCCGGCCCCAATTTCAACGAAGAGTCATGAACTCACAGACTGGAAAGGATCCTGAGGCATCAGCCTCCCCTGCCACCCATCCACGCACCTCACTCAGCCATTCAACAAACAGCGTCTGACCGCCTCCCAGCTCGGGCTCCGTGCTGGGCTGGAGCTTGCAGTCTGACGGGGGGTGCTTTGACCAAGGGATGGCCAAGGTCAAGGGTGGGGCATGGAGGAGGGAGTGTCACTTCTGGGTCACTTCCTGAGGACAGGGAGGGGGAGACCCTGCAATGTTGTTAATATGTTCAGATTTCTCTGTGGACCAGTCCGTGGTCCACACTCAGCCCTTATAAATTAGGACTGAGCCTGCAGGTCAGTTACTGCAAACCCAGCTGACATCGGCTTCCACAAACGAAGCTTTTTCCTCACTTAGCAAGGAGCCTGGAGGCCGGCGGTGCTGGTGTTACATCCTCCTAGGCCTGAGGTCTTTCCATCCCTCTCAGCCCATCAGAGCCTGCGGGAGGGAGTGGAGAGGGACAGGTGAGCCTGTCTTGTCACCTGTTATTAAGGGTCTTGACTGGGGACGAGCTGCTTCTGAGCCCCAGCCCACCCCTGGGCCAGGCACAGAGTGTTCGTGTGAACTGAACAAATGGCATAGTTATCAGTGGAGCCAGGCGGGGGGGTGCCTGGCAGGGGGAGCCGCGGCTGCCTCTCCGCCTGAGGAGCGAGATAATGCTGCGTCCTCACCTCTCTGCTGCCTAATGAGCTACATCCTTGCTGCCCGAGCTGCTACCTGGCAGTTGGTCGGGAGCTACAGAAGCCCATTAACCTTTTCAGTTCTCTCAAAGAGCACGTTTGCCAGAGGATGAGCGATCTCTGCTCCGGGCAGGCTGGCCCGGACCCCTTTCTTCATCTCTCGGGCTCTGTTCAGATTTCGCTTCCTCTCGGAGGCTGTCAGGATCGCTCCATCCGGTTTTACCTCGCTCCGGCCACCCCTTACTACATCATCCTGTCTTACTTTCTCCAAGGCACTGCTCCCCTCATTCTGCGGAGTGACCTTGGGTGTCGACACGCGTATTCTGTGTCTTCTTCTAGAAGAGAAGCTTGAGGAGAGCCAGCTCCTTACCTCCCTTGCTCTACAGCATGCCCTCAGTGCTTGTAAGCGCACAGTAGGGCCTCAAGAAACACTCGTTAAACAAATCGTTGATGGACCTGTCTCTCAGGGTGTCGTGGCTTTCTTGTGACAGTGCACGTTAAGGGCGCCCGGCACATAGTAGGTGCTCAACACAACGCCCGCTCACATGAGGGTGAGTGCAGCATCATTTTCTTGTCCAGCCCCTCCCCCTATTTTCTGAGTAAGGCGACGGCAGCCCAGAGAGGAGCAGGAAGAAGGTCGCACAGCACCCCCTGGCCGGGAGAACCCGGCCTCCTCCGTCTTCATTTCTCCAGCCGTAGCTCACGGCCTGGAAGAGCCAGCCTGGCGGTTTCGAAATAACAGAGGGAGAAGTTACAGCTCTCCTGTCCCTCAGGAAACATTCATTCCAACGCCAGGCACCTGTCCCCAAAGCTTCAGGATCTGGGGATCAAATCACGGTCCCGTCTTCGCCGTCGCCACGCTTCGCTGTCTCAGAGGCAGGTTCTCAGGTAAAGTATTGCCATCGCCATGCACAGCGGCACCCGAGTCATCGCGCTCGACACAGCACAAGCGGGACACGGTGTCGCCCATCAGGGTTTTAAATGAGGAAGTTAAAGAAACAAAACGCAGAGCCAGGAAGCGGTCCTGGTGACGGGAGCTCAAAGTAATTGCTTTGCCTCCGAAAGCCAGGCCGCTCCGCCGCTGCGGGGGTGGGGGCGGGGGCAGCCTCCCCACCCCCCTCTCTCATCCCAACACGCGGACTTTTGAATATTAAGTAAAGTTTTATTTATGGTTCTTCTTGCAGGCTTATGACTCTCCAGCGAGACGGGAATAATAACAAACCCTCTCACACCAAAGTTAGGCTATAAAAAAATAATTAAGGAAAAATTTCCCTGCAGTACGGGCGGCTGGGAGGCCAGCCCTCTGCAAACTCTGTGTGGCCTTTCTGATGAAAGCAAATTGCTCCTGGGCTGGAAGGGGCGGCGTGCTGGGCCCCGAAGAGTCAATCTGCTTCTCCCCTTTCTGCCACTGTCCCAAAATGGGCCCCGGGGAGGTGGCAGGGCCGGCTGCACCCCAGGAGAGGCCCGGCCCTGGCTGGGTCCTGCCCACCTCCTTGCCTGTGAGTGAGCCGAAGAGATGGATTTCTTCTCTGCAGAAAGTGAGAAATGAACTTATAACTGATGGCGAGAGGATCACGAGCTGCTCGTGAGCAAGTGGCAGACTGTTCGATCGGCCGCGTTCTGCCAGGCGAGGAACTGGGACAGATCGGTTCCACGCAGCCGAAGAGCAAGATCGGGGTGCCAGGTGCGGGCGGAGCTCTGACTTGGGCCCAGGACCTGAGGCCGGGGTGGCGGAACTGTCGAGGGGCCCGTCGGAGGTCTGCCACCGTCCCAGGAGGAGGCGCGTGTTTGTGCTTCCAGGTGGGTACACTCCGACCTCGACAGGCAGCACCGCTTCCCAGGCCCCGCCCCGTGCCAGGCACCAGGCAAAGCGACTGCCTGCCTGAGTCATCACCACTCATCCTCACAATGACCCTCTCGGGTCGTCGCTGTCCCCACGCAGGCAGCCGAGGCGCAGAGAACCGCAGGGCTCCTCACGAAGCTGTTGTGGGTTACAAGGCTGACCAGGAGCCGTGCTCTGAATTTCTCAGTGAGAAACGGGGTGCTCGACAGAAACGAGGCATTCCCCCTAGATTTCCTCCCTCTCTGATGGCTGTCACGCAATCTTCTGACATCGGCCAGGGTCTCTGTGGATATTCACACTCCTACACGTTCCTAAAATTTCATTTCCTAGATGGTATTGCGCATCTACTTCTGGGTACCGGGTAAATAAATTCAGGCAATAAATATTTACCAGCAGACAGCCCTATGCTCGGCAAGGGGGACGGGCCAGGAGCAAGACAGACACGGTGCACCGCGAAGGACGGCGGCAGAAGTGGGCGTGGAACAGTGTGACAGGCAGAGGGAACAACGCACGCAGAGATCCTGCGTCCGGAAGGAATAGCCCCCCACAGCTCCTCTTGCACTGGATAGCGGCCAGCACTTAACATTCTATTTTTGCACGAGTATGTTGTGTGTATGGGGGTGGGGATAACACATTAATATATTCGACTGACATTTATTGAGCCCCATTCCACGCCAGCCTCTGTGCTCGGTGGGAGAAGGCAGCAGTGAACACACCGGAAGCCAGCCCTCCGGAATCACAGCCCTTATCAGACTTAAAAGCCCTCGGTGGGCCTCCCGGATGAAGGCTGCATTCCCAGAGTTCCAGAACTGTGGGTCTGGCTTCCTCCTCACCCTAACATGCAGTTTCCTCCGTGTGGAATGCTCTTTCTCATCTTATTCGACCGTCAGACTTCCCTCTACCCATCAGAAACAAACTCCAACGTACACACGACCCACACAAGAGACACACTCAAGTGACCAGGGAGACTGGGCCCCACAGGGCACCTACTTGCTAAGGCCACGCTACTAAGACTGGGAGATACAGCAGCCCTGCTAACAAATAAGCACAGGGAGGCAGCCAAAATGGGGAGACAAAGAGACATGTCCCAGATGAAGAACAGAATAAAGCTCCAGAAAAAGAACTAAACAAGATGGAGACGAGAGATCTACCGGATGCGGAGTTCAAAACGCCGGTTCTAAGGATGCTCAGTGGACTTAGGAACTCAGTGAGAACTTTACCAAAGAACTGGAAAACATAAAAAAAAAAAAAAAAAAAAAAACGGTTGGAAATGAAGAATACGATAACTAAAATGGTGAATACATTAGTGGGAATCAACAGTAGCTTAGATGAAGCAGAAGATCAAATCAGGTAGTAGAAAACACCCAGCCAGAGCAGCAACAAGAAAAAAGAATCCAAAAAAATGAGGACAGTTTAGAGGGCCTCTGGGACAACATCAGGCGTACCAATATCTGCATCACAGGGTACCAGAAGGAGGAGAGAGAGCGAGGAATTAAAAACCTATTTGAAGAAATAATGACGAAAAACTTCCCTAATCTGATGAAAGGAATAGACATACAAGCCCTTTACAGCAGCACAGAGTCCCAAACAAGATGAACCCAAAGAGGCCCGCGCCGAGACTCATCATAATTAAAATGCCAAAGGCTAAAGACAAGGAGAGACTATTAAAAACAGCAAGAGAAAAGCAGTTAGCTACCTATGAGAGAGCTCCCATAAGACTGTCAGCTGATTTCTCAACAGAAACTTTGCAGGCCAGAAGGGATTGGCATGAAATATTCGAAGCAGTGAAAATCGAGGACCTACAACCAAGATTACTCTACCCAGCAAAGCTATCATTTAGAATCGAAGGAGGGATAGTTTCCCAGACAGGAAAAAGCTAAAGGAGTTCATCACCACCAAACCAGTATTACAGGAAATGTTGGAGGAACTTCTTTAAGAAGAAGAATTTAAAAAAAAAAGATAAAAAAATGAGAATAATAAAATGGTAGTAACCACGTATCTATCGATAATTACTTTAATGTGAATGGATGAAACGCTCCAATCAAAAGACCTAGAGTGGCTAAATGGATAAGAAAACAAGACCCTTACATCTGCTGCCTACGAGAGACCCGCTTCAGATCGAAGGACACGCACAGACGGCAAGTGAAGGAATGGGAAAAGATGCTTCACGAAAACGGAAATGCATGAAGCTGGGTAGCAATACTTACGCCGGACAAAATACTTTCAAACAAAGGCCATAACAAGAGGCAAAGGAGAACCCAGTCAACCCACTTCTGGATATTCATTCGAAGAAACCCAAAATACTACTTCAAAAGGACATATGCACCCACGTGTTCATTCACAGTAGCCACAATGTGGGGGCTACCTGGGTGTCCGGCAATGGACGATGGATAAAGAAGAGGTGGCACAGATATACGATATTCGATAGAATGTTCTTCAGTCATAAAAAAGAATGAAATCTTGCCATGTGCAACCACATAGATAGACCTAGAGGGCACTGTGCCGACTGAAGTTAAGTCAGACCGAGAAAGACAAATTCCATGTGATTTCGCTACAAAAGAAACGAACAAACCAGAAACAAACTCACAGATCCTGAGAACGTTTTGATGATCGCCAGACGGGAGTGGGTAAAAAAGGTAAAGGGATTACGAAGTTCAAATTAGTAGTTACAATATAGTCACAGGGATGTAAAGTACAGCACAGGGAACATAGTCGATAATATTGTCATATAGTCGATAATATGGTGTCAACTGGATTCTGGGCTTCAGGGCGATCACTTCGTAAGTTATGTAAATGCCTAATCACTATGTTGTACACCTGAAACTAATATAATATTGCACATCAAATGTAATCGAAAAATGAAAAAATTCTTTTAAAAAATAGATTAAAAAAAACCCCAACGTCACCTCCTCCGGGAAGCCTCCCTTCAATTACTCAGACTAAGCAGTTGCCCCTGCTTCGTCCTCTCCATCTAGCTGAGATGTTTCCATGGCTTCCTCCCCAGGACTGTAGGATAAAGCTGTTTGTAGGTAGAAAAAGAAGGCTAAGAATTTGAAGCGGGGAAGGAGCCGGAGTCAGGGCAAGGGGGCGCCGTCAGAGGGCCCGGTGTCCCCCAGCAGTGAGCTTGCTCTTGCGTCCGCACAGAGCCTGGCGCCTGGCAGGTGTAAATAACTGTTGCTGGGGGTGGGGTAGCTGCATGAGCGAAGACCCCAGAAAGACACCTTTCTCCC
>NW_011888959.1:1781159-1785807 GCF_000151845.1 Pteropus vampyrus
AGTCGATAATATTGTCATATAGTCGATAATATGGTGTCAACTGGATTCTGGGCTTCAGGGCGATCACTTCGTAAGTTATGTAAATGCCTAATCACTATGTTGTACACCTGAAACTAATATAATATTGCACATCAAATGTAATCGAAAAATGAAAAAATTCTTTTAAAAAATAGATTAAAAAAAACTCCAACGTCACCTCCTCCCGGAAGCCTCCCTTCAATTACTCAGACTAAGCAGTTGCCCCTGCTTCGTCCTCTCCATCTAGCTGAGATGTTTCCATGGCTTCCTCCCCAGGACTGTAGGATAAAGCTGTTTGTAGGTAGAAAAAGAAGACTAAGAATTTGAAGCGGGGAAGGAGCCGGAGTCAGGGCAAGGGGGCGCTGTCAGAGGGCCCGGTGTCCCCCAGCAGTGAGCTTGCTCTTGCGTCCGCACAGAGCCTGGCGCCTGGCAGGTGTAAATAACTGTTGCTGGGGGTGGGGTAGCTGCATGAGCGAAGACCCCAGAAAGACACCTTTCTCCCAAATGCTTCGCTTTCGGTCACGGACCTCCTGCTGGAAAAACGTTCTTTCACAGAGGACTTTGTGACAAGTCTGGACCTCCACAGAGGAAAGCCATTAAAGCAGACACAGCCATGGAGGCCTCAGCCCCGGTCTGTGCAGCCCATGACGTAGGGCCAGTTTACAAGACTGAAATTCCAGGAACCAGGCACAGACAGGAAGCTGGCGTGGAGTGACAAGCAGGCTTGGGGCAGCGGTCCCACGCTCGACGACCAGGTCATCTCTCCCTCCTCTCAGGCCCGAGCAAACCGCTGGGACACAGCCAGACCCCTCGGCCAAGTCCCCCGCTCACCTGACTCACACGAGGAGTGAGAGCTAGCTCCTCAGAGGCCCTGCAGCCGCCCTACAGTGCTCCCCACAAAGTGCACCGCCCAACAGAGGGAGCTCGGGGGTCAGGGGTGAATTCCACATGTGCACAACACCCACATGCAAAGTCAGCCTTCTGGAAAAGCTCTCGGCCTGTGGTGGCGGCACCCACTCAGAATCCTCAGGGACGGGCCCACGGGGCACTGGGCCTCCCCAGACCCTCTGCCCGGGTTCTGCCCAGAGCACCCTAGCTTCCCAGGGGTACAGCTGGCACCCGAAAATGCAGCCGAAGGCTCCCACACAGACAGACACCAGGGGCCTGGGGCATCTGGGGATGTGAGCAGAGGTCTGAACCCACAGCCCGGGATTGTGGGGTTGAGGAGCCAGGGCAGGACTCTGCAACCCGCACCAACCACCAGCATCTATGGGACTTGGTCCCCAATAGAAGGGGCACCTCCAGGGTCTAGCAAGGAAGTACAGGGGCTTCTGCCTATGGCTGAGACAATCTTTCCTGCTGGAGGCCACTCCAAGGGGCAGAGAATTCCAGGCCTGGATGTGCAGGGGTGCAGGGCACCCTAGGGGTGTCACGACACTGGGGTCAGGAGACCTGGTGCGCACTAACCGGGCCAAGCGTGGGAGCTGGCACCACGTTGGCCAGCTGGTCGCAGTCTGCATTGTGCTGGAGGGAGGGGAAGGGGCCTGCCAGAGTTCCAGCCCAGATCAGGCAGCCTGGTGACAGGCTTCGTGCCAAGTGGCCATTTCACCTCCCCTTTACGTGACTGAGGTGTCCCCACCCACCATGGCTTTGGACACAGGGCCAAGCCCGTTCCTCCTGGTCATGATCCATGTGTGTGCGAGGGGCAGGAAGGCAGAGCGAGAGGGGGTGCCTGTCAGTGCGAGGGCGTGGAGCGCCCCGTCCCAGCAGGGTGCCGTGAAGAGCTGGTCGTCGCCTGGGGGGCCTCCCCCTCCGAAGCCTGCCTCTAGCAGTCTTTCTCACACCCACTGTCGCCTGCTCCCTTTCGAGCGACCCCCACCCCAGTGACAGCACTCTCACACGCCTTGCCCTGGAGCCTGCATCCAGCAGCCAGGAGCCCCCGTCCCCCGCCCAACCCTGCGCCAGGCCCATTGCGGGTGACACCCAGTTGTGGACACAACGGGCCAGGTGTTCAGGGCAGGCTGGATGGGACACGGGAAGATCCGGCAGAGGCACTTCAGGTCTTGAGGGCCAAGGGACCCCACCCGGGGGGGGCCCGGCTGCCTGGCGCTGCCAGCAGGAGAGTTTCTGCGATATGAGACCAGGCATCAGGGTTGGGGCAACAAGGGAGCACTAATCCCAGCCAGGGAACATTCGATCCTTTGGCGAGGAGTGTGGGTACACTTCCTGCCTGCTGGGCATGCCGCGGCTCCCCATCTGCCCGTGGCTAATGGATGTGCCTCGGGAAGGCATGGAGAATCTGGTCTCTGGGCCACGGGTAGGTGACCGGGGACATCTCGGGCAGGGTGCCGGGCCACCCCTTCTTAAGAACCATGTGGATGTCCGTGTCCAGCTCAGACCAGGACGGTGAGCCCGCCCTCCTCATTTCCCACATGGGCCAGGCTCGCCTCTCCCCCTGCCCCGGCCGCTGAACCAATGAGTCTGACTTTAAACCTGGTGGCTTTAAAGCATAATCCTTCAAACATGCTCTCACACACGTGCCTAAAACCCACAAAACAGACCAAAATGGCCCAGGTGGTCTGGGGCCATCCAGGTGACCAGGCGACGTGGAGCCCTGGGTGGGTGCTGGGGACCAGGGCGTTTGCCATCGTCCTTAGATATGTCACTGCATCTCTCAGAGCCTCAGTTTCTTTATCCAGGAAATGGAAATGACATCTTCTTCCTGGTGCAGGTGACATCAATGTCACGCGCACATGCACTTCTCCAGTGTCTCACAAGCGTGACTGTGTCCTTGGCCTCCCCGAGCTTGCTTTTCTCGTCTGTGAGAGATGCTGGAGAGCTGCTATGCTGTTCGGATCGGTGACGGTGACGGTGACAGTGACAGTGGTCGCTGTCCTTGCAGGCTGCTGGGGGCGGGGGGCACGAGGGGGTAGAGGTGGAGGAGGCGGCCTGGGGCGGCGTGAGAGCACCCTCAGCACCTTCCAGCAGCCCGGCTCTCCTCACGCCCCCTCAGAGCCCTTGAGACCCAGGCCGTGGCGGTCTGTTAGCCGTTGGCACAGTCTCCACTTACTCCCCCAGTTCCTTCCTGTGTCTCACGATGGGAGGCTCAACCCAAGAAAGAGCTTCATACGCCCAAGGCCGCGTCGTGGATGGGGGCCATTCTGACCTCGAGCTCTTTTTCTCCAGCAATAACATAAGGAGGACGCCAGCCTGTCTGACCCCAGAATCTATCACCCTGCGATGCCCGCCTGGGTGGCCGTTCTCTTCACCCCAAAAGCCAGAGCTGTTGAGATAACGAGACCAACTTGTTAGAGAGAGGCGGGGGAGGGGGAGGCACAGGAATTCTCCATGGCAGGAGCTTGTGGGGAGCATTCTGGTCTCTGGATGGGGGCCAGGGGCACAGCAATTCTCCCCAAGCCTCAGGTCCCCCGTGTGCAGTGGGAGTCCCCGAGGCCCCCAGGAGAAGGCAGGGGAAGGGCTGGGGGCCTCGGGGACCCCCACTGCACACAGTGGGGGCCTCGGCCAAACTGGTTTTATCATGTTCCTTCCCTCCCTCACTGGCTTTGCCCAGCTCGACGGGATCCGAGAGCTTGTGTCACTAAAGCACAAATATTTACAGTCATTTATGAGATGGATGGTCTACACCCGTTGCCCCTGTGTTCCCAGGCATGAGAATCGCCTGGGCAGCTTGTCCCAGACACAGAGGCAGGGTCCTTCCTGCCTCTGCTGCACCAGAATTCCCAGGGCTGGGGCTGGAGCTGGAGCTGGAGCTGGAGCTGGAGCTGGAGGGCGGGAGTCTTTTTTAGTTTCCCAGATGATTCTTCTACAGCCAGTGGGAAGACCCACCCACACACACACACAGGACCCCCAAGTCTACACTCTACCATAAACCCGGGGAAGAGTAGCAGGGAAACCACAGGCATGGGATCCGGTGTCCTGGACAAGCCCTGGCTGCCCCACAACTTCCTCTCTGGGAGGATTTGGTCGGTCACCTCTCCAGGCCTGGTCCCTCTGCCTCGAGAGCCAGCCCAGTACCACCAGGCTACGATGGGACCATCCTTTCTCCCACCTTCCCGCTCTTCCCCTATAGCTCTTTGTCTCTGTACCACGTCAAGGCACTCGGCACCCAGAGGGCTGCTTCCCACGGAACATGAGCCACCGACCGCCACCACCACCAGCTCGCACCTCATCTGCCCCGGATGAGTCTGTAACCTCATTTGATTCCCACTGAACCAGCGCTGAGGCCATCCATCACCCTGCCCACTTTCCCGGTCACTAAACCGAGCCTCACAGGGCTGAAACCTGGCGGAGTTTATACTCTGCTCCCCAGACTCTGACAATGTCACCCGCCTGAAGGCAGGTCCCTGACCTCACCGCCCGCCCTCCCTCCACCCTCTCTTCCTCCCACAAACAGTTGTTCAAGGCCGTCTGTGTGCCAGGCATTGTCCCCGGTGCCAGGGGCGTGCAGATGAATCGGACACGGCCTGCCAGGGGAGACAGATGCCGAAGCAAATGCTCGCGGGATAGGGTGGCAGGAGAACAGAAGCAAATTCAGGATATGATTCAGAAGGGGCCGCACAGAGGGACGGGGCACCGCTCCGGCAGTGGGGGCCGGGAGATGCCACGGGAA
>NW_011888959.1:1786965-1795690 GCF_000151845.1 Pteropus vampyrus
CAGTTATCATGTCATAGGACGGTGACTGAGGAATAGACGAACTAACGCACGCAGAGCCCCGGGGCCGCGCCCGGCACCGCGGTTAGTGCTAGGCAACGCCGACTGTATTTTTAACATCTTTCTGCCTGGGAGGCGGAGCCGGGGCCCTTTTCCCTCCTGGGCCTCCCGACCTTGGCCCCGCTCCAGCGCAGCCTCCACGCTCTGCAGGAGTGATGGACGCGATCCAAGGCCCAGCTGGCCCCCAGCAGGAAGAGGGCAGCTTCCTGTCGTGCACCCCCCAAAGGCCCCCCGGTGAGGCCAAAGTCCTCGCTGGATGGAGCCACTTCCTGTGTCACGCCAACCAACCTCCCTGCGACCCCTCGTTTGGGTTCCTGCCTGCCAGGGCCTTGAGCTCTCAAACCCTGAGTCCCAGTTCTCACCCTTGGCTTCCTCAAAGCTCCCCCGACCCCCCATTCTTTTCCCGTTCCCTGACCCTGTTCTCACTACACAGTTGGTGACACTGTCACTTCCAGGGAAGCTGCTTAGCTCAGTTCTACTTCCCAAAGAGCCCTGGATGCATTAAAAACAGTAGCAGCCATGCTTTTTCTGATATAAAACAAGAGTGGCTAGTTTGGAAGCAAAAGGTAGAAAATACAGGAAAAGTATAAGCGGGGAGAGGTGAAAATCCTCTAATTCCACCGCCGAGAGACAGCCATTGTCAGCATCTTCCTAGGCTCCATCCTAAAGCAGTGCTCTCCAGTGGAAATTTAACTCAAGCCACAAATGCGAGCCACATGGGTAATTTCAAATTTTCTAGCGGCCACGTATGAAAAGTAAAGCAAGCATGTGAAATTAATTTTAATAGTATATTTTATTTAACCCAATGTACCCCAAATATTATCATCTCAACATGTGATCCGTACAAAAAGTTATCAGTGAGAGAGTTTACGACCTTCTTTGAAACGCAGTGTGCAGTTAAGCTCACGGCCCGTCTCAGTTCGGACTGACCACATTTCAAGGGCTCCACAGTCCCATGAGGCTCATGGCTGCTGGATCAGACAGCACCGGTCTAAGGTGCCGTTTAAAGCAAATGGGCATGAATGAGTTTGACAGCGTCGGACTGACATGACCTGCAAGGTTTGGGACCCTGCTGGCCCCCCGTTGACCCCAAGCAGCTTTGCAATCACAAAATCTTCTCCTCCCTCAGGGCAGGAGGCTGCTCCAGGCACCCCACATAGAACCCACATATCCTTCTTCAAGAGCTTCACACATCATTCCGGACGTGTGGGATGCCAGGACGAGCCGATGCCAGCAAAGAGCAAAATGGCCTCCCTGGGCTCCGGGTCCACGATGGGGAACCAGGCCTCTGGCAGACCTCCAAGGTTAAGAACCAGGGGGTCCCCAGAACCCCTCGACCGTCCTCACTAGCACTGCCACCACCCCACGTCCACACTTCCTCAAGTCTCCCCGGGTTTGCTCTCTAGGAAGAAGCTCAGGAGACGCCCAGCGCCTTCGCCCTGGCATCCTGCCAACTCGGGCTCCGGGCAGTGGGCTCCCGGTGCTCTCCCAAGATGAAAGACTGTAAAAGAAGATAAAAATAGTCTCAAGGAAAGGGACCGCTTCAGCTGGCCCCGTTTAGAGAGTCCCTGTTTCATCTCCGATGTGAATAATTCATCCCTCCTTAAAGTGTTGCCGTTAAGTTAGAAACATCATTATTGCATTTTCTTTGATGAGGCCCTTAAAAAAATCATAAACACCCAGCACGTTAGGAGGAGAGCCTGACGAGCCCTGTTATAAATCATTTGATCCTGCGGCAGCCGTGACCGTGATCCACTGTGACCGGCTCGTTCTCCGAGTCGACATATCAAAGCTGCCTTTGGTTTCCTCCCCAGGTCACACAGGGGTACGACCCCATCTCCCTTGAAGGGTTTGCGAGGTGGACCCCGGAAGGGAAACAACTCGGACTAGAAAGCTGGCAACCGGACGACCGGCTTCGACTCCACCACCAGTGAGGGGGCGGAGGGGGGACCTCCCCTCTTCGGGCCTCTCGTTCTCAATTTCCTCATGAAGATGAGCCCGAGCCCGAGCCCGCGTGCATAACTCCGCAGTGAGGCCGGCTCAGTGTGTGTTCTTGGAGCAGCAGAAGGATGTCCCTCGGGGCCGTGAGGATATTAGCAATGATGTGAATAATGGCAGCCACCACCACTACCATTAACTGAGTGCTTGCTACACACTCAGCCACCACCCTGAGAACTTAAGATGCATTGTTTCATTTCATCCTTGTGCCTCTGCGAGGAGGTACTCTTAGCTTACCCGCGTTTCAGATGAGGAAACCGAGGCCTCTGCAGGGCCGTCTGACCTGCCCTGTCCTCCATCTTTTAGGAAAGGGCTACTCGACCCTCATCTCTGACAGTTCCCAGAATCCTAGCTGGAGCCCAGAGATTATAAGTCTGCAAGGAGGTGGGTGACAGCAGACTAAGGGACATCCTAAAACCAGCCATTTCCTACGAAGCCCGGCCACCCGGCCCCATGCAAGCTGCTGGGCTCCTGCCCAGATAGTAGATTGGTGCGGGAGGGCTGTGGGTGGCCGCCCTGCGTGGGCACCTGGCCCAGGATTCCAGTACTTTCTTATTCAGAAGCCCAAGACATAGAATAGATTTTCAGGGAGCTGCCTGGTTGAAGAGGGTGAGAGAGGCCCAGAGACCCCCACAGCAGCCCCTGGGCTCCCAGAAAACCCTGCCCTGGGCAACTCGGTCCTTTGACGAGCTGGGTGAATCGGGTCTCTGAGCGCCTGCTGTCTGCCCACGGTGCAGAGGCTACGCCATCTGTCCCTCACACCCCTGCGGCTCGGGCTCCCCCAGTTCATCACGCCTGGATTTCGGGGAGCAGAGTGCTGCTGTGGGGACGTGAGCGGGGTCACATCCCCAGGCCCACACCCTGGCCACTTGTCGACCTTACTTTCCTCAGCCAGGGGGCCCCTGCCCCCCAATTCTCGCTGACAGCTGATGGGTTCCAGATTTTCTGTTTGAGTTTTGCAGGAAAATGGAGCCCAGAGCTTCGGTTTGGCTCTTCACATGGAAAATCCACCCTGCCTTCGGCCGGCGACGCGCGGGCTGACCTCGGGCCTCCTTTCCAGGACAGGGGAGGCGGGGCGGAGGGGGCCCCGCTGGAGCGGGCTTGGCAGGGCCCACCGTGAGGGGGTTAGCGTGGCAGCTGCCCCCAGCTGCGGCCCGGGGGTGGACTGGACCCAGCTCAGGCCCCATGAGAGGGGGGTGGGGACGGTGGCCCCAGATGAGCTCACTTCCGCTGCCTGCTGGGAGGCGGGGAGCTGTCTCCATCCCCCTAAGTGGAGCCCGGGGCCTGGGGCTGGGCCCCAAGGCTGTGGAATCTCTGTCTTGGCCACACTCCCCCCTCCCTCCCTCTGGGTTGGCCGTCTTCCTCTGAAGGGGCGTCAGCTCTTCCTGCCTCTGGATGGGGCCCTAACCAAGGGGCTGGCTCCTGCTCCCCTCGTGACCCACACCGCAGCAGCCCCAGACTTTCCAGGGGCGCCTGGGGCTCCAGAAGCCTGCCCCCCACCCCGCACTGGCCTCGTGGGGTCCTTCCACCAGGACCTCACCCGCAGCCGGTGAGTGTAACTGCTCCTGGGACAGCTAATCCCTCGGGGACTCCGTTCAGAACCAGAGTGACCACCCCACCTGATCCATCAAGCTGGAGCCCCCACTGCTTTGGGGTTTGCCTCAAGCAGGGTCCCCGGAAGCTGTGCATGGGGTGAATTTGCTGACAAATCCCCAGGCAAGAAGCTGCCCTGCCACCCGCACTGCCCAGGCCCAGGGACACTGCCCCCACCTGGCCCACCACCCTCCAAGCTTGGACTGAGGCAGGGCAGGCTCCTCCCTGCGCGTGTCGGTTAAGTCCACATGGCGGCCGGTTGCCCTGTGGTCTGATAGGTCCGCAGCCAAGACAGAACAGAGAGTAAAATCCGTGCTGCCTGGACTCGGGGGGGCCCTGCTCCGTGCCCTCTCACCCCTGCAGGGAGCTGCCTGGGGCTCGGGCCTGGGAAGGGGCACACGGGCTGGCTCCAGAGGAAGTCACGAGGGCTGCAGGGGAGGGAAGTTGAAGCAGCCCCCCTGCTCCTAGGCTGCTGTCCAGGGACAAAGACCTTCTGCGGCAGCTGCTGACGGGGAGGGAGGAGGAAGGAGGATGGCGGGCAAAGAGGAAGGCGGGGAGGGGAGGGAGAAGGAGGGGGGACGAAGAGGGAAGGAAAGTGGGGAAGAGAGTAGGAGGGAGGGGTGGAGAGGGAGGGGTGGGCGGGAGGCCGAGAAAGGAGAGCAGAGAAGAAAGGAAGGAGGGGAGGAGGGAGGGGAGAGAGGGGAGCAGGGCGGGGAGGCGGGAAGAGGCAGAAAACCCCCAGAAGCTGTGCTGGGGTCAGAGCAGAGGTGCGAGTTCAGAGCCGGCACTGAGCCTCCCCCCTCTCTGTCCTCCACGACCCACCTACCCCTTCCGGCCTCCGCTCCCTCCTCCCCCTGTACCTGAGCCACGTCTCAAATGGAACCTTGTCACCCCCAAAAGACCCGTCGGCAGCTCCCCACTGCCCGTGGGATCAGCCCCAGCTCGTCCCACAGCGACCCCGCTGGCCATCCTGCTCCCAGGCACTCGGGTGCCCCTGCCACACAGAGCTTGGTGCCAGGGGCTCCCCACTCACCTCCAAGCCTCTGCCAGGTCACGCCCTCTGGAAGTTTCCTCCTCTCGCCTGCTGCCTGGAGGTGGCCCGGCTCAGGCACCTCTCCATCCCCCGGCCTGCCTGCAGCACCACCCCCCCCCCCCCCCCACCCCGTTCCGTGTCCAGGCCCCACCCTGACCTGAACTTCAGTTGGTCACAAGTCAGCTTAAGCCCCTTCATGGGGCAGTGACAGCCCTGGTTACTTTTCCTGAGGCCAGCACAGGACGTGGCTCAGTGAGTGTTTGTCAAATGAATAAATGACTTAGCACGGGGAGTGGGTTCATCCTTTCACACTAAGAGCAGAAGCATCTGCCCCCTCGGGGGCCATTTTGGTACAATGGCCACCATTGCTGTCCTCTCTCCCGCCCTCACCTCCTGCTCCACCCCCCCCACCCAGTGTCTACCTTGGAAACAGCCTCACCCCAATAAAGCGAACCCCCAGTCAAAGAGGGGCTCATCAGATCCTTGGCTTCTGACCCCTCGCTGCTCCCACAGCTCCCCCGAGAGCCGGGGCACCCCAGGTCCCCTGCCGGCCGCTGGCACAGGGCCCACCTGAGCCAGGATCTGCCAGGGTTCCCGCGAGTGTGGCCTCCGGCGTCTCCCGTGGGGGCTTCAGAGCACAGCCCGGGCCTCGTGAGCTGCTTTCCTCTGCTCCTGGCAGGGAACCCCAGAGTCCCCACCTCATGGCTGCATCTGCTTCTCAGGATGTTTCCCCAAATGCTTCAGCATAGTTCTCACTTTTTTCATGAAAACATGATCCCTCTTCCCGGCCCCCCCGCCTGCCTCCGTGGCCGCGAGTGCCGCCTTCTGATTAGGGCGCGTGCACCCTCTCCACGCCCCACTTGCCTTCCTCCGTGACGCGGGCCATTCAAGGCCATTCCCTCCGAGTGACTTGCATGCCGCAGACCCCATTAAGCGTTTATCTGCCCGGGGCAGCCGTGCCTCCAGGAACCGGGCAGGGAGGCGGCTTCTGAACACGGTGCCCAGAGGAAATATGTAAATGGCACGGAACTGGGAGACTGCCTCGTCCCCCCCAATTCCGCCCACCCTGCTGCCAAGAGAGAACGTCCCTGTGCCACCCCCACAGGGGCGCTGTGGAGCAGGCAGGGCAGAACCATTTCGAGATGCTCATCCACATCTTTGGTTCATTCCAGTGGCAAAGGAACCCCTTTCCAGGAAACAAGGTGCCTTCAAGGGAGCCGCTTTGCCGGGAAGAGCACTGGAGGAGGAGTCAGACCGCGGGGCTGGGGTCGCTGCCGGGGCCCGGCCACACTGGCATCTGCAGCTCTCGCCAGACTTCACACCTGGGGCATTGGTCGTCATGTCTCTTCTGACTATTCATTCCTGACTTGACTTTCAGGGCCCCCAAAATTGTACAAATTGCAATGCCACCTTGCCAGGCCCATCCGGTACGAGCTGCAGCCTCTTGCCACGTGGCCTTGGGCCAGCCACCTCTTTCTGCGAGCCTCAGTTCCTCACCTCTGCTTCCTTCAGGGTGTCGAGAGGGTCGAGTCACATCACAAAAGCCATGCCTTCTGTTCCAATGGGGGTGCCTCCGTCTCTGGACACGGTCGCCCCATCCTTGATGTGAACTCCCGTGAGGGCGCTCTGAGATTGGCTGTCTCCCCGTTTCACCAAGATCAGCTGGGGGTGTCAGCACCTGACTGGGACGAGCACCTGGGCGCTGCTTCTCAGAGCAGTCCGTGGCTGGCGAGCGGCCCCGGGTGCCAAGGACGGCCAGCCCCCGCTGCTTCCCTGTGGCTACACCCCCACACCCACCGGGCGGCCGCTCTCCTCCGAGGCCCCAGTGAGGGGAGGACAAGGCCCCATCTCCTTTTGCTGCCTCCAAGCTGGGGAAACTGATCCCTGAGCTGACTGCTCCCAGACACACTCACCTTTCACCCTCCCGGAGGCCCTCACCAGAGCCCCGTTTCACAGGTGGAGAAACCGAGGCCCAGAGAGGCGAGGCATCTTTCCCAGGGCGCACAGCAGCTGGGGTCTTGGCCATCTGGTGGCGAGCTCTCGCTTGGTGACCTGGGGCATGCCTCTCCCGCTCCGCCATTTCGCCTGGGCTGTGTCTGACTAAAGGCTGCTTGCTCTGCTTCGGGGCAGAGGGCTGGCTGGACCACGTGGACTCTGGTTCTGCCCCCCGTCCTCTGCCCCATGCCAACGGACGACTTCGGGTGGGGGTGATGACCCTCCAGTAGGCAGGGGATTCCACTACACACCGGCAGATGTGGCACCACCCTCGGAACCCCTAGAGGGCGCGACCCACCTTCTGCATTCCAGCCCCCTCTCTCTGTCTCACCTGCACCCTCAGTGGGGTCCCCGCCGCCTCTCTTGAAGGAGACAGTCGCCCAGCAACCAGGCGCCCCGCTGAGTGGTGGGGGGTTCCGGAAGCCTCCTGAGGGCGAGGCACTCCAGAAGTGGGCCAAGGGCAGACGCTCCTGCCTCCCAAAAGGCCACCATCCAGTGGAGTCAACATCTTTTACTCAGGGAGGTGCATTTCTTGGAAAGCAAAGACACGCAGAGGCCCGCGGCAGCTCGTGGCCCCTCCCTCCCGCCCGCTCGGCCGGTCCCAGCACAGTATTCACCTCACAGTTAAATGAGGGGGTAAACGAAGACACCCCGACTCCTGCGAAGATGACACCGTGCCTCGCAGGCCTCAGAACGCCCAGATGCCTTGGTCACTGCAGCCGGGGCCTCAGGTCAGACAGAGCAGCAGGGCCTGTCGGCGGGGAGGTCGTGAAATGCCGGCCCCTCTCAACCTCAGCGTCCCTACCTGCGTTGTGGGGGCACACGGGGGCCTCTGGGCGGCTCCCTGGCGGCTCTCGCTGTCACTTCCTGTCTCCCGAGCCAGACCCGGACAGGCAGGCCGGTGTCAGGGTGATCCTGGAGTCTGTCCAACCCCCAGGCCCCAGGGCCAGCCCCTGGGGGAGCCCTGGGCCACGGCGCCGCCATGGAGGGCCGGGGGCAGGTGGGTGCTGCGGTGCCCTCGGGCCACCAGGGGGCAGAGGCGCCCAGGCGCTGCTCCTTCCTTCGGCTCCAGGGAGCCGGGCCGGCCACCACCAGATGTGTCTGAAGAGGGGACTGGGCGGTGGGCCCCGGCCAGCCGGACTTTGCTGCAGCCTGAAAGGCCCTCAGGCCTCTGCCCCAGTTGCTTCTGGAAAGTTCGTTAGAACTCAGCAGCCCCCCGCCTGCGAACCCCAGCAGAGGGCCCAGGAATGGGGGGTTCCGTACCAGCCCCCGCATTCTGGCGCACATGAAGTTTAACCACCACTGTTCTAACCCAGTCCCCTCCCGCCCCGTTTCACAAGTGGGGAGCCCAGGCCCAGAGGGGGCGGGGGCTGGGGCGGGGGCTCGGCCGAGACCCTCCCCTGGAGCAGGCCTCCCAGCCCCGGGCAACTTTGCCTTTTGTTGTAATGGGAAAGGCTTCTGCGAATTTCTTAATTCTCTTTTCGCAAAAAGACAGGTTCTGCTTTGTGCAGAAATCGTTATTCAAAAATTACAGACTCCAGTTGTTTCTATGGAAACATTTTTCACCTTATGCAAATGAAGCGAGAAGCATGAAAACAACGCCTTCCTGTTCTGCCCCCCTCCTCCCCGATTTCTCTCTGGAACCCTGAAAAGCAGCCGCTGAAAGTTTAATCCTGGGAAGTGTGGGTGCGAGGCAGCCTCTGACCCCACTAGGGTGCATCGGCTTCATGCACGAGGGGTCTTTGCCCCCCTGAGCTGAGCTGCATCTCGGAGCCCCCAGCCGGTTACCCAGAGGTCCCGCCTCACTCGCTCCCACTCTGGTCATCGGTGAGTGGTGAGTAACAAAGGTCGCTCCAGAGCGTCCCTCCTGCACTTTGAAGTGGACCCCCGCTGCCCACCACTCCCCCGCGGAAGCTCGCCCAAAACGCAGCTGACTCCCACCTCCCCACCCCCTCCCGGCTCCCTTGAGCACCTGTTGTTTCCCCACCAAACTGGCATTCTTTTGAGGGGCTTTCCCTTGGCACCCCCTTCAGCACCCAGCTCTGCCTG
>NW_011888959.1:1795740-1801056 GCF_000151845.1 Pteropus vampyrus
TGAAGTTTAACCACCACTGTTCTAACCCAGTCCCCTCCCGCCCCGTTTCACAAGTGGGGAGCCCAGGCCCAGAGGGGGCGGGGGCTGGGGCGGGGGCTCGGCCGAGACCCTCCCCTGGAGCAGGCCTCCCAGCCCCGGGCAACTTTGCCTTTTGTTGTAATGGGAAAGGCTTCTGCGAATTTCTTAATTCTCTTTTCGCAAAAAGACAGGTTCTGCTTTGTGCAGAAATCGTTATTCAAAAATTACAGACTCCAGTTGTTTCTATGGAAACATTTTTCACCTTATGCAAATGAAGCGAGAAGCATGAAAACAACGCCTTCCTGTTCTGCCCCCCTCCTCCCTGATTTCTCTCTGGAACCCTGAAAAGCAGCCGCTGAAAGTTTAATCCTGGGAAGTGTGGGTGCGAGGCAGCCTCTGACCCCACTAGGGTGCATCGGCTTCATGCACGAGGGGTCTTTGCCCCCCTGAGCTGAGCTGCATCTCGGAGCCCCCAGCCGGTTACCCAGAGGTCCCGCCTCACTCGCTCCCACTCTGGTCATCGGTGAGTGGTGAGTAACAAAGGTCGCTCCAGAGCGTCCCTCCTGCACTTTGAAGTGGACCCCCGCTGCCCACCACTCCCCCGCGGAAGCTCGCCCAAAACGCAGCTGACTCCCACCTCCCCACCCCCTCCCGGCTCCCTTGAGCACCTGTTGTTTCCCCACCAAACTGGCATTCTTTTGAGGGGCTTTCCCTTGGCACCCCCTTCAGCACCCAGCTCTGCCTGTGGAAGGAGACTGGGTGCTTGTGGGCTCCTGACCGTGTGGCCTGGAGCGAGTCTCATTCCCTCTCTAAGCCTCGCCTTCTCTCCGGTGGCCCCGCCTCACCCGCCTTGCAGGGCGGGGCAGCGGCACCCACCTTGCAGAGTTGAGGGGAGTGTGAAAGGAAAGCGCCATTGTCAGTACTTAGCACATAGTGGGGACACAATCCACAGGATCCCAGTTGCTCCTTGGGAAGGGAGTGCTCGGGGAGCACAGACTCATGAGGATGTGCTGTGTGGGGCGTGAGCTCCCCAGGGAAGCTCACTTTTCGTCACCTGAGAACGCCCCCAGCTGCTCCTGACAGCGGTGGCCACTAGGAGGCAGTGTCTCAGGGAGCAAAGGCACTGAGTTTGGAACCCAGAGACCTGGGTTCAAGTTCTGCCTCAGAGGTGCCCTCACTGCACGATCTGGACACCCAAGCCTCAGTGTCCCCGCCCATCAGGACGCCGTCACCTCCCTGCCCGCCCCACAGGGCCGTATGGGGACTCAATGACTGAAGGCCGTGGGAGGTGGGTAGGCGAGTCAGTGGCTTGGAGGGTCCAGAGGCCGGATGTGACCGCCCGATCTGGGTACGAGCCAGTCCCCCAAGTCTCTGGCTCTGGGGACCCTTGGGACACCCAGCTCTCTCGCTCTGCTGGCTTCTCCCCAAGCCCCTCTTCCGACAGGCCAGCCCAGAACCTCTCTGGCACGCGCTGGACGCCGTTCTGTGTGGTCCACTCACGTCACCCACTTAATACGTAAGTGAGCGTGATGCATAGGTGCCATAATGCTCCTGCTCCACAGGTGAGAGGTCTGAGGCAGAGAGGCTGAGCAGCTCGCTCACGTCCCACAGCAGGCGAGGGCTGACTGGGATTCGGAGTAGGTGACCGGACACCCAGGGCCACGTGCTGGGCCACCTCGATCCTGTGTGCATTTGGGAGTCTTGTTGGTGTCACACTGGGTGGCTTAAACAGCCACAACGCATCGTCTCGCAGTCTGCCGCCTGGAAGTCCGAGGTCGAGGCGGTCGGCAGGGCTGATTCCTTCCGAGGGTTAAGAGAGAGCCTGTCTCCTTGGCCTGCAGACAACTCTTTTCCTGTCCACGTGGCGATTTCCCCTGTGCGTGTCTCCGTGTTCAGTGTCCACTTCTCATGAGGACATCAGATTAGACCCCACCCTGGTAACTTCATTTTAACTTATTACTTCTGTAAAGACTGTCACAAAATACGATCACAGGCTGAAGTGACCAGACTAGGGGCTAGGACACCAGCATATGAATCTAAGGGGGTGGCAGGGACACAATTCAACCCAAAACAGGAATTCAGAGACCATCGAAGGTACAAGACACAGAGGTTTCAGGGTGGGTGAGGATGGCGAAGAGGCCTTTTCTCTCCTCTCTGAATAAGACCCTAATCTATGGCCATGGTACCCTGAACAAGCCCGATCCCATCTGATCTCGGAAGCTAAGCAGGGTCGGGCCTGGTTAGTACTTGGATGAGAGACTACCTACAAAGACCAGGTGCTGTAGGCGTAAAAAATAAAAAATAAGGGATTGTAAGCTGACAAGGTCCTTGCAATCTGTGAGGTCAACCAAGGGTTGCCTCACCTTAAAAAATAAACAAACAAACAAACAAATAAATAAAAGAATAAGATCTTATCCCACGAAGGCAAAGCAATTAGCCTGAGAGCCTCCGTTTTCTAAGGAAGCCCCCAGAACCAGCCCCACAGGATCCCACCGAGCTGCACGAGTCCACGCATAGGAAAACGCCACAGCTCCCTGAGTGCCGCCCACTGAGCCCAGCCGACCGAGACCCCACCTCTGAGAACATTGTTTAAAGTAAGTAAACCGATAGGAAGAATGAAAAATCATAATACAGTGAACAGAACTCGGGAACGAGGGCAAAGGTGTCGCTGAGCAGACGGCCCGTTTTCAGAGCGGGCCTCACGAGACTCTCTGTGCCAATTACCACCGCGCCGCTGCTCGGCTCCGAGGCCACCCCTTCCTGCCTGCTCCTCGTGCAAGATGAGCATCTTTCCTGGGCCCACTGGCCCTGCTCAGAGCTTCGTCAGCAGAAAGCACTGGAGGACAGTGTGTGCGTGCGTGTGTGTGTGTGTGTGTGTCTGTGTGTGTGTGTCGGGGGGATGGTCCTCCACGGTCCTGGCAGGCAGCCTGGGCAGACCCCGCAGGTCGCCTCTCTGGCGTCAGCCCCTGCCACACAGCGTTTGCAGCCAAAAGCTCATCCCAGCGCCCACTCAGGCAGTTTCACAGTGGGCTGTCTCCGACGGGGCACTTCCCCATGGGTGGCTTTCCCCAGTGCCCCAGAGGGCAGATTTCCAGCAAGTTCCCTCTGGTGGTCTGCCAGCAGGGTCTGTCGGCCTGACGCCACAGTGGCCTCTTTGCTGTCCAGTGAAGTACACCCGCCCCCCATGCGACGACGTCCAGATCTCTGTCCGGGACGAGGGGCATCCTCCTTGGGGCTCCATCTGAGCCCCAGGGCCAGTGGTTGCGCCTCGCATCTGCCACTCCTGCATTCTTTAGAGTTCTCCGTACTTCTGATGAGCCGGTCCCTCGTTAATCCAACCCCGTCATAGGCGATACCTCTGCAGAAGACTTTCCCTGTTCAAATGGCTGCGTTGTGTCTGTCCCCTGATTGGACCCTGGCTGATGCAAACTCGGTACCAACAGTGGTCTCAGGTGGGAGGTGGGATTTGGGGGTTGACCCTGTCATGCCTCTGGGCTCCCCACCGTCGGAAATGGGGTGTTGGTAAGTAAATCTGTCGTAGCAGTCGCTTCACGACTATCCCCTGCTGTTGACTGTGATTCGGAGGAGGCTAAACTTGACCATCACGGCAGTTGTGATGACCACAAGGCTTTGGGCGAGCTCTGGGTTCTTTTGAGCACACTTGAGAATCTACCCAGAGCAAACGGCAGGCTGGGTTCTGTTAGCTCTCAGCTCGACAGCGAGCTTCCACGCCGTTCTGAGAGAAGGTCTGCATTCTTTTAGCTGCAGGGCCGATATTGCTGAAAATCAAACACCACATTTAATTGTGCAGGTTGCTGAAATACAACAATTGAATGCACAGTCTCAATGAGTTTCTCACGAGACGGTTAAGGCATCGATTGGTCAGGGTGGGGCCCTGAAACTAGCAGAGGAGCCATCAGATCGGACCCGAAGGAGCGGTCAGCCTTGAATTACTCTGAGCCTCCCTTACCGGGCGAAGTCGCTTTCCATCTCGTGTGGAAGCAACTAGCCTGCCTCTGCCTGAGAGCAGGTGAACACCCACCTGGGGCCTGAAAGGGGTGCCCGTTCTCCTCAGGACCCAGCACGGCCATCCCTGCAGCCCTCGGACAGACAGCAAGGGTCCGTTCTCCACATACGCCAGCTGGACAGGTGCATGGTTCAACTGTCAAAAGCTTAACCACCAAGAGAATTGCAAGGCTTTGCTAATATAGACGGGCAGAAACCTGGGGAACAGGTGGGAGTAGAGTCTGAGGGTATTAGACCAGGGAGGGAGGAACGCAACGTTCCATCGGGCCAAATGTGACTGGCATAGCTGTGCTCTCTAGAGAGTCTGGATTTAATGTGTTAGCTTATATAACTCTGTATTCATTATGTAACCAATTACTATAAACTTAGAGACTCAAAGTAACACCCTTTCATTATCTCACAGTTTAGATGGATCAGTAATCTGGACGTGGTCCAGCTGGGTCCTCTGCTTCAAGGTTTCTCACAGGCTACAATTGAGGTGTCCGCCAGCATTGGGGGTCACATTGGAGGCTGGACTGGGGAAGGGTCCGCTTCTGAGCTCCCATGGTTGATGGCAGAATTCAGTTCCCCGCAGGCTGTGGGACTGAGGGCCTCAGCAATAGCTGGCTGCTGGTTGGAGGATGTCCTCATGGACCTCTCCAGTGGGGTCTCTGGCTTCATCAGAGTCTACAAGCTAAGGAGCAATAGAGAGAGTCTGGAGCAAGACAGGAATCTCAATCTTGTGTGACCTAATCACAAAAGCGACATTCTACTGGCTTTGTGATATTCTACTGCTTAGAAGTACGCCACAGGTCCTTCTCATGCTCAAGGAGAGGGAATTATCCCGAAGGGCAGGGTCCCTGAAGGACGCCCTCGAGTCTGCCCACCAGCGGCCGGAAGGGCCTCCGATGGCTCATTTGGTTGGTTGCCTGGAACTTGGACCCGATGGTGGCCGAGACGCCAGGGCGTCCATGGCATGATGCAGAGGAGGGACTGCAAAGTCTCGAGTGGGTGGGAGGGTTGGACTGGATGTAAAATGTGACACCCGCACACCCAGCCCTCAACTCTGCTCTGCCCGGAAGCCCGGAAGGCATCCGCTCGCTAAGCATGGGGACACGTGCCGGTGAGCAGAGCGTCTGCATCCTGGGACACCTCTGTGGTCACTCTGCTTTTTAAGCCAGGCATTGAGCATAGAGGATACTGCCACTGAGGTCAAGCCCTGACGGTGGTGGGTGGACAGGCGGCAGATGGACTCTTAGCTCCGGTCTGACTCACAGCAGGCCCAGCTGGTCC
>NW_011888959.1:1802175-1817018 GCF_000151845.1 Pteropus vampyrus
CACCCTGCGCCGGCTCAGCCGGTTGTGCACCTGCTGCTCATGCTGACGTGCTGTTTGCTCGGGCTGTTTCCTTCCCTCTCTTTGCTATTTTTATTTTTATACGAGTTTGTGGAAGTGAGCTCTACACGTCAGCCTGTAGGTGAGAAAATTCTCGCCAGGGCTGCTCTGAATTGGGGGAGTAGCTAACACAGTCAGCGATGGCCACGGAGATGGGTGGGACCGCATGTCTTCTCGTTTTGGTCAGAGGGTAAGGACTTTGTCACTTGGGAGATGTGTGGCTGGACCTTGCTAGGTGGAAACACCAGGCTGTTCTATCGTTACGTGGAGGATGAAATGTGTGTAGAAGTGCAGAGGGACGATGAGGAGCCAAAGGGGACAGTGTGCCAGCTGTCAACTTACTGTCCCTTTACTGCCTGCTGTATGGAAATCGGGCAAGGCCCTTTCAAGGTTTTTCCTCTGCCTCTGGGCACCGCGCTAGGCTTTGTCAGCCGGGGCCCTGGAGAGACAGAAGCAGGGGTGTCCTTCCCGTGCCCGGCACGCTGCCGGGCGGGCTCCTGCGTCATGTCGGCTTCGCCTGCACCAGGCTCCTCGCAGTGTGGTTGGCCTCTCCAGCGTCCAGGTGCTCCAGAGCCACGGCCCGCAGCGCCCAGTGGTCAGCAGCTTCCCTTGCCTCCCTCTAGGTGGCTCTGTAGCCCACTGCCTCCGGCGAGATACTATCTCCCCACCGCAGCCTCCTCCAGCCCCCTAAAGGGGGCGTTTCCAGCAGGTTCTGCGGGTGCAGCCCCACAGCCACGCCCTCTGCCAGGAGGTCTGGACCTCAGCCCTGGGTCGTGGCAGGTGGGGAGTGGGGGCGTCTTCCTTGGATGCCCTCAGGGTACTGGCTACCCCTTGTATCTGCCACCCCGATGTCTAAATTTCCCTTCCCTTCTTACTATCTAGTGCCTCGCTACTCCAAACCCCTTCTTACAATCAATCTTTATACTAAACATTCCCTGTTCAAACTACTATGACTTCTACCTCCTGACGAATCCGGCTGACACACCGAATTGAACACTGAGAAGTGACTGTCACAATGATTTCGCCTGCAGCACGTCCTCATTGAGAGGCTGCCGTGGGCCAGCCGTGCACCCCTCAGTTGCGGGCACACGTGAGCCCCGGTCTCTGTGCTGGTGAGTTTACCGCCTGGGGGGCAGACAGACCTGACGTACACCCAGACGGAGATACACTAGGATGCTGCAGAGGGCCGTAAGTGCTGGGTGGGGGGCGAGGTCGAAGGCTGACTTCATACCCAGGACCGTGGCTGGGAGTGTGGAGGCGGCCGGGGAAGGGACCATCTCAGCGAGCGGGGAGCTTTGCTCTCCTCCCCTGGAAGAAGCTCCAGGAGAGATGGGACCGGGGCAGGCTCACTTCGGGTGCAGAAACAGCCATTGCAAAGGCCCTGGGGTGAGCATCGATTTCGTATTTTTGTGCAGCAGAAAGAAGACCAGGCATTGCAGGTGGACAAGAGGAGGAAGCGGTGGGAAAGGTCCGAACGGAGGCAGGGGACAGAGGGTGCCGACCCTGTGGGGCCAGCTCTCTGAGGTCAGCAGGAAGCCCCTGGAGGGTTTTAATCAGAGGCATAAGTAGCTGTTTTTAAATGCAAAGGGTATCCCCGGGGGACCGGAGGGGGCGCAGGACAGCTCTGCTGCGCGCTTCATGGCGTCTCGCACCATGTGACCCTCACTGCCCTCGCTGCTGCCAGTGCCATCACCATGGCACGTTTCCCTGGAGCGTTGCCCCCGACAGCTTCCCTGGTCCCCTGTCTGCTCTGCCATCACCATGGCACGTTTCCCTGGAGCGTTGCCCCCCACAGCCTCCCCGCCCCCCGTCTGCTCTCCCAGCGCAGGCCCTGGGCCTGGCACGCGCCCCGAGCACGCACTCCGTCCACAGGGTGGAGCCCTGTCTCCTGGCCAGCCCGCTGCCCCCGACTCCGCCTTCCCCACGGGGACACCGCCCACGCTGTGAGGACCGCGGGGTCCGGCCCAGCTGAGGTCGAAAGACTGAGTGAGGACGGCCGATCCTGCGCTGTGCACCGCGAGATGCTCAGAGGCGCTCAGCCGAAGCAGCACAGGTCAAACCCAGCGAGAGGGCCAGGGCGGGAAGCTCTCCCGACCCTGCTTCAGAGCAAGGCCGAGGCCCAGAGAGGCGAGCGACTCGCGCGGGGTCACGCGGCTCCCTCAGGTTCCCTGCCACGTGGCCCGGCCTCTCTGCAGCCCCGTGAGGGGAAAGGTAGCGGGCAGGGCCAGGGCATACAGTTCTCCTGCTGGTCAGCTGGGGAAACTGAGGCCCGAGACCTAGATCGCCCAGCAAGGGGGAAACGTGTGCCTCTCACGCTCCAGTCGGCCTGACCAGGAGTGACCGAGAGATGGCTGGACGGCCAGGGATGGGGGAGCCCAGCTCTTGCTGATCAAGAGGGAACGAAGCTAGAAAACTCATTCCGGGCGGATGAATTATTCACGTCGACCTCCGCGGGCCAGGAGAGCAGGGAGCGCGCGGAACAGCCCAGCGCATCCTATTACCCACGCGTAATGGCCTCTTTTTCTCTGTCTCAGAAGAAAGAGATTCAACCCTATCAAATATTAACGTGGGGCGGCTGCCACCGTGGCCGCTCACACACTGGTGCTCCAAGCTGCCCCAGAGGTCAGGGACGACGCCATCCCGTGGGGACCAGGTGAGCGTGCCTTCCCGCCGGAGCCCACCCTGATCTCCACGCACCAGACAGGCTGCACTTCGTTTTCCCAAAATGGAGATTAATGTTAATTAGCTTTGCACACCATTCCCATCTCCGTTGGTTTGGGGTCCCCGGGGCTGCGTCTCTGTCCCAAGGTCCTCCTGGGGCGAAGGATTGGGAGGGGTCTTGGGGTCCATATTAGTGTCCTGTGGTCACCATCACAGATGACCACAAACTGGGAGGCTTAAAACAACAGAAATGTATTCTCTCCAAGTTGTGGAGGCCACAGGTCCGAGAGCCAGAGTCACGGGCTGCAGCCCCCATGGAGGCTGGGAAGGTCCTTCCCGCCCTGTCCCCAGTTCTGCCGGGGCTGGCAGAACCGGGCTCCCAGCCGCCGCATTCCAACCTCTGCCTCCGCCTCCACAGGGTGCCCTCCGGCTTTCTCCTCGTCTCTCCGTGTCCGCTTCTCGTGCGGGCACCCGCCATTGGCGTTATAGCCACTCTGTTCCCAAACGACCTCAGCTTAATTTAATCCCGTCTGCAGCGACCCAAGCGAGGGCACACTCTGAGGTTCTAGACCGACGTAAATTTGGGGGAACGCAGTTCGACCCATTCGAGGACCCGTGCTGGCCCTCACAGAGGTGGCCACCAGCTACCTGGCCTCTGGTTTTAGGTCCACCCAAGTGGCACAGGCGTCCTGACCCCATTGCTCTGGGTTTCTCCTTCCTCTCTCGGCCACATCCACACCTCTCCCACTGTTTCTGCAGCCCCCCTGGGGATGCGGGAAGCTCCAAGAGGTCGTCCAAGGCTCTTCTTCCTAGGTGTAGCTCACCTCACCCCCACATCAGTCTCCGGCCCCTGCCGGGGGCGGGGGTAGGGGGCCTCTGTTCTAAGTGGAGGCAATGCTGTCGATGCCCCTCCCACATCCTCTCGGAGACCCCACAGACGCCAACCGTGTGCGCCCTGACCCTCACCCGCAGCTCTTCCGGAGCAGAGGGCACCCAGCTGCAGCGTGGGGCGGCCCAGCGGCCAGGAAGTCCACGTTCCTCCTGCCGGATCGGCCCTCGGCGAGCGACGCCAGCCCCCTCGCGCCTTGGGTGGCCAGCTCTGCTGCCTGTTCCACCCTATACCCCAGAGACCCCCGCAGGACTAGGCTCCACACTCCCTTCCTGCAGCAACCTCCTCGGACAAGCTCCCTTGGCCGCCTCCCTTCCCTCCCGTCCCAGTTCCTCAGCCACCGTCTCCCGAATAAGCGTCTCACGTTCACAGCTTTGCAAGGTCTGCCACTGCGAACACCCACAGTGACCTGAGCCCTACAGCCTCCCCTTGGTGCGGCCAGCCCCCTTCCCAGGATCCTCCATGTCTCCGCTCTCTTCCTGCCAGATCGCATCTCCTACCTCACCGGCAAGTGGGTGAAGCTCGCCAGCACCCCAAAGCAGGCTGCTCACCCTGCTTCCAGCTCACCACAGCGCCGGTGCTCTGGGCGGGAGCCTCCGAAGGGCAGGGCACAGTCTCCCCCTTGGGATCTCCTCCAGGTGACCTTAGCCACAGTCTGGCATGAGCCATTCTCCGATCTTACCTATTTGGTCAACAGTCATCCCTGTATTTAACAGAAGTTGGTTGGGTGCACGTGAGGAACAGGTGTCCCTCCAGAGACTGGCCTGGATGAGACAGACCCAGGTCCAGTGGGTGAGCCAGAAATAAACGAGTCGTCACACAAGTCGCTAATTGATGACACCGCATTGAGAGCCAGGGAGACGGTGGAGGGGCAGGGCAGCCCACACCGGCTCCTCACCAGGGAGAGCCCAGAAGACTCTTGGGGGCCAGAAGCCCCTAGAAGGAGGGTGGCCAGAGAGATGGCTGGGCAGGGGGTGCAGCTCGAGGTGGGAAGGGGCCCTTCTGTTTTCGCTCGGAGTGTCAGCGGCGTCCTGACAGGCCATCTCTGGGTGTGTTTGCTCTTGCACTCAGCGGATGTTTGTTGAGGTGTGACTCTGTGCTGCTTCCGCCCTAGTCCCTGGGGACATGCAGGTGACCCCCCCCCAGCTTCTGCCTTCGAAGAAGGCCCCACACCATAATGAGAAGACAGACACTTCTGAAATGTTCCCCGAAGCGTCTCCCACCTCCCCTCCTCCCCACGCACCCCTTCTCCACGTGGCTTACCTGAGGATTCCAGCTTTGGGAGGGGGTGGGGACCACTGAGAACACGGACCTCCTGGGGGCTGGGAGATGGAACCCCGACCTAGGGAAATTCCCATCTGATGGGAAGAGGAAGCCAGTGGGAAGCGGGACAGAGGGATGAAGTTCCCTGAAACCCCCGGATAATTCTAGAGGTGCTGCCAGAGCCTGGGAAAGCGCCCGGGAGCTGCTCAGACGGGGTCTGCGAATGGCAGAGGGACTGCCTCCAGCAACCCCCTGCACATCGTTCCCCACCCAGACCCTGCGACACCCTCTTGTTCCCCACCCAGACCCTGCGACACCCTCTCACCGCTCTGCCCACCAACACTTGGCCGACCCGTCCTCCATCCCGAAGCCCGGGGAGCTGTTAAAAATCAAACCGCAGACTTCCAATCTCCAGCCTGGCATGTAAGAAAGTTGGAAGTTGCCTCTCGGCCCTAACAACTAGTAAAAAACTGAGCGAGCTGAAAAATCAATAACTCTTCTTAAATCTGTAAGAAAAGTAAGGTCACTACAAACTACTGTCCTCGTAATTGGAAACACTGACAGGTGACCAGAGAGAGCGACAATTTACAGGAGCAGGAGGCTTCGCAGGAACGTGAACTGTAATCGACGAGGTGCCGGAGGCTCCGCCGGGACGAGTCTGGGAGTTGGAACCCGGACCCAGCCACGGGCTCTCGCACCTCTGCGAGTGTTATCTGCAGGAGATCAATCTGGTTCTCACAAGTGAAGATTGGAGTGAAAAAACTCACCTGCTTCCTGGGGGTGAGGTGGGAAGGGGGTGGGGACCATCGTGAAACACAGCAGAGCCTCTCAGGGGACACTAGGTAGCCAGAGCCTAACCTGCTAGAGTTTGGTCAGAACCTAACTGACCCACGGAGAGGGAAATACGCATCTCCTGCCCACTTCAGCCTTCTTGCCCCGTTTAAGGGGGCAGTACCGAGAGAAAATTGTGAGGTTCACAGTCCAGAGGCACAGGCTCATTAAAACACTGAGACACCTTCGTGGGGCTGCAGGATGCTTCCCCACCCCCACACCTCACCACCGCCTTACTAAAGGCTCTCTACAGCCATTCCATCCACCCGCGACATCACGTCCGGCCATCGAGAAAAAATTACAAAGAATACTAAAAAGCAAAAAATACCGTTCGAAGAGTCAGAGCCAGCATCAGAACAAGGTTCAGACACGGCAGCGGTGTTGGAATTAGCAGACCGGGAATTTAAAACGACCAG
Source organism: Pteropus vampyrus (assembly GCF_000151845.1). NCBI lineage: Eukaryota > Metazoa > Chordata > Mammalia > Chiroptera > Pteropodidae > Pteropus > Pteropus vampyrus. Next base: position 1,808,293 of record NW_011888959.1, read on the forward strand.
AATCGATATGCTGAGGGCTTTCGTGGATAAAGTCGACAGCATGCAAGAACAGGTGGGCGCTACACACAGAGATAGGAATCCTAAGGAAGAACCAAAAAGAAACGCTAGAGATCAAACGCACAGTAACCAGAATGAAGAAGGCCTCTGATGGGTTTATCGGTCGACCGCACGTGATTTAGAAGAGAATCTCTGAGCTTGAGGATATAGCAACAGAGTCTCATGAAACTGAAAAACAGAACAAGGACTGAAAAAAAAAAAACAGAACAGAGTAGCCAAAGTCTGGGACAACTACCGACGGTCGAACGCACGCATCGTGGGAATAGCAGGAGGCGAAGGGAAAGAAAAAGGAGCAAAAGAAATATCCGAAACGATAATGACTGAGAATCTTCCAGTTGATGGCAGACACCAAACCAGAGCTCCAAGAAGCTCAGAGAACACCAAGCAGGATAAACGCCCCCAAACTAGGCATTGTGTTTTTAAGCTACAGAAGTTCAAAGGTAATGGGAAAATCCTGGAAGAAGACAGAGGGGTAAAAGAACATCGTCTACAGAGCAGCAAGGATAAGAACCACATCCGACTGCTCCTCAGATGCCATGCGAGCGAGAAGAGAATGGGGTGAAACATCCGAAGTACTGAATGAAAATTTTAAAAAACACCCCACAATCGAGAATTCTGCACCCTCTGAAATTATCCTTCAAGAGTGAAGGAGGAATAAAAACTTCCTTAGAAAAATTAAAAATGGGGGGAATCTGTTGCCAAGGGACCTGACTTTCAAGAAATATGAAAGGAAGCTCTTTAGAGAGAAAGAAATAATACGAGTCAGAAACACAGGTCGACGTAAAGCCAGGAAGAGCACGGGACAGAGAATAAGTGAAGAGAAAATAAAACCTCTCGTTTTTTTTAATTTTTAATCGATCTAACAGATAATTAGTTCAAAATAATAATACTGACAATGTATTTGATTACGTACGCTTATGTCTGTATTTTACGTGCGTGGCGCGTCTGTGTTTATGCATGCTTCCCTAAAAGCGAAATCAACGACGGCAATGATACAAAAGGCTAAGAGAGAGGAATTGAGATTATTCCGTTATTATAAGGTAATCACACTACTTATGAAGCGATATAGTGTTATTTGAAAGTAGGCTTGGATTAGCTGCAAATGTATATTGCAAACTCTAGGGCAACTACTAGTAAAAGAAATATAATTGATTAGGGTAAAAAAAGAGAAAAAGTGGAATTATATAAAACGCTCAATTAAAACCACAAAAGGCAGATTCGCAACAACGTGAATGAACCTTGAGGGCATTCTGCTAAGTGAGATAAGTCAGACACAGAAAGACCAGTACTGCATGATCTCACTTATATGTAGAGTCTAAAAAGGTCGAAATCATAGAAATCGTTTACAGCGGTGGTCGTTAGGGGCTGAGTGTGGCGGACACGGGGAGATGTTTGTCAGAGGGTATGAGCTTTCAGGTGTAAGATGGATAAGTTCGGCAGCGTGCTGACTATGTAGTTAACAATATATTGTGTACTTGAAAGTTGCTAAGATAGTAGGTCTTAAAGGTTCTCACCACACACAAAAAATCGGTAACTATGTGAGATGACAAGTGTGTTAACTAACTTTATCGGGGCAATCATGTCACAATATATGCATATATCAAATCATCGTGTTATACACCTTAAATTCACACAATTTGTACAATTTTGCTTGCCAGTTATACCTCGATAAAGCTGGAGGGAAAAAGAGTAGTTACTTTAACGCATAGATTCCTAAATATCAAGTACTTAACACAATAAATATTTCCTACTAAAAATATCCCACAAAAGGCAGAAAAAAGAGTGAAAGACAGAAATAGAAACTAAGAACAAAGGCAACAAATATGCAACAGGAACGAATGTGGTAGATATTACTCCAACTCTAACAATAACCGCTTTGAACGCCAATGGTTTCGACGCACCAGTGAACACACAGACTGAAGGAATGGATCCAAAAACGAGAGCCAACTATATGTCGTCTACAAGAAACCCACTTTAAATATAACGGCGCGAATGTATTAAAAGTAAATGGATAGAGAAAAATACATCATGCTAACACTAATCAGAAGAAAGCAGAAGTAGCTACATTCATTTCAGACAGAGTAGGCTTCAAAGTAAAGAACATTACGGGGCAGAAAGAAGGGCTTTACATAACGATAAAGGGATCGATTTTCCAAGAGGACGCAGCAATCCTTAACACGCCTGCGCCCGACCAAGCATCAAAACAGGTGAGGCAAACACTAACGCAATTTCAAAGAGAAACAGGTGAATCCACCATCCTAGTTGGAGACCTCAGCACCCCTCCATCAGAAATGGACAGATCCGGGAGGCGGAAAATCAATAAGGACGTAGATCCATCAACTAGATAAAACTGACACCTACAGACTTACTTAATCCAACAACAGCAGATTTCACATTACTCTCAAGGTTATGCCCAAGAGAGATCGCATTCTGGGCATAGAACACACCCTGACAAATTATAAAGAATAGAAATCATATAACGTCTGCTCCCAAACCACAGTAGACTCAAACCGGGACTCGACGATGAAAAGAATCCCAGAGAATCCCCAAAACACTTGGAGATTGAACAACACACTTCTAAATAACACGTGGTTCCAAAAAGAAATCTCAAAATAAATTTTAAAATATTTCAGACTAAACGAGAATGAAAACAAGCTTATCAAAATTTGCGAGATGCAGCAAAAGCAGCTCATAGAGGGAAGACCTAAAATCAATAATCCAAACCTCCACCTTAGCAAACTAGAAAAAGATCACATTAAATCCAAAGTAAGCAGGAGAAAAGAAATAATAAAAATTACAGCAGAAAATCAGTAGAGAAATTCAACAAAATCAAAAGCTGGTTCTTCGAAAACGTCAATAAAATTAATAAGCCTCTAGCCGGGCTAAGAAATAAGAAAGGGGACTCAAATTACTAATATCGGGGGAAAAAAGAGGGGCCATCACAACAGATTCGTGGACATTAAAAGGATTATTAAGGAAAACTGTGAACAACTGTATGCCCATAAATCCGATAAATTCCTTGAAAGGCACAATCTGCCAAAACGCACACAAGAAGAAACAGACACTCTTAAAAAGCCTGTATCTATAAAAGAAACTGAATCAATAATTAATAACCTTCCAATACGGAAAGCACCATGCACAGATGGGTTCACTGGTAAATTCTACCAAACATTTAAGGAAAAAAATTCTTTCAGAGGAAATACTTCTTATGAGGTCAGCATTACCCAGATACAGAAGCCAGACAAAGACATTACAAGAAAGGAAAACCACAGATCGATATCTCTTATGAACACAGGTTCCAAAATCCTCAACAAAATTTTAGCAAATCAAATCCAGCAATGCATACAAAGAGTCATAAACCATAACCAAGTGAGATTTATTCCAGGTATGCAGAGCTGGTTCAACACTCAGCAATCGATTAATGCAATCCATCCATCGCAGCGACAGGCTAAAAAATAAAAAATAAATTAAAAAAACCACATGATCATAGGAATAGATGCAGAAAAAGCATTTGACAAATCCCAAACCCATTCGTGATCTAAACAAACAAACGAATAAATAAATAGAACCTCTCAGTAAATCAGGAATAGAGGGGAACTTTCTCAGATAAAGTACAACCACAGAAAACCTACAGCTGACACTAACCACACTTAACGATGAGAAACTAGAAGCTCCCCCAGGACGATCAGGAACAAGGCAAGGACGTCCCTTCTCATCGCTCCTTTTCGACATCATGCTGAAAGTTCCAGCTAATGCAATAAGACGAGAAAATGAAGTAAAAGGTATACCAACTGGGAAGGAAGAAATGATTGTCTTTTCCACAAATGACATGACCGTCTTTGTGAAAAATCTGAAAAAACTGACAAAGGCCCCCTAAAACGAATGAGCGTTTACATTAAGGTTGCAGAACACGAGGTTAATAACCGAAAATCGATTGCTTTCTTATATACCAGTCAGAGAGGGCAGGGCCCACACCAAGGGTACAGTGACCAAGGCTGAGGCCCAGCAGGCAGAGAGGGCGTGTGCCCAGGACATGGGTCAGGAACAAGGAAACAAGTGAGAACAGGTGTGCCCCGCCTCCAGTCAGGCCCAGGGAGGTGGGACCCAGCCTGGGGAGGGCAGATCCAGTTAGCACGCCAGAGCTTGCCATCCGTCAGTGGGGCCCCAAGCACAGTGGACTTCTCAACCCACAGGCCTCTCTGGCCCCAGGGGTCCTAGGAATTCTCTAGAGCCAGCAGCGGGCCCCTGAAGCCCCCAGTAGTAGACCCCGTGCACTGCAACGGAACCCGGAAAGGGGAGTAACAGGTGTGTCTGTCTGCTCCGACGAGACAGGGCAGGAGGGAGTCACAGTGCGAGCCCCGCACACCCGGGCTTGGGGCCCGGCTCTGGTTCAGCTATCAGCAGGCCTGGCACATGGTGGATGGATGGATGGATGGATGGATGGATGGATGGATGGATGGAGGGCAATGATAATATCAACTTGCAGGGAAGTCGTGAGGACTAAGTGACAGAGCCCGTGGGGGCCCCACACGTCAAGCACCGCACACAGCAGGTACATAATTGATGTTGGCCCTTCCCTATTCCGTTCTTGTACCTTTCACATGCATCCCTGAACTCCAAGCTTAGCGTTCAGGCCCGGCAGCCTGGCCTTGGCCCACTGCTCCTCCTGGCTGGTCACTCACTGTTCAGTCACTCCCAAGGATCCAGCTCCCAAACACACCTGGTGACATCACCAGGGAACCTGGCGCAGCCTCAGCCACGCACTGGAACGGAAGTGGCCGGGGTAGGGAGTCAGGGATGGGGCAGCTGAAGGTGCTTCACGAACCACCTGGAAGCCTCCCAACCAGACCCTGACTCCTGCCGCTGGCCGCACCCCACACCCTGTCCTCTTGCCTGTCCGGGGGGTGTGTGCCGGGCAGAGGACATGTTGTGTCCTCACAGAGGGGGCTGTGGCCAGGCCGCGTCACACCTGGAGCCGCGGAGCCACATGGTGTTCCATGCAAAACCCCAGAGAAGAAAACCAAGGCTCTGGACGATGGCTCACCTGTCCCACAGCCGGGAAGCGGTGGCTGCGGACTTGCTCCTCCCAGTCAGACACACCTGTGTTTATGGCTGACCGCAGCCTCGGTTTGCTCACCTGTAACCTGGGGCAACAGTGATGATTGGCTGAGACCTTCTTTCCTCTATTCGGTCGGCATGTCCTGATCACCTACTGTATGCCAAGTACTGTCCCAGAAGCATGGGACACAGCAGTGAACGAAATAGGAAAAAAACCTACGCTTGAGGAATTTACATTCTAGTCTGAGGAGGTAGCAAATAAACGACAAATCGAAAAGCATTAAAATGCTAAGCAGTGGTAAAAACTTTGAAGAGAAACATGTCCGCTGAGGTGGGGTGGGGTCGGGGAGAACAGCGCCGACCTCGCGTGATAACGTGTAATCCCTCGCACGTCGTCGGGCCCGGCCTCTCTGAGTGAGAGGCGTTTGAGAGGCAGGGTGCCCGTGGCCATCCCGGGGAGGAGCCTCGAGACAGAGGGGACAGCCAGTGCGAAGGTACCGAGGCAGGAGTGAGACCGTGAGCACAGGAGTGGCAGGTGGGGACAAGGTGCGCGGATCGGAGGGACGGCAGGGCAGGAATCGCCAGGGGCCTGCAGGACACGGAGAAGAGACCGCGGGGTCACAGGTGGCAGCAAGGACAACAGCAAGAGTGCCATGGTCCCCGGGGAGGTGACGGTGGCTGGGGCAGGGTGCGCATCCAGGAGGCGGTGGCGGTGGCCGGATCCTAGGCACAGTCTAGAACTGTGCTGGCTGATATGGTAGCAGCCACTAGCCCTAGCTGGGTACCTAGATTTAAGTTGATTAAAATTAAATGAAAGAGAAGTCACTCCCTGGCCACACTGTTTGGTGGCCACGGTGGAGGGTGCAGACAACGTGCCCTTCCTCGTGGAAGGTTCTACTGGACGGCAGTGCTCTAGAATATGTAGTGCCAACGAGAGCGGCTTATCATCTGGATATGGGACACAAGAGACCAACCCAGGTCGCTACAGCACGCGGCACCCACGACGAGCTGGCCGTTGCGGCCGCTGTTACTACCGCTCGCTCATTCCCATGTATGTCTGGCCCCCAGGAGACCCCCTTCCTCTGTCTCCAGCCTCAGAGTCCTGGGTGTCCTCCAGCAGACACCCAGGGGGGCAGCCACAGCCCCTCACCCCGATCCATCACCCCTTCCGAAGGCAGCGGACCAGCCCGCAGTATGCCGGGCCGGGAGCTGGCCCCGGACCCCTCCCGTTCAGCTTGGACCAAGTCACTCCCCCCTCCTGGCCTCAGTTTCCCCACCGTGGAACGATGGGCTCCTCTCGTTCTGGTGCCAGGGCTCGTGATGAGGGCAAAGCCCCAGCCGGGGCGGGGCATGCCGAGGAGAGGGGGTCTGCGAGTGTGCGGAGGCGGGGGACAGAGACGACGGGGGGACACTTCCACTGGAGAACGCCCCAGAGCTCACTGAATCATCCGCAGCTTCAGAAGCCAAGAGGCCAATTGTGGCCTTTCATGACTGTGATCCGCAAAGTACAGCCTCCGTCACTCAGGCGCCACCAGAGCCAGGAGCCCAGTCCTTGAGATAAGCGACTCCCTCGGCACCGCTGACTCTTCCCCAAATAACCTGCTCACACTCCCTGACGAGCAGCGGCACAAGGAGACGGTGGAGGAGGGCTCGCTGGCACGGACGCCTCTGTGCCACCGCCAGGGTTTCTGTGTGCTGCGGCTCAGCTCTACTAAAGGGCGGCGGATGGGGAGAAGCGGGGAGCGGGCGTCTGAGGAGAGGCCGAGTGAGGGGCTCAGACCTGCCCGGGGCTGGGCCGATGGCTGCCCAAACAGTCCAGGCTTCGGGGAAGAGCTGGCACCTTTCCCCCGATGACGTGACACCAAAGCATGTCCCTCACGGATCGTTCCGCTCATGCGAACGGCTTTCGGGGCAGCAAAATGGATCAAGGGCAGGAGTGGAGAGTCCAGGGGCCCTCTCACCCCGCAGAGGCCAGAGAGAACAGCTCTGTTTACAGAACAACAGGCAGCGAGAGGTCAAGGCCACCAGCCCTGCTTTGTCATTTTCTGCTTCTTCCCAGGAACATCTGTTGATCTGAACTTGGCCTTGAGAAAACACTCACACCAAAAATTCAAAGGAGTCCACGGGGACAGCGTGGAAAGGAGAGAGGCGTTCTCCGGCGTGTCGCGATGCAAGCGCGGAGTTTTATAGACAAAACGCACCGGGTTTGGGAGGCGTCTCCGCCCTTTGTTGACCCTCAAGCAGCAAGGAAGCAAAAGTGCACCCCAAGGTCGTAAACTACGTTCCTGCGGAACACTGGGGTTCAGCCTGCTGCCTAGAGCTCTTGGTCGTGGAAACGGAAGACTGGTGGTTTGCTCGTCGATGCACATGAGAAGGTTAAGTTAGAGTTTTCTCACTATAAGCCCCCCCTAAATTGTTCTTCAGCCCCCAACACCTGCTGCTTCAGGAGTCTGGGATGGCCCCGAAAAGTGCCGGTCGCACCGCTACCCTCAGAGGCAATCATCGCTTTGCCCCTGGCTGCTCGGGGCTCTGACGCTGGAGACCGGGCATCTCCGCGCAGGCTGCAGTCAGTTCGCGGGATGGAATGAAGCACATCAATAGTCCACGTTTGGCTCCCGGGGTGTTTGCGGCTTGTGGCCGGCTCACCTGTCCGGCGTGGTGCTGTGACCCTCGCCTCCCAGCGCCGACTTCCAGGTGCCTCCACCAGATTCAGAGCAGCCACCCGGCTGCCGAGACGCCAGCCCCAGGCAAGGGTAGCTTCCTGGGCGGGCTCTGCCAGCAACGCTTTGACTCGGCTGCGTCCAGCTGTGGGCACTGGCTAAGGAGGAGCAGTCGTGGGCAGGTGGCAGGATCAGAGCGCTGTCCCCAGGTAAAAATGGCTCGGAACACCACTCAGCCCACCTCGCTCTCTGGTCCACGCCTCGTAGGCTCTGGCTGTCTGGGAAATAAGCTCTGCACTGGCCCTGCCTGTGCGCAGAAGGCCCTGGAGGACGAGAATGCAGGACCGGAGCCCGCGAGGGCTGGGTGCAAACGCGAACTCCAGCCTTTTCCAGTCGCGAAGCCCGGGTAAGCGGGTCGGCCCCTGGGGGACTTGTTTTCCCGTCCGTGAACCGGTGGACAGCGCCCGCTGCTAGGGTCACTGGGAAGCTTCAGTTACCTAATGCAAGAAAAGACCCCAGCATCAGCGGACACTCAGAAAAGAGCCAGGAAGCACACACAGCAGGCTGCACTTGAAAAAACGAGACCAACTCACGTGTTCATCACTGGAATCTGAGTCGAAGCGGCCTGGGGAGGGGTTCCCCGGGCGAGCCCAGAATGGAGCAAGGGGCCAGAGCGTGGAGGGCTGCAGGGACTTGGACCTCTGGTGACTGTGGCCCAAACTCGGATGGCCCTTCAGCTAGGGGGGCTGAGGAAAGAGCACAGGGAGATGGTCCAGGCCTTTCTGTGGCTGGAGCCCAGCCTCGCTGACCGCCGCCCCATTTCCTGTTTGATGATGTTTACCTGTCTCCTTCTTCCGGCAGGAGGGTGTGGGCGTTTCTTACATGCCACAGTAGAGCCTTGATTCTGAAGGGGATAGTTTTAGCACAATTTTGGGGGCCAGCGGGCCGAGC
>NW_011888959.1:1818773-1822904 GCF_000151845.1 Pteropus vampyrus
CCGATGGCATTTTCCAGAGAGATAGAACAAATAATCCTAAAATTTATACGGCGCCATAAAAAACCCCGAAGAGCCATGGCAATCTTGAGAAAGAAGAACAAAGTTGGAGGTGTCACACTACTTGACATCAAACTATACTACAAGGCTACAGTAATCAAAACAGCATGGTAGCGGCATAAAAACAGATACATCGATCAATGGCACAGAATAGAGAGCCCAGAAATAAATCCACGCCTACACTCACTTAATATAAGATAAAGGAGGTAAGAATATACAATGGAGTAAAGACAGTCTGTTCAATAAATGGCGTTGGGAAAATTGGACAGATACATACAAAAAAAAAAGAAGCTGGACCACCTTCTTACACCGTATACAAGAACAGACTCAAAATGGATTAAAGACTTAAATGTAAGACCCAAAACCATAAAACTCCTAGAAGAAAAAAAGGGCAGTAAACTCTCTGGTATTACTAACAGGAATTTCTTTTCAGATATATCTCCCCAGGCAAGGGAAACAAAAGAAAAAATAAACAAATGGGACTAGTCAAACTAAAAAGTTTTTGTACAGCAAAGGAAATCATCAACAAAACAAAAAGACAACCAACTGTTTGGGAGAAGATATTCGCTAATGATACATCTGATAAGGGGTTAATATCCAAACTATATAAAGAACTCATACAACTCAAGAACAAAAAAACAAACAGTCCAATTAAAAAATGGGCAGAAGATCTAAACAGATACTTCCCCAAAGAGGAAATGCAGATGGCCAATAGACATATGAAAAGATGCTCAAGGTCGCTAATCATCAGAGAAATGCAAATTAAAACCACAATGAGATATCGCCTCACACCTGTCAGAATGGCTATCATCAATAAATCAAAAATCAACACGTATTGGCAAGGATGCGGAGGAAAGGGGACCCTCACGTGCTGCTGGTGGGGTTGCAAATTGGTCCAGCCGCCATGGAAAACGGTACGGAGCTTTCTCAGAAAAATTTAAAATGGATCCACCTTTTGACCCGGCAATTGCACTTCTGACTATTTATCCAAAGAAAACCAAAACAATAATTCGTAAAGATCTATGCACCCCAATATTCATGGCGGCACAATTTACAATAGCCAAAATACGGAAGCAACCTGATGCCCATTGACAGACGATTGGATAAAGAAATTATGGTCCATATGTACAACGGCATATTACTCAGCCATTAAAAAAGTGAAATTCTACCATTTACAATGACATGGATGGACCTAGAGGTTCTTATGCTGAGTGAAATAAGTCAGACGGAGAAAGACAAATACCATGGGATTTCACTTAGATGCAGAATCCACGGAACGAAAAGAACCAACTAATCAAAAACAGACTCACAAATATAGCAGACGATTTGGTGACAGACTGAGGGGAGGGACGGTTGGGGGGCTAGGAGAATGGGGTGAAGGGTTAGAGAAGCACAAATTAGTAGCTGATGGATGGTCACGGGGATGGGGAGCACAGCAGAGGGAACGCAGTCAGCAGCAAAGCAATGAGAAGGTGGAGAGCCAGAGGGGAGAAGGAGCAATTAGGGGGGTCGTTTTATAAACTACATAAATGTCTAACCAATGTGCCGCATACTTGAAACTAATTAAAATAAATAAATAAATAAATAAATGTATTTAAAAAGAGAGAGAGGGAGAGAGCAGGCCCTGAGTGCTCGTCACACGGGGATTTCTCTGCTTTACGGTACCCGTGTGAGCTTCCAGCTCAGCCTGTCGCGGGTGACGGCTTCGCACACAGCCATCACCCTCGCCTGTGGTTTACTTCCCACACCTTCCGCTCCCCGCGGTCAAGCGCAGTTCGAAATGTTCAAAGAAAGAGCCCAGAGATGAACACCCTGCGAGCTTCGTTTGCGCGCCATTCTGAGGAGTGTGAGAACCCTCGCGCCGTCCTGCCCGGGCCGGGACTCACCCCTCTGTCCAGCGTCTCCACCCTGCGGCCCCTCCTCACCTATGAGTCGCTCAGTGACCGGCTCCGTTATCAGATCGACTGTGGGGCATCGTGGTGCTGTGTTCCAGTCAAGCCGGCTTCACGTGACCATGGCCCCAGAGCACAGGAGTGGTCTGCCGGCGATTCCATCCGCCAAAGGGAAGCTTTAAGTGCTCCTCCTAAGTGAAAACGCGTGAATGCAGAGGGTTCGGTACCACCCCCAGTTTCCCGCATCCGCTGGAGGACTTGCCCCCACGGGCAACGGGAACGACCATATATGCAAAAATCAAATCATCGTGCTGTGCGCCTCGAACCCACACAGGGACATATGTCGATTATTTCTCAATAAAACTGGGGAGAAAAAGAAGAGAATGGCCCAAAGGTGATGCGGGGATCAAAGCCACCACTTAGGTTTCGACAGGCCAGGCGGCCTCTGACCAAAGCCATGGGCGCAGGTGCAACCCCCTCCTGGCGGGCCGGTTGTTGGGAATTGCTACGGCTGCCCACGTGGACCTAAAGAACAGCACGAATTCTGGGGCCAAGAGAAAGGAATTTAGAACCAGCCGAGGGGAGTGAAGATGATGAACCCAAATGTCAGTCGAAAGTGGAGGTTCGGAAGCCAGCCCTCCTGTTAACTCCCTCCTTCATCATGCACTTGCTGCTGTGCGACCCTGGGCAAGTTATCAACCCCTCTGTGCCTCAGTTACCAGAAGAGTGAAAATAATGATGAGACTGACCCCTGGAGCTGCATGTGTGGGCCTTAGCAGGCACCTCGCCCACCGTCACCTGCCATACATGGCATCGCCATGAGCGTCACCGCCACCAGCCCAGCCTCGAAGCCACAGAGAAACAATGGGTCTTTTTCAGATTCCAACAGCTTATCGCTTCCACAGATGGCAAAAGCCAGAGTAGCCACTGGCGCCAGCTGGAGTGACGGTCACACAGGGGAACAGCAACAGAAAGGGGCCAGTGACTGCAGGCAGATGGCAGACGCCCTGTGGTCAAGAGGCTGGTGTCCGGCTGCAGCTGTGAGGCTTTGCAGCCTGCGGCTGTGCCCCGCGGGGCGAGGCAGACGCTTGGGGTGTATCAGGACCTGGAAGGGCTGCCCTGGACATGGGGAGGGGAACGGGGCCTCACAGAGGCTGCTCCCAAGTACCCACGCACTCCTGTTCCTGGAGGGTCACAGGGGTTCTGCCAGGACCCGGCTCGGCCATGGGCGGGCCTGGCGGCCTGTGGCCTCCGCAGAGGCGGAGGGCGTTGCCAGGGCGCCCAGGCGGAGCCACGCCCCCACAGCTGGATGGAAGTCGGCCTAAAGAGGGGCTGAGCAGGCCTGAAAGGTGGGTTAGGCGGGGAGAGGCCAAGGCCAAGAACAGCACGCCAGGCACTACCTGGGCTGGAGCAGAGGCCGGAGTCCGCAGAGCGGCTTCCACGGGCGGTCGCGGGTGGCTGCACCCACGGGTCTGCCAATCTGCAGTTTGGGGGCAGAAGCATCTGGTAAGGAGACACTGGGACAGATCCTCGGGGCTCGCAGTCTGGGGGTGAGGGGAGGCTGAACCAGAAACACGCAGGAAGCCAGTGCTGGAACAGAGAGCAGCGTGGGGCACGGGGCGGGCGGGGCCTGGCCGGAAAACGCAAGTGCCTTTAGTTTTGTATAATCCGAAAGTCTCCATCTGGGGTCTTTATTCTCCCGGGAGTTCATGCAGGGCCTAGGCCTGGGGTGGGGTGGAGGGAGTCGCAGCTGGCCCCCGAGTTGTCTGTTCTGTCTGATATGGGGGTCAGGGGAACAGGGGGCCCACAGTCACAGCCTCAACGAGAGCTGGGTCGGGCCGGGCCTGGGGACGGCAGGGGCTGCCGCGAGGACCCCAGTGCAGGAACCAGGCCTGGTCCCCGATGGCCAGCCTCCTCACTAGTCAGGGCCGCCGTCCACATGGACACCACGGTTCTGTCAATCCTGAGATGCTCGGCTGCGGGTGCCTCTCATTAAGTTACTCCCGAAATAAGCCGCCCCGAACTCTGACCCTCGCCAAAAGGGTCAGCCCTGCGTTCTCACCGAGGCCTTCGGGCAAAAGCGATATGGCCAGCCCTGCAATTGAGCCTGCCCACCCCGGCGGCGGCCTCCTAGGCTTGTGGCGCTGGCGCCAGCCTGCCGTGGACACCCGCCCGCCTCCGC
>NW_011888959.1:1823914-1828520 GCF_000151845.1 Pteropus vampyrus
CCTTGCCCGGCTAACTCTGACTCCTGCGTAGGGTTCCTACTCAAGTGTCACTCACGGAGTCACCGGACTTAGACCCTCCCTGGCCCCAGTCCAAGCGAGGTCCTCCACGTAGGGTCTCCTACGTAGCCAGGGCACTCAGAAGCCTACCGTGAGGTCCCCAAGTCCCCATTAGGTCCTCACTCAGGGACACCCTGGTGCTGGTGCCTGGCTTGCGGGGGGATGGGCAGAAGCTGGGGTTTGGGGCCAGCGAGAACTGCTGTGGCCAGGCCTTTCTGCCATTGCTGTGGCCGGCCCAGCCACAGCTCCCTGATCCGGCTTCTGGCAGCCAACCCCTTGCCAGCCAAAGGGCAAAGTTTTACTAACGAGAATCCTTCTGATACACTCAGACCGTGGAACTTCTGTCTGAGATAATTAATTTCCAGGTTCCACATGAACACAAGAGCTGAAAATTAGCACTTGCGGAAAACCAGTCCCAGCCATTCCTGGGAATTACGAGGGGCCCGGAGGCCTGGAGGTACTGGCGGCTCCTGGCACGGGCTCCCCAGAGGGGCTGCCCTCTCTCTGCCCTCCCCAGGCAGGCCCCGCCTGGCTGGCCTTTCCCTTTGGGGCTCAGGGCAGCAGGGAGGCTGCAGTGTGAGGCCACAGGCGCCCCCAGCATCCAGCCCAGGGCCTGGACACCTGCTTCTCTGGGGCCCTCAGTCCGGCCCTTGGTCGGGCTCTAGTGATGCCCCGCATTTGTCTGTGCCCACTGCCTTCCCCCAAACTCGGGGCAGGAGCCGGGTCAGACCCACTCCTGAACCCTCAGGGCGCCCGAAACCACCGTGGTTAGTGGTCCCTCCTACCTGCTGGATGTAAACCTTGGGTGAAGCCGACACCCGACTGCTCCCAGGGGGGCCACCTGTGAGCACTGTGACAAGAGCCCTGGATCCTACTGTAAAATAAGGACGGTGCCACGCATCCCCTGGGCCTTGAGGCTCAGACGTGAGCACCGGTGACCATGACCATGGCGACAGTGGCCAGCGGCTAATTTCTGGTGGCACTGAAGGAATTGAACACAGGCCTGTGACCTCCTGGGGGCCACGCAGACCCAGAGAGGGCAGGAGGAACCTTTTCCTTGATGGACTGAGAGTGAGCCCGGGACCCCGAACTCAGCACGCGCAGGAAGCTTGCCGAGGGCCCGGTTTCTGGTGGGCGGCCGCTGACTCTCACAACTCAAACGCCCCCACTCCGTGAGACAAGGGGGCCCCGGACCCCGTGTTCAAGCCCTCGGGGCCAGATATTGGTTAGAACTTCATAGATTTCAGAAAGGTCGGTGGGGACATTTACCAACATCACTCTTTATGGGGCCTGGGGGGGACCTCGGCGTCTCCGCCGGGAACGGTATGCACGCTCACCCCAGAGACCGACACGCGCACAGCCTCGCATCATTCGGGCAGGCGATGCCGCCGAACTTCGCCAACCCGTCTCCCTTTCCGAGCTCGGTGGCTTTTGGAGAGGGGGAGGGCTGCTGGGAGTGGGGTCTGCTGGGGGGCTTAAAGGCTATCCCGTGACCCCGTGCTTGGCAGCAAGCCTGGCTCCAGAAGCCACTCCTGCTGTCACTGCTGGTCTTCTGGGTACAGTGACAAACACGGTGGCATTTGCAGTTGCAAGTAAATGTTAGCTCCTTCCTGAACCGACCCGGCCACCATCCCTCGGACTGGGGTGGCTTAAAGGCATCCAAGGGGACACTGGGTGACAGAATTTGGAAAGGATTTATTGGCACTCAGAGTCGTTTTCACAAAGGTTGTATGAGCCATCTCACATCCTGTCACAGTCTGCTCCCAGGAAGGACATAGGAGACGTGACTCCCCGACTTTTCTCGCCCTCGCCCCAAGGCAGAGAAAGCCCCATGAGAGCCACAGCTTGGAGCCTGAGATGCCCTGGAAAGCTCAGGGCGGGCAGCGTGCCCTGGAGTCACCGAGCCCTCCCCGGCCCGGCCCCAGGACCATCGGGGGTGAGGGCGGCCTCCTGCGTTAGCGGGGCAGACACACCGCCTGAAACCCGAGAGTCACTAGAAAGGAACAGTCCGTTGAGGAAGATTCTAGACAGGATCCACCCGCCGCTCGGCTGACCAGCGCCCCGCTCATGGCCCGGAGCCTGTTTCCGTGTCTGCACACTCTCGGGGGAGCTGAGGCGGGGCTCCCACTTGGGAATGAAGGCCTCATTCATGCCGGCCCCGCGGGGGCCTGGCCTCTGAGACGGGGCACGCGCGAGCTGGCAGGGCACAAGCGGGCACACAGATTACGCCCCTCTCTGCACAGCCGAGCTCTTGTGTGTCTTCTGCCGGTCACTCGAGGAAGAGTTCCCAGACACGGCAGGCTGCCGAAGGCCCGCCATCCCCAAGGGCCTTTGTCTGTAGCTCAGACGCTGCTGATTTCACCCCAGGGACTGAACGAAGTCTGTAAGGGTCCTCTCAGATTTGTGAGGGGTGCTCATTTAGGAAGTCTAGTGGCTGAGGGAACCCAGCCCGCACCCCGAGCTACTCTGACCCCCGAGGGCTCCCAGCAGCTTTGTCGCCCCTCTTACTGGGAGACTCGCCCAGAAAGCCCCGCCCAGGCCAGCCTGCCAGTTTTCCCGCAGTATGACAGCTTCCCCTGCTCGGGGCTCCCACCCGCACACCCAGGGCGATCAGCCTCCCCTTCTCCAGCTTCCTAGACTCTAGATCACACACACACACACACACCACACCACACACAAAACTCCCCCACCCCACTCACCATCGCCTGCCTCTTCTCAAAATCCTGTGCCCAGCCCGGCGCGATGGCCGGCATATTTAGCCATGTGATCTGCGGAGCATCCGCTGTGAGATTAGGGGGCGGCGCACAAGACCACTCTCACTTCCGACACGAATGCAACTTTGGGGGTTACCGAGAACACCCTCCGTTTCAACGATTTGCCAGAAGGACTCACAAACCCGGGAGGGCGGTGACCCACAGCCACAGCGGGAGCGGGCACTGGCCGGTCCAGGAAGTTCCAGGTCCGTACTCACAGCCACCCACGGGGGCGTCGTGGGCAGCGTCACTTCCCCTGGGGTGGTGTGGGATAGCCCACGGAGCCCTGTCGCTCTGTTTCTGCTGGGGACTTCAGGGTCACCCCCCCACACACACCTGGCTGACAGGGGCCAGTCCCCTGGGGGTGCGCCAATCCCGCCCCCCACCATCACGCCGTAGACTTCTGGTGTGGCCTGAAGTCCCAGGTAAGCAGATAGCTCAGGGGCCAGTGGCTGAGGACAAGCCAGACTTTTTGAGGGCAGTTAAAGGTTTCACCACAGCCACCAACCAATCAAAATGGAGGCAAGAAGTGATGCTACCGACCACTAGCCCATGGGCCCGTGGAAGCTTCCAGAAGTCATCAGGAACGACAGCCACACCCAGAGGTGCTGTCTAGAGTGTGTCCCCCACCCCGGGACACGGTGAGTCGCTCCTGTCTTTCTTCCTCAGTTTGATCTTGCTGTCCTCACCAGGCATCCTGGCCCAGCCTCCGGCGGCCGCGCCCTCGGCCGGGAACCTGGGTAGCAACACAGCGTGTGGGGGACTGAGGCTGGCTGGCGGGGCCTCGGCGGTTTTCCCAAGACGTGATGCCCGGCATTCCATGGCAGACGGGCAGTATCCTGGGCCAGTCCTGACTCAGAGAGGGGCTGACACAGGGATACCATAGGCCAAATGGAACCACTTAGCCGAGGGTAGCCCATCGACCCCCCGATATAGATTCTCCCAGAAGACCACCAGAGAACTTGCTACTGAAGCAAAGCCAAGTTCACTACCTATGCTCCCTGCTCCCTGCTGCCTACTACCTGCTCCCTGTTACCTGCTTCCCGCTACCTGTTCCCTGATATCTGTTCCTTGCTACCTGCACCCTGCTACCTACTGCCTATTGCTGCTACCTGTTACCTACTGCTATCTACGACCTGATAATCTGGTGCTACCTGCTACCTCCCCCCTACGGCTCCTTCTACCCGCTACATCTTGTTGCACAGAGGAGGGGGTCCTTCCCCAGAGCTTTGGTTGCTTTCTCTTGGGGTGCACTCTGCCTGCACAACTTAGACGCACCAGGGACAGAGCCTCCCTGCTCAGCCCCCACCGAAGCCTCTGGCGATGATTCCAGTACAGCTGCATTTCCTGCTGCCGGGGGCCGTGGCGATTCCCCACGAGTAAAGTACAGTGGACCACGCCCAGAAGGTGGGAACTGGTGGCTTGTTTTCGAGTGGGAGCTCCGAGCGGGCTGAAGGCCCACCACTGTGGTCATGGAACCCCCTCACCCACAGCGTTGGGAGCTCAGAGCCTGGGGGTCTGAGAAGTCCTGGGACCAGGGAGCACGAGGAGGGGCCTCTGGAGGCTTGGCAGGGGCCCCCATGCGACCTAGGCCACTGGCCAGCCCCCTGCAGTCCTCCATCCCCGACCCCCTCTCCACCCATGTGCACGCCCCCCGGGCCCTGCCCCACGCCAGGCTCCAGGCTGGAAACTGACGGGGCAGATGCAGCCTCTGGCCAAGCTCCAGGAGGCCCATCCTCTGCCCCATTGGTCACCCTGAGATGCCTGTAGCCCGGTCCACGCGGCCCTGGCTGTCT
>NW_011888959.1:1829520-1830919 GCF_000151845.1 Pteropus vampyrus
TTCGTGTCTCCCATGACCCTCTCCCAGACCCACCCACCCCTGCAGCCTCACCACAATCCCAACCCGAGCCCCCAACCCCATACGTGCCTCAGCTGGCCAAAGCCCTCCCCACCACACGCTGTCGCACCTCCACACCTCAGCCCACGCCCCTGTTCCCTCTGCCGGGCAGGCCCTCCCGCCACCTCCCTCAGCAAACACCTCTCGGTCTCCACATCAGGAGGCTGCTGTCATCGTCCGCCCTTCTGCCCGGGCCTGGAAGGCAGTGCTGGGGGCTGCCCTCTGCCCGGACGACACCTCCACTCACACTCGTTTCCGTCATTGTTTCCTCTCCAGACTGCGGGCGCCTCGGGGACCCGGACGTGCTGCCCCCTCCCCGACCACCCGTATCCTCAGTCTCCCTCCCAGGGGCTGGCACCGCGTAGCTGCTCGGTAAATATTAAATGAAGGAATTAATGAATGAGGCCCTAACGAAAAGCTAAAAGCGGACTCTGCTCCTCCCAGGGCCTGACCCACTTTCTGAGTCTCGCCAGCTGCTCGGCGAAGCTGCATCGATTCTTTCGACCGGCAGCGGTCACATCGGCCTCTGGTGGCGCCCAGCTCCAGCCCGCCGGGCAGTGGGATCCGTGCCCAGGGCAGGCGTCTCCCAGCAGGACAGCCCGGCCCCAAGGGGCAGGAAGGAGGACCGGGCTCTCAGAGTCCTGGGGCTCCGGCGTCTGGCTGCCATCCTGGGCACCAAGCCCTCCACGTCCTGCCGCGTTGAACTCAGAGTCCCCTAACCCCATGAGCCTCACTCAGTCTCCTTGCCTATAAAAGGGGGTGACGTGGCTCACGAGCGTGAACCAGATCGGGGGCTGGCACGCCTTTTTCTGTAAAGTGCCAGATAGTAAATATTTTAGGCTTTGTGGGCCAAACACTCTGCCTCGAGCTCTCGTGCCGCTGTCACGGGAGCAGCCACGCTCGGGACGTAAATAAGTGCGCGTGGCGAGGCTCCAGTAGTAGACTCTATTTATGGACCCTGGAGCTTGAATTTCATATAATGTCACATGTCATAAGATAGTCTTTTTATTTTTTTCCCCGCAACTATTTGAAAATGTAAAAGCTATTCTTAGTTTGCAGGATGTACAGAAGCAAGTGCTGGCCAGATGTGGTCGCCTGGCCGTAGTCTGCATCCCCGATGCAGGGTACGGAACCGCTCCCCGGGGCCTCGGTGTCCTGCGCCACTCTATGTTTCTAGGTGTTTGCCTCCAAAAGGAGGCACTCGGAGACTTGACGTTAAAAAAATTGCTTTGTTTGGTCATTTACTCAACACATAATATTTGTTAAGGAGCTAAGAACTTTCAGGGCCATCTATAGCTGGAGCTAATCGCTGAAATGACCGATAGTGAGCTCCCCATTCCCA
>NW_011888959.1:1832251-1835496 GCF_000151845.1 Pteropus vampyrus
CCAAGAGGGGAGAAGCTGGGCTACTGGGGTACCACCTGGAGCCCGAGAATGAAAACGAGTAGAGCGACAGGGTACGTCCGGGTCTGGAGTGATTGTCTTCTCGAGCTGCTGGATCAAGCCTTACCTGAAACCTCAAAACTTTTCGGTTACATAAGGCAACAAATTCCCTTTATGTTGAAGCCACCAGGAACTGAGGTTTTTGGTTTGGTTTTGTTTTTGTCTTTTGCAACCTAAAGAGACCTATAGCAAATAGAGCGACTCTCCTGGTTTCCTTCCCTCTCAGTTTCAGAAGCCGGGCCACAAACTATGGGATTCGTGGAATGGACGTGAAGAGCGAGGCCTTTCCAGAGGAAGCCAGTGGGCGGAGGAGGCTGGAAAGCCCAGCTGGCCTTCTGCTCATTGCTGCAGCAAAGTCCCTCCTCTCAGCTACTATGAAGCTTTGGGGACATCACAGAGACACCGTGAATGACTGAATTGGTGACTGGCCAGGAGCCCAGGGTATAACTACAGTTCCCAGAGGCAAGTTGAGGGCAGGAAGGAAGGGGGCACCACCCACGCGCGTGGCCCCATGTGGCTGGCATGCCATTGGCAAGCACAGGCAACAAAGGACGTGCAAGGGCTCCTTCCTTCTCTCTCGGTAATTTCAGAAGTGGAGAAAAGCTCCAGCAGCAAGGCCCACGAGCATCACTTTGCAGAGCGGGAGACCGGGGGAGCGATTCCCAGCCAGGAGGAGGGCGGAGGAGGGACAGAGTGTGCGAGGAGGCTCGGAGTCCTGGGGTTCGCTGGAGCTTAGAAATCGCCAACTTTGCTTAACACAGTTAACACGTTTGTGCGTCCAGAGACCTTGGCAAGGAGGATGGGTGTGAGAACCGTGGGCTTTTTCCTGCTGTAACAATAATCGTGGAATAGCAGCCACCAGGCGTTCGGTGTATAACCCGCCCGTGAGTGGGCACTTCGCACGGCTTAGAGCGGGCTGTCCAGGATGAGACGGTGCACGTAGATGCCAGAGCCCAGCTCTCGAGGCGTCGTCTGCTCAGTCTGTGGGTGACCTGATGGCTATGAGGCCCCAGACACGGCCGAACAGAATGCAAGTGGGTGCCCGGAGCTGGCGCTTGGAGCCAGATGGCCAGCTTGCCCACGGAGGATGGAAGAGGGTGGCAGCTAGCGAACGAGACCGTCACCAGGTGGACATCGTACATTCCTTTCAATAACCCCTGAGTCACCAATATTAGGCCATTTCACAAAGGGGTCAACCTGAGGCCGAAAGACGGGGTGACTTGCCCACTGTCACTTAGACACACTGAACAAGAGCAGGATCTGAACCCCGCTCTGAGCCCCCAGAGCTAGACTTTTCTTCCTCGATATTCATCCATCCTCCCCAAACCTGCTCCTGCCTACGCTGTTTGCCCCACCCCTCTCCGCGGCCCCCCCAACATCAACCCAGCCCCTCCTCAAAGTCACCCTCTGCTGAATCCCCTCTTGGACCCAGCACCCAGGCATGGGGAGACCCTGGGCATCCAGCAGGGGAATGAGATATGCAGAAAGGACCGGAGGTGGGCAGGACGCCGATCAGAGTCAGGGCACCTACTGGGCAGAAGGCAGTCAAGGGTTCATGCCACCGTGCACGTGTCAGGACCTGAGTGTCACACTTTGGGAGGCCACTGGGGCCATTTTTTGAAGCCCAAATTGTAAGAAGGAACCCCCGGTTACTCTGGGTTTCAAAACTGTGCCCCTCTCAGCCCCAGCATGCACACGGCTGTCGCCTGCAAAGCTGCTCACAGGACGGAGGCAGAGGGAGCAAACCGCCCGGACCCCCCAGGCCACCCCCGACCCTCGCAGGGCCCCCAGGAGGTCCCCAGCTCACAGCATGCCTTGCCCAGGAGCTGCTGGAAGGCGACGTGGCCCTGGGCATGGTGACAGGGAGACGAGGAGTGTTGGAGGGCATCTAGGCAGCCCGCGGAGCCGCCATCTGCGCCTTTGCTCGGAGCAGGGCGGCTGCAGAGAGGAGCATGATCTGACAGCAAGGACGACAGGCCGGGCTGCTGGCCTGGAGGTGCCCCCCCCCCACGAGGGCAGAGCTGGGGACACATCCCGAGACCAGAGCAGGGGCCACTTACGTCGCAGACCAGGCACGAGGGAGGGAGGAAGGGGAGCTCATCGCTGCCTCTCATTTCATTTCTGAAAAGTACACAGAACAAAGCGCACAGCTGTGCTCCCGCCGCACAGAATGACGATCACCCGCATTTTGTTCCTATTGTCTCAACAACTTCTCTCTTTTAGTGTGAAATACAGAAACATTACAGATAATATTGAAGTCCTCTGCGTGCCCTGGGCTGGGGTGGGGACAGCCCGGGACCCATATGTTTCTTGCCATCGACAGCCCTCGCCTTCAAGGAAGGAAATCGAGTGCTTCTGGAGTGTGCAGTGTGCCCGAGCTGGTCCAGGGTCCGCCGCCTTGAGCCCTGTGCGCCTGGTGACGGTGCAGCAAGTGGTGACTCTTGTCCCTGCTTCATGCGGAAGACGCTGACCTGCCACGACGTAGCATGTGACTGCCTCGAGCTAGAGGAAGGCGTGTTGCCCAAGGACAGGCACACAGGGTGGGTTATTCCGGCCCCTTGACGGCGTCACCTGGACTCGGACCTTCTGTCCTCCTGCTCACCCAGCTCACGCCCGCATGCCCCACGGTGGCCCTCGGTTCCCGACGTTGCCCCCATACACAACACATCTTCAGGGAGAGGAGGCACTGTCTTTGTTGTGAGCGTTGCTATGGGCTGCCCCAAATCCCCCAGCACACCTCCCCCAGTGGCCTCAGGCACCCCTTCCTGACCCGCTGCGGGCGAGAGCAGTGGCTCTGCCATGTTAGGCTTGGTGGCCAAGTGCAGGAAACCGGGTGATGAGAGCAAATCGGGATTCTGTCAGTGAGGAGGAGGGATGGGCGAGAGGCTGAGGGGGAGGGTGTTGGACAGACAGTCCCCAACCAGTGCCAGCCGCCCTTGCCGGTGGACAATGGACAGTGGAAGGCAGAGTGGGAGCGAAGTCGGGTCGTCCACACCCTTGCACAGCACCGCCTCCAATGCCCACACCATCTCTACTACTACCGCGTGCCACCAACACGACCAAACTGCCCCCTACGCGACTCCACCTCTGCATCTCTGTGCCACTGCAGCCCTTCCCCACCGCATTCCCACAGGGCGCCACGGCTGCACTGCCTGCCGCTTGCAAGGTGAGTGGGCCCAGGAAGGAGG
>NW_011888959.1:1838721-1843334 GCF_000151845.1 Pteropus vampyrus
TTCCAAATTTGATGAAAACTATAAATCTACAGATCCAAGAATCTCAATGAATCCCAAGCAGGGGAGAAAAACAGGAAGAAAACTCCAGCAGGCCATATCATGATCAAGTCGCTGAAAACCCATAAAAGCATATAAAAGACACGTGATGTACAGAGAAGCAAATATAAGAAAGACAGCAGATGTCTTGTTGGAAATAATCCAAGCCAAAAAAATAAATAAATAAAGTCACATCTTTATTGAGAGAAAAAAGTCAACCTAAAATCTAATACCCAGTGAAAATATCTTTCAAACATGAAAGTAAAATAAAGTCTTCTCAGACCTTCAAAATCAAAGGACATTCACCACCAGCAGCCAGCTCAAAATATTAAAGGGAGCCCTTCCAGCAGAAGGAAAATGAGAGCAGAAGGGGTTTGGATCTGCACAGAGGAATGAAGAACTATCATCTGGATAAATATAAAAGGGTTTTCTTTCTTGTTTTTTAAAACCTCTTTACAAGATACTTTACTGTTCAAAAGATAAATAATAATCTATTGCAGGAGTAAAATGTACAGCAAAACAATCTGAAGTCTAGAACGAGGGAAAATGGAAGTAGGTTGTTCCAAGGTTCTTATATTATTCATGAAGTAATGTATTATTTGAAAGTAGAGCCTGATAAATTAAAGCTATGTACCGTAAACTCTAAATCACTAAACAACAATAAGAACACATACACAACCCAAGAAGTATGGCTGATAAGCCAATAAAAGGGTCAAATAAAATAATAAATATTACTCAATTAATCCAAAAATAAGGCAGGAAGCGAGGAAAAAGGGAACTAAGAAAAGATGGTCACCTAGGAAATAAGTATTAAGGTAATAGATTTAAATCCAACCATAATAATACTCGTATTAAATATAAACCATCTAAACTTACCCATCAAATATAAATCATCTAAACTCACCAATTAAAAAGCAGAGATTATCAGATAAGATGAAAAAGTAAGCCCCCATTATACAGTGTCCACAAGAAACCTACCACAAATATAAAGGCACATATAAATGAAGAGTAAAAATGTAGAAAAAGATAAACGATATTAACAAAGTAGATTGAGAGAAAATAATATCGCCAGGAATAAAAAGGGTGGTTTTATAATGATAAAGAGTTCACTGCCTCAAGAGTTTCATAACCATCTCCAACGTCTATGCACCTAATAACAAAGCTTCCAGGTGCACGATGCAGAACCTGAAAGCACCACACAGGGCAAAAAACAAATCCACAGTTACGACGGGAGATTTCAACACCACTCTCTCTCTCTAAATAATCGACAGAAGCAGAGGGAAAATCAGTAAGGATCTAGAAGATCTGAACAACACTATCAATGACCTTGACATTTTTAGAACACTCTACGCAACAACAGAAGGGTACACATTCTTCGATGCAAAACATTTTCTGAGCAAAATACGATGGGACAATCAACAAGTCTCGACAAATCGTCAAGGATCATCATCTTACAACATGTGTTCTCCTATCACAATGGAATCAAATTAGAAATTAATAACAGAGAATTATAAATCAATAATTTCTAGTTAAATTATAAATCAATAAAAGAAAATCACCAAACATTGGAACACTAAACCACACACTCCTAAGTAAATCATGGGCCAAAGAACAAATCATAGTGGACGTTAGAAAAAATTTTAAGCTGAATACAGTGAAAATCCAGCATGTAAAAATGTGTGGGATGTAGCTAAAGTAATGGTTGAAGGGAAAGAGATAGCACTAAGTGCTTATATTATAAAAGAACGAAGGTCTGAAATTAATAATCTCAGTTTTCACCTTAAGAAGCTAGAGAAAAGATGAGAAAAGCCCAAAAGTAAACAGAACAAAGAAAACTATAAAGAGCAGAAATCAATGAAATAGCGAACGTTAAGACAATAGAAAAATAAATGAAACCAAACACTGATTCTTTAAGTTAATAAAATAGATAAACCTTTAATTAGACTGATCTGGGGGAAAAAGAGAGAACATATGTTACCAATATCAGGGGTGAGAAGAAAGGACATCACTATGGGTCCTACAGACGTTGAAAGGATAAGAAATGATTATTTGGAACAACTTTATGCCAACAAATTTGACATCTGGGGTGAATTGGACATATTCTTGGAAGGATACAATCTATTAAAGCTCTTTCAAGAATAAATAGATCTCCGAATAGCCCTACATCTATTAAATAAATCACATTTGCAGTTTAAAATCTTCCACAAAGAAAATTCCAGATCTAGATGGCTTTTCTGATCAATTCTACCAAACACTTAAGAAAGAAATAATACTAATTCTAAAGAAACTCTTTCAAAACAAAAAGAATAGAAGAGGAGGAAACCTTTCAACTCATCTTTGAGGCCAGGATTACCCTGATACCAAGACTAGACAACAACATTCCTGGAGAAGAAATGTATAGACCAATATTCTTCATAAATGTAGACACAAAAGCCAAAATTATTAACAAAATATTTTCAAATTGAATTCAGCAAAATATAAAAAGAACGACTTCATGTCAAAGTGGGGTTTATCCCAGCAATATGAGATTTGAAAATCAGTGTAATCCAGTATGTTAACAGACTTAAAAGGAAAAAAGAAAAAAAAAAAAAACATGATTATCTCAACAGATGCAAAAAATGTTTTGACAAAATTCAACTTCTATTTATTCCTAATGAAGACTCGGTAAACTTGAAACAGAAAGGAACTTTCTCAACCTGGTAAAGGCACCTAAGAAAAACGTAACAGCTTAATAGTAAGTTACACTTAGTAGTGAAGAATTCAAAGCTTGCCCCTTGAGACAGAACAAAGTAAGGATGTCCATTCTCCCCATTTCTACTCGGCATTGTGATGGAGTTCCTAGACAGTGCAATAAGGCAAGAAAACAAAGCAAAACAAAATAAAAGTCATATAGATTACAAAGCAAGTAAAACTGCCCTTACATGCAGATGTCATGCTCATCTATGTAAAAATATATAAGGAATTTACCAAAAAGCGATTAGAACAGATATGTGAGATTAGCAAGATTACCAGATATTAGGTCAATGGCATTTCTATATACTAGCAATAAACTATGGGTTAGGAAACTTTTCTTAACACAATAAACACAAACTAAAAGAAAAAATTGATAAAGTGGACTTTATTAAAATTAAAACTTTTATCTTCAAAAGACTCCTTTAAGAGAGTTAAAAAGCAAGCAAAGACTGGGAAGGGCTATCAGTGAAGCGGGTGACCGACGGAGAACTCGACAGACGAATAATAAAAACCCAAACAAGCCAACTCAGAAACAGGCCAAAGACTAAGCAGACGCTTCAGTGAAGTAGATTCTCATCACCAGTCACGAGGAAAATGAGGATTAAAACTATAATGAGATACCACTACGCACCTATGACAAGCGGTAAAAATGCCAATGACTGACCATACCAAACGCTGGCAAGGATGCGAAGCAGCTGGACCTCTCGTTCTTTGCTGATGGAAATGGAAAATGTATAAGCACTTTGCAAGCAGTTTGGCAGTTTTTCTAACACGTTAGCGACACACCTACCACATGACCAAGCCATTCCACTCGGAGGTATTTACCCAAGAGAAATTAAAGCAGTGTGTCTACGTGAAGACTCGGATGCAAATATTCATAGCAGCTTTGCTTAGCATAGCCAAAAAGTGGAAAAAGCAAAATGTCCATTCATAAGCGAACGGATAAACAATTTACAGCATATTCAGACGGTAGAATACGACTCAACAATAGAAAGGAATGGACTATTGATACATGCAACATGGGCGAACCTCGGAATCGTTATGCTGAGTGGAAGGAGCCAGAAATGAGAGAGACAGAGAACATTCTGTACGATTCCACTTACGTAAAACTCCAGAAAATGCAAACTAATCTATAATGGTGGAAAGCAGATCAGCAGTTGCCCGGGAACGGGTGCGAGGAATAAGGAAACGTTGACAGTTGGTAGAAATATTTGCCATCTCGATTGTGGTGACGGCTTCACGAGAATACATACCTATGTTGAAACTTACCCATTTGTGCTTTGTACGTACGAACAGTTTAGTGTAAGTCAATTGTGTCCCGATCAAGCTGTAAATAACAACAACAACTACAACAAAAATGTCCCTTTTAACAACTTCTATACGATTTCTCAGGCCTTAGCTGCAAGGGCAGCTGGGAGATGCGGTCCTCAGCCGGGCGTGTGCCTCTGACCCCAAAGCAAGGCTCCGTTAGTGAGGAGGGGAGCAGCCTGGATGGGAGGCACATCTCCCCCTACACCCCGAGCAGTCGCAGAGTTAAAGCTCCCTGGGGACTGAGTCCAGGGCCACGGGGCTAACCAGAGTCTGGGAGGCCCTCGCCGGCCTCTGCCCTCCTGCTCAGCAATCCTGCTAGGATTCGACTTGGCTCTATTAGTCTCACATGGGACCTCCCACATGCCAGGGGCCAGGGCCAACACAGACGTGTTTCCAGTCTTCATAGCATCTTGCGGAGAAGGGGTTACTATGCCATCTTACAGATGTGGAAACTAAGCCTCTGCAGAGCCGTACCTGGCCTCTCCCGGGGGGACGGTGAGGCCAAGCTGAGCCCCACCCCCGGCACTCTGTGT
>NW_011888959.1:1843984-1848876 GCF_000151845.1 Pteropus vampyrus
CAGCACAGAGAGACAGAGAGCTTGGGAGGAGCTCCGGCCTGGTCCAGTGCTTCTCCCGCCCCCAGCCCTGCCATCTAGGCCTGAGCGGGCGTCCCCAACCACTGTGTGACTTTGAGGCTTGCTGCGGCCACTGTTCTGGCCGCCTCTAGATCTCTCACAGGCCCGGGAACTGGCTGGAAGACAAGAGAAATCAGCAGAAATCATTTTTCTGCCCGGTGGAGTGGGGAAAGATGGCGGCTGCCTCTGCTGCCCAGTTTTCAGCGAGGGCACCCTCCTCGCCCCCCGGGGTGCAGCCCTGCCACCACCTGGCCTCCCTCTCCGGGGAGCGCGGTGCCCGGCACAGAGGGGTGCGCCCCAGTGTGGGGGCTCCCAGGGCTGAGACCGCAAACGCCTCCGGGACTCAGCCTGCCCTGTCCAGCGCTCTGACCCTCGGCTGTAGTGAAAACTTTCTGAACAGTCACATGCGATGCAGGGGGGTGACAGCTCTCTCTCTAGCTGAGAAAGCAGAGCTCGGAGAGGGACTTGCAGGGGCCATGGCGGGCAGGCAGGACCAGACGCAGGGCTCCTGGCGCCCAGGACAGAGGCTGTTTGGACATGTGGGGACGTACAGGCCACCCGTACCTTGCCTGGCATTGTCCTGGGTGGGAACCAGAGAGAAGGGACATAGCCACACCCATGAGGGGCCACCATCTGGTTAGACGAGAACTGACAGCCATTCAAGGGCAAAATGGTGAAATCAGGTGTGTCCCGAGGGCCAGGAAGTGGCTCCGTGCAGACCCTTCTCCTGCCCACCCCCACCATCCCAGGGGCTCAGGATCACACGAGCTTCTATTTTGTGTGTGTGTGGGGGGAGGTGTTGATTCCTGTTCTGAGCAGGAACAAGAGGAGAAGAGGCTGAGTGGGCGCACCTGGGGCTGGGCGGGCTGGGAGGTCTGGAGGGGACGTGAGGGGCAGAAGACTCTCGGCACGTCACGGGTGTCAGTCACGTCAGAGCCTCAGGAAAGGCCACGGAGGGCCTCGTGTGCTGGATGCGACGTGTCGGGCAGTAGGGAGCCGTCGTAAACTCTTCAGCGACAGAGGGACAGAGTCCCCAGAAGGTTACTGGGGACCCCGCCCAGGGCTCAGAACAGACATAAGGCAGGTTTCAAAGGTGGGGGCAGCAAACGGGAGCCAGTGGGGCTCCCTGGAGGGAGGGAGGAGCTCTGGGCTGGGAATGACGGGCGTGAGGGTTCGTCCAGCTCCGCGCAGCCTTGGCTTTCACTCTTTGGCCCATTAGCGCTGCCTCGGCCTCCTCCATGACCCACACCGCTCAGGGCGGTGCCCGGTGAGCCCCGGAGGGCTCGGCGCTCGGCCTCCAGGCAGCCTAGCTCGAGGCCGTCCCTGACCCCAGGCTCTGCTTCTTCCCGAGTCGCCACCTCCTGCGCTGCTTAGAGGCTCCGGCCCCCTGCCCCGGCGCCCAGGCCCCCGCAGCGGCCTCCCACCGCCTGCTTGGAGTCGGCTCCAGGTGCCAAGCCTCTCCAGGCGGCTCCTTCGGCCGTCGCTCCCCATCACGCTGGGGTTCAGCACCCCGTGTTTCCATGCTCACTCACTCACTCATTCTTCCGTCCAGCTAACCCTCACTTCAGCTCTGGGTGTCAGGCCCCCGTGGGTCTGGGGAAGCACCTGGAACCAGGGCCAGCCCTGCCTGCAGGACCCACTGTGTGGCAGAGAAGGAAAGCCTCAGGCAGTGACACCCACTGAGGTCAGGGCAAAGCGTCAGGGAGCACACAGAAACAGAGAAGCTGGGACGGGGGAGGGCTTCTGGGTGACGGGGCACCCCCGTGGAGACCGGAAGCCCTTTGAAAACGCATGAGTCACATTCTAAGGGAGCAAGGAAGGAGGCTCCATGCTAAGGAACAGCATGTGCAAGTGTCCCCGGGGGGTCCTTTGATGTGGCTGTGCCCCTCGAGCCACACAGAGTCCAGCTCAGTGGAGCCCCTGCCAGGAAGCAGCCCCTCGCCCCGCCTGCTGGCAAGTGCTGGGCCCACGACCAGGAGAGCAGAGGGTGCCACCAGCTCGACGAACGGGGTCCTGCCTCAGGGGACAGCCCCGTTCTTATGGGGAAGCCAAGGACAAGTCACACATCAAAATTTTCTGGGCCACCATCCAACCATAGAGACTTCTTGGGAGGGAAGGGATTTCTCATCACCTGAGGTGTCAAGCGGGTGCTGGACAACCCCTTTCGGGTGAGGTGTGGATTCAGCTACAAGCCACGCAGGGCCAGCAGCAAGGGTGGAGGTAGGAAGACCAGCCCGGAGCAGTCTGGGAAGGCTTCCAAAGGGAGACGCTTTGGGGAGCTGAGATGAGGCATCTTCCAGGCGGACGCTCCAAGGAAGGACACCTCAGGGTGAGGGGCGTGGAGGGAGCAAACCTCTCACCCACCGCAGGGTCTCCAGAGCTCACATTCCAAGAAGCTTCTCCAGTCCCACCTCGGGGCAGGCAGCAGGCAGAGGAAGGCTGGGTCTGCCCGCAAGACTGCCAACCCTGGGGTCTGAGGGACAAGGAGGGACCGGACGCCTGCGCTTGGTGTAGGGGGTCTGCAGGGGCTGCGCCCTCAGCCACCCCCGCCCGGTCCACTCGACCACCAGGAACAGAAGCCAGGCGTCACCCCAGGCTCCCCCAGGGCTCCCTCCCTCCCTCCCTCACTCACCCGTCATGTGTTCATTCTGCGCCCCGCCCCCTGTCGATCCGGGATTGCACACTCCAGCTGGGTGGATCAATGCGCACACATAAACAAATAAATCCGATAACGTGGGCGACCGCTGGGAGCCATGAAGAAAATAAAACCGGGCCTGGGGTTGAGAGCCAGGGAGTGGGGATTGCGGCCAAGGCGGTAGACAAGGCCCGAATGAGGGCAGGAAGCCTGGGGACGAGGGGCGCACACAGCCCTTGGGTGTGGTCTTTAAGCCCTGCCACTTTTATCTCTTCTTCCCACCCTCAGCTGAAACTCCACCTCCTCCAGGGAGCCTGCCTGGGTGCCACCAGTGTGCCAGGCTTTGGCTGCACTGGCTGCAGAGACCTTTCCAGACCAACCCACCTCGCAAGGATTTTCAGGTTGCACCGCCTGGACCTTCTCCTCAGAGATGCCTGAAGGTGAGTCCTGTGGAAGGCAAGACTTGAATGGGGGTGACTGCCTGCCTAGGTTGACCAGGATATTCCAATCTTAGCTTAGCCTGTTCGCTAAGTGGTCTTAGATAAGGGATTTTGCCTCTCTGAGCCTCAGTTTCCTCATCTGCCAAAGGGAGCTAGTGCCACCTCCCCCACGGCCAGTGCCAGATGTTCCTCCCAACATCTGCGAGCCGGGGGGAGGGGGAAGAGAGGGCTTGCAGGGTGGGACCAGTCGGTCTTGCATGCGGGAGGGGCTCAAGTAAGTGTGCAAGCTGCCTGAGCTGAAGCACGGGCCGCCCCCACCGCCCCGCCCCGCCCCCGCCTCCCCAGCCATCTGCAGCGCTGGCAGCAGCAGAGCCAGGGCGGATGGCGAACGTTCTGGCACCATCTGAGCAGGACCAGTGTCCGGGAGGACGTGTGGGCAGAGCCCCACCTCCGTCCACACCCCACCACTTTCGTCGTCCACTTGGGGAGGGCAGGGACACGAGGGCTGGTGGGCGGGGAGGGGTTGGCGGGCTGGGGTCTCCTGGACTCCCGCTGCCTCACACCCCTGCCTCCAACCCTCCACATGGCCTGACCCGTGTCAAACCCAAGAGGGCAGGAGTGGAGGTCAGCATCTGCCCTCCTTAGTCATGACGGGGAAGCAAAGATCCCAACAGAGACCAGCCCCGTGGTGAGCCCGAAACGGCCCTGTGGGAGGGCTGTGGACAGCTTGGCCCTGAGCTGCCACCTCTCATTTTGTCCTTAGCATAGGTAGCCCCATGCGCCTGGAGACAGAGAGTGTCCCCTGATGTTCGCCCTGCCCTGGGGAGCTTGGAAACCTCCCCGCACCCCCTTTTTCCATTTGTTACCCAATAATGTCCCCACGGCCTAAGGGGGAGGAGAGAGAGGACTTCGCCTGGCACTACGGGGCTCCAGCAGGCCACTCTTTTCCTGTCTCCTTTTTATTGGTTTTCTGCCTTTTCTTAGCACTGTCCTGGGCCTGAATGTAGCATCCTGCTCCCCTAATTAAATGAGTGCGTAGAAACTTCAAAGATCCGACATATAAAATCCACGATGAATGGTGGTCGTGGCTGCACAATGAATGTATTTAACTTCACTGAACTGTACACTTAAAATGGTTTAACTGGTAAGCTTTATGTTATGTATATGTTACCACAATAAAAGAATTTAAAATATATAAAGTTTCACTGGCAGCATCTTTTCATCTGCCCTGTGCTTGGAAGTGATATAAACACGTGTGAACTGTGGGCCGCCACGTCCCGAGTGAGGACGGGGGTCCAGTGCACAGGCTTTGTGACCTCTCTTTCTCACACACGGGGCCTCCCGAGCCCCTTTGCGCTTTCTCCTGAGTTCCCGTGCTGGCTGCTGCTGGGTGGGCTGGGCTGGCAGACTGGCCCAGCTGTCTCCAGGATGCTCTGATGCCCTGAGAACTGAGGCTGGTTCTTGAGGGGGCTCTCCTGGCCTGGACCACTAGAATCACCCTGCCCAATTGCTCAGGGAGGAGAGGGCATGGTTCACCTGCACCCTTCCTCAGGGGCTCTGCTGGGGGCAGGAAGGGGGTGCTCCAGCAGGAGGTTCCCAGAAGAACCACGACTCTGCAGCGATCACATCGCCTTCCCGAGACTCCCGGGAAGGAAGACCCTCCCCATCACTTGGCCACCCTGTTCCAGGTGTGCTGGGTCAGGGAGGGGAGGAAGATAGGTCAGGCACCTGCGGTGATGGAGAGAGCCACAGACAGGTGG
>NW_011888959.1:1850146-1854817 GCF_000151845.1 Pteropus vampyrus
CTCGCGCTGTGTCCGGGGGCCGGCAGGCCTCCTCCTGCCCTGCGTCAGGGGGCAGGGCCAGACCCCGCTGGGGGAGGCCGGCCACCGAGAAAGACCCAGGAGCCCGAAAAAGGCTGGACCAGGGCCGGTTCATTGAGCGTGTGCAGAGTGTGGGCGCGCGCCAGCCCCAGACACCCTCTCTCTCATTCAGCACCTGCAAGGCAGGTGCTGTTAATTCCTCAGTTACAGGAGAGGAAACTGAGGCTCAGGGCTGGCCCAGGGCCGCTCGGCTAGTGTGCTCTGGAACCCAGCACGTTGGATGGGAATTTCTGCCCTAGCGTTTCCGCTTCCTGCCTGGTGTAGAGGTATTTCCTTCCTCGTCTGGGCCACACCCCATTGCCAGTGTGGTTCTTTGGGGGCAGGCATAGCGTGGGTGATATCCTGGAGTCTCCTGAGCCAGCAAGATAGGATTGGAGTAGGCACCCCAGAGTGAGTGGGGGTGGCTGAATGAGGAGCGCTTGCAAATGTGGAGGCCTGGATGGCCAAGGTCACCCCACCTGCAGACCAAGGGTCAAGGCCTTGGGCCGTGCTTGGGACAGGCTCTTCGCAGGTCTGGCTCCTTTTGAGGCCCCAGTGCCCGAGATCTCTGCAGCCCTGGACAGGTCCTTTCCCTTCTCTGAACCCCGGTCTCCCACCAACCACAGCAGAGGCCCTTCCCACTCCTAGGGCCAAGGAGGACTGTGGGAGAAAGCCCCTTATAAACTGTGGTGTGCGGACTCTGCCAGGCCATGTGTGGCACCGCTGGCTGGGGCAAGTGGCTCCTGGAGGCGGCTCTGCCTGGCATCTGTGATGTGCAGGGCGGGGAGGCAGCAGCACGGGCCCTGGCAGCATCCCCGAAAACCCTTAATTTTCCTGACTCTCACTGTAATCAGGGCGGCACAGAGAAGCCAGCACGGAGGCAGAGGCGGCTTCCTCCCGGCTGCTCGCTCGCCGGCTGGGGCGCGGCGGGGCTGCGGGAGGACCCTTTCTGAGCGATCGTCTCATATTTATAGATCCCCTGTGCTTTGTGTTCCTCGTAGCATCAGAACCTGGAGCTGTTCGCACCTGGGTCTGAGTAGGGAGGTCAAGGGCTGCCTGGAGCCTCAGTCCCGAGAAACGAGCCTTCCGTGGGCTGGTGTGGGGAGAGGGATATTGCCAGGTCAGGGAGGAGAAGGGAGTCAGAGCGGTCTGGAAGATGATCCCACCCACTCTCAAAGGCTCAGGCGCGGGGTCTGGCCCACAAATGGCTGCCATTTATTGAACACCTACTATGTGCCAGCCACACATCATCACCACACCACTTGGAAGTGGTTCTTCTACTCCTGTAGGTCCTTAATGATGTTGAAGAATGAATGAGTGAATGAATGAATGAGAGAGAGGGAATGAGAGCAATCCGTGAATCCATGGCTTGTTTGTTGACAGTCTACATATAATTTTCCAGATTCCAGGAGGCTCATGAGGCCCGAGGGCTGAGTGGGAGCTGAACAGGGGTGACCAGGTAGCAGCACAGGCCAAGGCCTGGGCCTGAGGGGGAGAGTCCAGGGATCAGGAGCAGCTCGGTCCTGCTGGAGTCTGGAGGTCAAGGGCATAGCCTTGGGGCAGGGAGAAGTGGCCTCTCCCCTTAAAGCAGGTAAAGATCCCTGGGGCAAACCAGAGTGACCCCCAGGCTCACTCTGTTGGCCTGGAATTGCACCCCTACCCCCCGCCCCAGAGTCCCTTCCTGGTTCCCTCTCCTGCTAGTGACCAGCCTGGGAGAGAGGGCTGCATGGGAGTCCAGGGTCTTGAGTTCCCTGTGTGACCTCGAGCAAGGCCCCAGCCCTCTCTGGGCTTAGCGTCTGGGCTCAGCAGCTCTCACAGTCAGACTTCTGCAGCCTGAGAGCAGGCACAGGTGGTAGGCTGTTGGTGGGAAGAAGCTGGCCAGAGCTGCCTCTATTGGTCTAATATTATAGTGAATGAATGAATGAATGAATGAATGAGTGAATTCTACATTCACCTAGCATATTCTCCAAATGCACCCCACTCCATGCCGTTCATTGGGGCCACTTAGGTGAGCCCTTCAAGAGCTCAGTCTGTCGAGACACCCGAACCCTGACCAGTGCAGTAGGTGTCCCTGTCCCCCAGCCAGGAAAGTGACCCAACAGGGGCCACAGCCCCAGCAGGCCATGAGTCTGGAGGCCAGTACAGCAGCCGCTGAGGGCTACCTGGGATCAGCTAGTGCCCAGCTCTGAACCAGACTGCGGATCTGCAGTCATTTTTCAACTAGCAGGACCTGAACCAAGTCAGGGAGGGAGATGGGCCCAGACTGGGCCCTGCCTGGTGAAGATGGGCGTGGAAAGTGCCTGTCATGCTGCAGGAGGTGTGCGCAGGGATTATGGGGCACACGGGTGGAGAAGCAATGTGGGTAGACTGAAGGGGATGGCGGATGGATGGTGGACGGGCGGACGAGGATGGGAAGCGTGCAGCAGGACAAAGCAGTGGATGGATAGGTAGAAAGCTAGAGGAATAGATGGATAAGAGGGGAACCTGATGGATGTAAATGGCGAGACAGGCGGGTGGATGGGAGGATGGATGGAGGAATAGATAAGGATACGGGACTAGATGAATAGACTAAGGTATCAATGATGGATACATGGGTGGACTGATAGATGGGAGGATGTATTTCTGATGCACGTGGCAAGATAGGTATGAATGGGATGGATCTAAAATGAATGGATAGATGTCAACAGATGGATGGATAAAGGGCCGGATGGAATCAGGACCATGAGCGAGAGGATGGGTGGATACGGGCATGTGAAAACGGAGGGGTGGTGAACGGATGCAGTCGATGCGTGGTGCTGGGGTAGATGGCCGAGGACTTGAACGATGTCAGTAAGACGTTGGGAATAGGAATGGACGGGTGGATGGACGGAGAGGTGCATGTCTGTATGTTAATGAATGCATGGATATAAGCATGGAAGGGTGGATCGGTGCGTGAATGGACTCGTGTTGGCGGACGGATGCATCCGTGGATGGAGAGATGGATGCACGGATACAAGAGACAGGGAAGGATGCATGGATGCGTGGTGGATGGATGGGCACAGGAATGACCGGACGAGTAGATGGGCGAGTACGTGTCAGCCGATGGCAGGTGCAAGCACGCACGCGTGCTCTGATGCACGGAAGGTACATGCTAACGGCTGGATGGTTACGGGGCGGACGGGTGGTCGGGTGAGTGGAACATCTTTATTCCCTAGATGCTGGTATCTGGCTCACGTAACCCCCTGTCCCTGCTACATGACACGGTAGCAGGGAGGCTGCAGGGCTGGGGCGAGGGGGGCCTTAGGCCTCTCCAGTTACTGTTGCTGGAAGACACACTCAGGGAGCGACGAAGCCACAGTGCAGCCTCTTGTAGAGACGGGGTGATCAGCGGGGACGCCTGCAGGGACTTCCTGGGGGGTGGGGTACTTCTTGGAAGATCTGAACTGCACAGAGCATGTATGTGGATGCTGGGGACTCGAGGCAGCTAAGGTACGTGGCCACCCTCCAGGGTCTCGGGCCAGCACAGAAATATCCAGAAGCAAAGAGGCCAAGTGGTTAACAGAACAAGTGTGAGGATTCTCAAACCCTTGATGTTCTCAGACCCTTGATGTCTTCATCTGTAGAAGGGGGAGGTAGTAAAAACTTCTGCAAAGAAACAAGGAGGCTTACGGAAGGCGAATGCGCCCGTCAGGGTTTGCCGAAGGCCGCGGCACAAGGCAAGCACCAGGTACCCTCAGAGCCCATGCCCTCCTCTGCGAAGTGGGCGGCAACTCCCAGCTCAGGAAGTCAGCTTAGGAGAATTAAAGGAGCTTTGAGCTCTTAGCAGATGCCCAGTGTGCCCGACCCACAGGAGCCGCCAGCGCCCCATGGTTGGGTCTTCCTGTTCCAGCCCCAGGAGGCAGTGGCAGCTGTGTCCCTCCTCTCGGAGCTCATTAAGACCAGCTTCCCACCCATGAGAGTGAGGGAAAGGTGCAGGCAGTGGTGGAGGGGCTGAGGGGGTCCCGGAGAGGAAACGGTGTGAGTGCATGACCTCTGGGGCTCCTACACCAGGTCTGCCACGTCTGAGCCATGCGACCTCGGCCAAGTCACTTCGCCTCCCTGAGACTCTGCTCCTTTGAGCATAAAACAGAGTTCACGGTCGTCCCACCTCACAGGGCTGGCAAGGATTCGGGCAACAGTGCATGTCCATGTCCAGCACAGAGCCCGGGGGCCACACAGCGGGGCTCAGGAAGTGGGGCTGAGACAGATGAGTTAAGAGGTTGGGTTGCCGCGCCAGGAGAGGCGGCCCAGGCTGCCAGAGGTGAGCAGGCCCAGGCCGTGAGCATGGCAGCCGACAGCATCCTCCAGGGCCTCGGGCCCAGGCGGCTGAGAGCCAGTGGGTTGTTATGACAACGGGAACTTGTCTGATGCAGCCGGCAACTCTGAGAGAGGCTCGGAGGACCGGCTGGCCAAGGCCCTGAGAACACTCCTGCGACCATACGAGCCAGGGAATGGGCAAATCAGAGCCCCGTCCTAATGAGCCCTGAGGTCCTACTAGGTGCCAGGCTCTGTGTCAAAGGCATCCAGTATGTGTCCTCTTCCCACTGCTGCCCATGAGCTGGGAATTGCTCTGTCCCTGTGCAATGAGGGGATGTG
>NW_011888959.1:1857727-1859071 GCF_000151845.1 Pteropus vampyrus
ACCCTGGAAGCTTTCCAGGGGCTCAGAGGCCGCAGCCTGGAGCCCCCTCCAGGTGAGCAAGGCCCAAGCTTGGCCCAGGAGCTGCTCACGGGAGCTGCAGCCCCAGAGAAGACCCTGGCCCTGAGCCCCCCGCCGTCCTCAGCAGCCGAGGCTACAAGCAGAGGGGGGCCGGGCCGGGTGGCGGAGACCCGTGGGCCTCACGTGGGCAGCGGCGAGCGTGGAAGCCAAGCCGCTTCCCCCTGGCAGCCTGGGAGCCAGGTGAGTCTCAACCCCAGATCACACCCCCCGCCCCCCGCAGCCGGCGGGGCAGAGGTCCACTGCGGCCCCTTCCCTGCCCCCTCCGTGCGCCATTTCCCCACGAGTCCCCAGCTGACCCGCTCTGAGTTTCCAACCACCTTTTTCTTAATAGCTGCAACAGGGAAGACCTCAGTGCCGAAAGAATGAATCTCTAAGGTGAAATTTCTGTCTCTGGGGCAGGCAGGCAGGACTGCGTGTGCCTGAGCAGTAACGGTAACATCGCCACCCGTCCGCAGAGCGCTCAGCCCTTTACCGTGGGGTTCCGTGTTATGCCTTTGAATTTTCAAACTTCAGACACCCTCCACGTGGGGTAGGCTGTCGTAGTCCCGTCAGGCGGGTGTGGGGGGGTGCATGTCCTTCATCACTGAACCCATTTCCTGACATTGGAAGCTGAGGCTCTGGGGGAGGGGCTGCGCTTGCCCCGGGTCACGTGAGTAGTCTGGGCTCCATCCGACGTCCTCGGATCTAAAGGCAGGGCTCAGCACCTCCGCACACACACACTCGGGCCTCAGGCAGCGGGGCAGAGAGACTCCGTGACACCATAGCTGTCCTGGAGATGGAGCTGTGCAGAGAGGCGGCACCCCAGGGAGGCGGCACCCCAGCCTTGGCGCTGCCCTCTGCCCCCCGAAACATCTGTGTCCCCTGGGGCCAGGGTGCATCCTTGTGGGCTGTTGGGGATGCTGCCTCTGTCCCCAGGTCCTCTGTCCCAACTTCTACCAGCACAGGACGGAGGTGAGGGCTACAAGGCAATGTTGGTGGGGATCTCGACCAGCCCCCCCAAAATGGCTTTTCTGTGGGGTAGGTTGCTTTAAAAACAAAATTCTGAGTGAGTGCGATGGCCGATGGTTTTTGACTGTTTCCTGGCGCCATTCTGACTCTTGCTCACGGCCTCAGTGCACGCCCGGAGTTCTCAGCCTGAGGTGGACTCGGTCAGCTCGAGGGTCTGCTGCCTGCCGTGTGACCTTGGATAGGTCACCCACCCCCTCTGGGCCTCAGTTTCTCGAGCCATGAGAAGGCAGTGTGAGGGGTGTGATTTTTCCTTTGCCT
>NW_011888960.1:0-532 GCF_000151845.1 Pteropus vampyrus
AGAGATGAGAATCTCACCGCCCTGACTTCGAGTTTTCATCTGGTAGACGAATAACTATTTAGTGTGAGACTTGGTGCCACTGGGTTTAAATCCTACCTTCCTCCTGAAAGAGGGGTTTGTCCAGGATATCCTTGGGCGGGGAGAGCGATTAACCGTCCTAGCAAGGAAGAGGTGCCAGGCGAAAGGGCAAGGGGCCAGATGAGTTGCACGCCCTCCCGTGAAGAAAGGATCCTCCGCAGACTTCCCAGGGCGCCTCAGATGCTGCTCTCGCCAGGGAAGAAGACAGGAAATAAGAGTCTGTGTTTCCCCATTCTAGGGGGCATCACTCCTGTGACAGTCGGGATGAATGCCATCCCCCCCAACCCCATGGTTGTATAGTGTGCAACCTGTGCAACCGTACATGGTAGGCTGGCATGGGGATGATGAAAAACAGAATAATAGAACTTGGAGCTGGCTCGGCGGAAGCCTTGCCAAGCCTCGTCACTAACTTTTCAGGTCCAGAGCTGCCTCATGCTAACTCTGTGTGTGTGTG
>NW_011888960.1:1692-4268 GCF_000151845.1 Pteropus vampyrus
GGAGAACCCCCACAGGGGGTGGTGTTTGCCTGTGCACCCAGCCGTTTCGCCCCCACCTCAGTAGGCCTCGCAGCACCCTGGAGGCCTGTATTCTACCCCCATTTGCCAGTGTCAAAGCCGAGGGTCAAGAGGTAGCTGATTTTTCACGTCCCGGTGACCCCCAGCTGGGGGCTGCAACCGCCGGCTCTCCCCACTGGCCCCCGCCTTCAGGGACGCAAGAAACCCAGGGTCCTGGTATTGGAAGGTGGAAGGCACTACGCTCGCGTCATTTCCCCACCTGGCCAAAGGTCGTGTTCCCTGCGGACACTGGGGCCCCAGAGGCTGGGCTTCCCCCATCTCAGCACCCCTTTTCCAGCCCAGAAGCCCTCGGAGGAGCTCTAAGAGGGTCCAAAGGCAGGTCGCCGTCTGCGGGATTGGCAAACTTTACCCCAGAGGCTTCAGCAGCCCCGCGCAGCACGACATGGCCTCCCGCCCCCCGCCTGACACCTGGGCCTGCTCTCCCTGGACCTGCCCCTCCGCCTGTCTCCCATCTGCCTCCCCCAAGTCACCCGTCCTGTGCCCGGAGAACCGCCTCGCTCGCTCTCCTTCCAGCCCTCACACTCACACCAGCTCTCGCTCTCCTTCCAGCCCTCACACTCTCTGTGGCAGGTGCGCCTGGGACAGACGACACCACCTCTTCCCCCCGCCTTAGCCAGACCTTTCTCGCCTTCTCAGAAGGTGACAAGAAGACGCTCAAACGGAAGAAAGTAAATCAGTTCTTCAAGACGATGGTGAGAGCCAAGGGGGAATGGGGAATATGGGGACAGGGCAACGCTGAGAGAAAATGGGGTGTGTCCGTAGTGTGTGCGGGCACGCACACACACGCACGTGCATACATACACGTGCACACATACATACATACACACACATGCATACATGCACATGCAGATGCATGCACGCACATGCATGCTCGCGTGCATACACATACACACACGCACACACATACATACACACACGCGCACACATACGTGCACATGCAGATGCATGCACGCACATACACGCACGTGCATACACACACGCACACACATACGTGCACATGCAGATGCATGCACACACATACATGCTCTCATGCGTGCACACATACACGCACACATACGTGTGCATGCAGATGCATGCACGCACATGCATGCTCACATGCGTGTGCACACACACGTGCACACATACGTGCACATGCAGATGCATGCACGCACATGCATGCTCACATGTGTACACATACACACACGTGCACACATACGTGCACATGCAGATGCATGCACACACATACATGGCTCGCATGCACACACACATACACATGCATGCACACACATACACACAGATGCAGGCACATGCACACACATGCATGCACACACATGCACATGCGCATGCACACATC
This sequence comes from Pteropus vampyrus, assembly GCF_000151845.1. Taxonomy (NCBI): domain Eukaryota; kingdom Metazoa; phylum Chordata; class Mammalia; order Chiroptera; family Pteropodidae; genus Pteropus; species Pteropus vampyrus. Next base: position 3,104 of record NW_011888960.1, read on the forward strand.
CATACACACACGCACATGCATGCATGCACATATGCGAGCACACACATGCATGCGCATGCAGACACTTGCACACGTACACACATGTGCATGCACGTGTGCACATGCGGACACATGCACACACACATACACGCACACAGACACATGTGCACAGATGCACATATGCACGTGCATGCGCATATGCGCACACATGCACAATCACATGCATACACACACACACACACACACACACACACACACGTGGTCACTGAGGAGGTGTGGTTAGGGGCCCCAGCATTGGGACACTAGCCAGCAATGCCAGACTGCAGTTCTCCTCTTGGGCCCTGGCCTCCCCTCTGAGCGAGCTGACCCCAGCTGGGCCGTGCAAGGGGGGGTGGGGCCTGGGACTCAGAGCCTGTAACTGTCTTTTGCCTGGATCGCCCCTTGTTGGCCCATCAGCCACGACAGGCAGCTGCTTTGGAAGCTGAAAGCACTTTGTAATTTTTTGGAAGAGTTTTCCTGTTCGATTCATATAGCAAAATCCTACTAATTAAAAGTTAGTTTCCCAGTCCCGACTGTTCGAGTGCCATCTGCTATTGTCACTTGTCAGTCTTTGCCCAAAATAAAGGGAACCGTTGACACTTCGGATCCTCAAGGCGTTATTAAACCAGAACCCTGCTGCTGTGATAATCGCAAGGGCAGCGAGTGGACCCCAGCTGCCCATCCAAACGTCGTCCCGCGCGCCCCCTCCCCCGACCCGCGCCCTGTGCGGGCTTCGTGAGGCTCCCGCATGGCTCGTCCAAGCTCACGAGTGCCTGGAGCGGCAAGGCCATGCTCTAACCATTAGGAGGGTACCGCCAGTCTCGCCACGCGCAAGGTCAGGGTGGACACGTTCATGGGACTTTGGGCAGGGGCCCGTTTAGGGTCCTCGTGGTTGGAACTGGGGAGCCCACTTGGGTGCATGCGAGAACCCCATCTTGAGGTTGTGCTTTTTCTTCTCTTTTTCCATAAAGCTGGCCAGCAAATCTGCCGAAGAGGGCAAGCAGACCCCCGACCCACTGCCCTCTGACCTGTGAGCCGCTGCTGACCAGGGCTGCGCGTGGGGAGCCGGGGAGGGGCGTTTCCAGCAGAGGGACCGTGGGACATCGATGCCTCAAAGAACAGGGAGGACCTCCTGTCAGCTGCCTTC
>NW_011888960.1:6843-8935 GCF_000151845.1 Pteropus vampyrus
GAAAGTTTCTCCCACAATGCCAGAGACGGCACCCAGGACAAAGGAGGGGGCCGGGGCTAGATGTCCAGCACAGCTCTGCTTGCGCCCATGGTGGGTCTCTTATTGTAAGCAAGGTCTGTCCAAAACCAATTAGCAAGGTCAAGGAGAAGTGTACATTTGCCTTCAGCCCTCCCAGCGAGCGCGGCTGGGAGGCGGAGGGGTGGGGATGGAGGAAGGATCTACTGGATGTCTCTTTTCCTTTCCTGATGTGGAGTTTTCAGGAACCCTTGGAGATCATTTCATCCAATTCTCTCATTTTAAGAGTTAAGGGACCCATCCCAGACCACACAGCTGTGACCAATAGGACCGGATCTGGAATCAGGCCTGCCTGACTGGAAGCCTGGTTTTCTATCAGATAATCTCCCCTCCGTGACACTCGTCACCCTCTCTTTAAGCACCCACAGACCCACCCACAGACCCCTCGCTTTGTGTTTTCCCTTCCTCTGCCTTTGAGACAGAGATGATGTCTGCCATTCACACTTTAGTGTGATCTAGGGGAGAGGCATTTTTTAGCTTTATCTCTAGTGTGGAGTAGAAGTTTTCTGTTTTCCACACTTTCAGGCTTAAGTAGGAGAGAAATTCAGAGTCACAAAGGGCCTTCCCGGCATCTGAAATCAGGCCGCCTCTGCCCTCCAGGTACCCTTACCTGTAACACATCTGTTTGCTGCTCCCTCTGAACCCTGGGCCCTCTGCCTTTCTGTCATATCTAGTTCCCAAGGAAACAGATCCTCAGGCAAAGGCTAAAAGCCCCTGCTTTGGGGGCGCCGTGTGAAAGTGAGTGCCACTTTAAAGAGTGTGAGTAAATCAGATGGCATGCACAGCACAGAGATGGCAAAATCACGAGGTGTGAGCCTCCACGCTGTGTGACTACGACCTTGTCCTGCGTACCCCAGAACTGCTACTGTGAAGACAATCGATCAGTATGTGCTGAGTAAATGAAGAAGGAATGAGAAGGGCCAAGCATCACTTCAGAGGCCCTTCTCGCATTGTGTCCTCCGGTCCTTGCAACGGCCCTTCGAGGAGGCAACCCCGGTGCCATCCTCGTTTCACCGATGAGCAAACAGAGGCTCGGGGGTTAACAACACGGAGGCATCAGAAAACTTAACTGCAGGCGCCAGTTTTGAACTAGGCCAGCCCAGCCGCCCCCGTCGCAAGCCTTCTAAGACATTCTGCCCCATTGCCAACCCAGTTCCCACTATTTCCATCGCAGCGGAGCTAAGGTGTGTTCGGTTCTCTAGGAGTTCATTTCCTCCTTGAAGCTGCCTTACAGGGTCTCAGGAACCCGTGGCCTGCCCTGAAACGTCACCAGGTCTCCGAGCTGCTCCCTGCTTTTAAAGAGATGGCCACGAGAGGGCGCCATTGGTCTACGTTACTCCAGCTCAACCAGAAGCCAAAAAGCAAAGCGCTGCCTCCCGGCCCACAGCTCGGAGGACATCCCGGAAGCCCGCACTGGGGCCTGAGAAGCCAGCACTACAGCAGGCCCCAAAGCACTGAGACAGATCTCATGAACACTCTGCCCAGGAAGACAGGAGGCCCAGATAACAGCTCGTGGCCGTTCACGGAGAACTATTTCTGGCTGCAGGTAGAAAAACTGTGACTTCTTTCCCCATTTTACGGATTGGGGAACTGGCACAGAAAGTTTAAGCTAGAGGCCAACACGTCCCAAATTCCTGATGCCCCATCCTGGCCTCTCTCCACGCGTCGGGCTCCCGGAACCCCTGGCACTCGGTAGGCATTTGTGGAAAGGAGACCCGGAGAAGCCAGACCCCGGACACAGGGCAACGGCGGGCAGGGCCCGTGAGCCTGGGGGGGAGGCAGCCCCAGCTGGGGACCACCCGCCTCTCCCCTCTCCTCGGGCTCCGGGGTCCCCCATGAGAGCTGACGTTTACCGAGCACGTGCTCGGCCTGGCTCTTAGTCCTCAAAGCAACCCTCGGAGGGCGTTGCGTTTCCCCTTTTACGGATGAGGAAACTGAGGCCCAGAACAGTGGGTTGCTCTCCGAGTCATTCTCGTGGACTGAGGCCCACAGACTGGCTCAGCCCTGAGCTCCCTGC
>NW_011888960.1:10545-13099 GCF_000151845.1 Pteropus vampyrus
AATATCTAGTATTTTTTGAGTGCGCCTCTGCGCCCCGTGTGAAATGACTCACACCAGTGACATTGCTCCCTTGGTGAATGCTCACAGCTACCACGTGAGTTTTATTGTGGCATCATTCCCATTTTCACCTGAGAAAACCGAGGCCAAAAAAGTTAAACCATGTGTCAAGATTTGCACAGTTATTCAGCGGCAGAGCTGGGAATCGAACCCGGGTCTTCCTGACCTCGGAGCCCGTGTCTGCTGTATCTCTATGTTGCTTCTTGCTGGCCTTTTACATTCAACCCCAAAAGCAAGTCACCTGTGTGTTTGCCTTTCTCTAATCGTTCAAATCAGAAACTACAGAAAAACGACGATGAAAATCACACTCAATTCTCCATGCAGAAATCATAATTGACAGTTTGGTATTTATATTTACATATTTCATACACATGTATAAATATATATTTTTATTCCCCCCCATTATAGTATTTTACAGTCTGTTTCTCTGAGTTATATTATTAGAACATAAATATCTTCCCATATCACTAAATATTCCACGATCTATTTTTTCATGGCTGCATAACATTTCATCCTTTGGATAACCTGGGTTGCATTTAAAAGATCCCCTATTGTTGGACGTTTGGGTTAGTGACAGTTTGGTACAACTATAAGTAACGCAGTGGTGGACGGGCCTGTGGCTCATTTTGCTCTGTTTAATTCTGTGGGGTCGATGATCAGAAGTGGAGTTGCCAGGTGAACCGCAAGGCTCCGGTCTGCATTGGGCTCAGATGAGACGGTGCTTTGAGCCTCAGAGAGACATTCTGAACAAAAATGTGGCCTCTTTGCTTTACTCTTCAGAAAGAAAGTGCAATCGGGCCCTTTCAGCGTCACTCTTCATTGGCTGTTCCTTGGTGGGGTCAGGCAGTTCCTCACCCTCTTACTCGAATCATCCTCTGGGCACCAAGGACGTTCGTTCCGTGGCACTGAGGCTTCCCCAGACCCCGATGCAGCCATAGAGGAGAGCAGAGACCGTGCGGGGGACGCCCTGGGACGCCCCTCCTGCTGGGACAGCAAGTGACCTCCTTCTTCAGTTGCAAAGACATGCTACGATGAAGGAAGTGGACATAAGGTGTCGAAGGAAGTGAGAGGTCGGGTGGGGAGCATGTCATGGAGGGGAGAGGGCAGGAAGGGGGTGCTGACCAGAGACGCTGCCTGGAACTCCTTTCCAATCTGCTGGTCCCGGAGAGAAGTCTCAGGCTACCACAAAAGCCTGTCCAGAGGACAGCTGCCTGACCTCTGACGGGGGACCACCACGCGTCCGCCAAGCTGAGGGCCTGTCCTGGGGTGACGAGGGGCCAGGACAAGTCATAACCAAGCTGCACAGGGAGAATGGAGCCCAGAGAGGGGAGGGGCTGGTCGCAAAGCAAGGAGAAGCCGGAGGCAGAGGCGGGAGAGGGGCCTGGTGCAGTGAGGGGGGAGGGCGCCCCTCCTGGCCTGGCTCTCGGGCCTCTGCGAGCTGAAACATGAAAGGACTTTGATCAGATAAGGAACTGCAGCCTGCTCCTCCCTGCAGCCGGAGAGGCTTGGCCGGTGCACGTTCCCTCATTTTCGTGAGCCCTGCAGCTCCTTCGGAATAATCCCCAGGCCTTGTGTAGAGCCCAGTCTCTGTCTGCCTGCAGTATGCATGTGCGTGCACGCACGTGTGCAAAATGTGTGCATGTGCGTATGTGTGTGTGCGTATGTGTGTGTGCATGTGTGCATGTGTGTGTGAGTGTATGTGTGTGCATGAGTGTGTGTGCACGCGTGTGAGTGTGTGTGTTTGTGTGCACACGCGTGTGTATGTGTGGATATGTGTGTGGATGTGTGCGTGCATGCGTGCAGACACATGCGTATGTATGCAAGTATTATGTGTGCATGTGTGCATGCATGTTTGTGCAGGTGTGTGTGCATGTATGTGGGTGTGCATGTTGTGAGTGCGTGCATGCATGTGTGCATGTGTGCGTGTGTGCGTGCGTGTGTGCATGTGTATGTGCGCGTGTGTGCATGGATGTGTGTGTGCATGTGCGTGTGTGTGCGTGTGTGCATGTGTGTGTGTGTGCATGGATGTGTGTGTGTGTGCATGGATGTGTGTGTGCATGTGTGCATGTGTGCGTGTGTGCGTGCGTGTGTGTGCGCACGTGTGTGCATGTGTGCGTGCGTGTGTGTGTGTATGCGTGTGTGCCTGTGTGCGTGCGTGTGTGTGCGCGCGTGTGTGCATGTGTGCGTGCGTGTGTGTGTGTGCATGCGTGTGTGCCTGTGTGCGTGTGTGTGTGCGTTTGTGTGTGCGTGTGTGCATGTGCGTGTGTGCATCGTGCACGCGCACGTGGCGGCAGGTCATCTGTCACTGTCATTTTCCTCTTCTGCTGTCCTGATTCTCCAGAGCCAGGTTCTTCCCTGGAAACTCCAGAAAGTGTGTCTTCACCTCAAAACACCAAAAAAGGTGGCTCCTCGATAAAGTGTCTCACCCAGCGCGGGTGAGGGCCAGAGAACGAGGGGTCCGGGGTGGGGCGGAAGGAAGACAGGACAGAGGGATGGG
>NW_011888960.1:14784-19483 GCF_000151845.1 Pteropus vampyrus
GGTGTTTGTTGAGCAGCCACTAAGGGCCACCTCGTGCCGCCCGCCCTGGTTACCGGGCCTCCTTTAATCGCCCCTGCAGGGTAGATTGTAGGAGACTCATCCTGCAGATAAGGAAAATAACAGGCCGGGGTCTCGCGGAGGAAATGACCGGGCCGGAATGTGAATCTGAGCGGAGCCCTCTCTGACGCTAAGACTGTGCACCTCTGTCTCACGGAGAATTTCTGAAATACGGAGATATGCACAGGGCAATGTATTAAGTCCTCATGTCTCCGCTTTCCAGAATTAAGGTCCCTTCTCGTTCCACCACAGGAAGCCAGCGTACGGGGCAGAGGATCCCATCTCCGCCCACGTAGGGGCTCGCAAGGGCGGGATGATTTGTCCCTTCTCTGCATCTTCTCATCCAGTAACTGATCTTATCCTCAGGCTGAGAGATGGAGACAGTGGCAGACAGCATTCTGGCCTGACCTCAGGACAGACCTCACAGTTACAAAGCCCTTTCTTTCACATGTCCAGCATCTGTCCTTTCCACAGTCGGCCTCGGCAAGAAGGGGCAGGTACCACGGGTCCACTGCGCAGGCTGGGAAACTGAGGCTCGCCCCAAGTCCCTCAGCCAGATAGGAGCAAAGCTGGGACTCAAGTCCGCCTTTCGACTCCATGCCCTGGACGTTTAAGGAGCCCTGAAATTTTTCCTGAGTTTTCTTTCACCCCAGCAGTGGACACACCACCCCCCTCTGTTCCCCTTGAACTTCTTAAAGAGACCCGCGCTGTGAACGCTTTCATGGCTCATGCCTCTGCCTCTGCCTCGTGGTCCCCAAGGGCCTCGCCGAGGTCCCCAAACGCCTCACCAGCACAAGGGGGCCAGGGGCTTGTGCAATTTCTCCATTTCTCGGTCTCTGACGTTTGCTCTCCATCTTTCTGGGTTCGTTACCTCTGTTCTTAGCTTTGGACAGGAGGAGGAATGGAAGTCAAGCATCTTGTCTGCCCCTCTACTTACCTTCTCCCCTTTCATGCCAGGCAAAGGGAATTACTGGACTCTGGACCCCAACTGCGAGAAGATGTTCGACAACGGGAATTTCCGCAGGAAGAGGAAGAGAAAGTCGGATGTTTCCTCCGGTGCGGGGGGCTCCTTGGCCTCAGAGAAAGCGGAGAGCGGTCTCCTGGCGGGTAGCCCCAAGGCCACAGACGCCCAGGACATCTTGGACAGCAGTTCCCCAGGCACCACCAGCTCCCCGGAGCAGCGGCCGTCCCCCACCCCGTGCCTCAACAGCTTCCTCTCCACCATGACCGCCTTCGTGAGCGGGTCGGGCCCCGCCGGCCGCCCCGTGGTCGCGCCGGGACTGAACGCCGAGCCCGCTGACAAGGCAGGACAGAACCTGGTGCACTTCGGCTCCTACACGCCGCTCACCAGCCTCGGCGGCTCGGGGGCGGCCGGCGAATGGGCCAACCCCGTGCCCGCCAACGCTCTCGGCTACGGAGGCTCCGTCCTCAACCAGTTCGGCCCTCATTTCTACAACAGCGTCAACACGAACAGCAGCGTCCTCTACCCCAGGGAGGGCACCGAGGTCTAGAACCGGACAGCTCCCGAGCCGGCTGGACATGGCCGAGGGGTGGGGGTGGAGGTGCTGCCCGCCAGCATCCCCGCGGCCGGCCCGACACCGCTGAACTGCCCGCACAGACGCGGGAGGTGCAGAGAAACGCAGCCTTTTGACAGAGCCCTGTGTGAACCTTCTGCGAACACAGCCAGCAACGCTGCAGTGGGAATTCTGGTGCCTGCGTAACAGTAAACAGGTGGCCATTTATTGAACACTTACTATGTGCCGGGAGCTGTACTAGGCTTTTGAGGGCATGATCACACTGACTGTTCCCAGTTACCTTGTGGGGTTCATATGAACTTCCTCATCTAACAGACGAGGGAACTGAGGCTCGAGGAAGTTAAGTAACTTTCCCAGGGTCACACAAACTAGTAAGTGGCATAGCCAGGAGCCAAGTCTTGTGGGAGCCCCAAAGTTTGGGCCAATGGAGGCAGGGATGGAGGAGTTGACTGAGTGGCTAAGGAGGGTCAGTGTGAAAGCTGATTGGACGAGCACATCCACTGCCTTCTGGTTGTCCATCAGAATTTAGCACCAGCCCTGGGCATGTCTCATCCTGATCCAGGTCCTTATTCTGTGGCTCCCAACTTACCTGCGGGTTCTCCTTTGGCTGCCACTCCAGCAGAGAAGCCCGGGCCATGTGTCCAGCTTCTCCCCACATAGAGCATCATGTCCCCGGCCCCCGAAACCTTGGGCAAGGCAGGGAGAGCAGTGGTGCACCCCCAAAGCCCCACCCTGGCGCTACCCACCTGTGAAATCTCATAAAGTCCAGCTTCTTGTGTGCACGTCATGGACCAGTGCGCTGAAGGCGGCTGAGCCTTCCAAGAGAAACAAGGCTGGACCGCACTTCCTTTTTTACGGCCCAGGAGAAATAAACGCCTGAGAAACAGTCTCCGTGGAAGGGCCTCTCCCGCCACCCAGGGCCCACGCGTGCAGCTCCTAGGATTTTTCTTGCTTTTGTATATACTTTACATGCCTGTGACCTTGCGTCACAGCACATCCTGGAAAGTGTTTTTTTTTGTTGTTGTTGTTTTCTTATTTTCTTTTTAATTAAAACAACACAAAAAAAACCTGTGTGTCTCCCTTCCTTGTGAGTTCTCCTGTCACAGCCTGGAGCTGAAGGCTCTTGGAACAGGAGGCAGAGAAAGTATGGGTGTCAAGGCTCTTTCCTCCACACTGGTGTGGAGACAGGGTGCAGGCCCCCGAGAAAAAGAGGGGAGCTTGCAGGGGTGGGGTCGGGGGTAGGAGCATGGGAGGAGTCCATTCATACTGAACACAATCCATCTGGGCATAGCCCGATCCTGACAGCTCGTGCCAGCCTCATAACTGTGCTGAACCTTTAATCCTCCAAAAGGCCCTGTGAAGGGGGTGCTACTGTCGTTCATACAGGGGAGAAAACTGGGGATCAGGGTGGGTGGGGGCCCGAAGCCCCCAGCCAGTTCACGCCCAAGTCTTCCGACTCCTGAACCTTATCGCCCTGCCGTGCAGCCTCGGGTGTGGCTAAGCCTCGTGGCAATGACACCACGCTGTGGGCTACCGTTCACTGAGGGCTGTGGGCGGGCACAGGGCCGAGGGCTGTCCCGGTGGGAGCTCACATACCCCTGCGACAGCCCACAAGTGTGCACGCAGGTGCACGCAGGTGACTCACCAGGTGCTGGCGCAGTGCATGCTGGGCAGCCTGTACGTGGCAGCTGGAGGTCTTCTGGTTGGAGTGCAGGCAGAGGGCTCAAGCCAGGGCCCCCGGCCGCCTGCACAGGCCACGCCAAGCTGCCCACTCGGGCCCAGAGGGCCCTCTGTCCCAGCAGCAGCAATAACAACAATAACGATAAAGCTCTCACAGCAGGTTTACTAGGTGCCAGGCACCATGTCAGGACATGACCTGCCCTATTGCGTTTAATCTTCAAAATAATCCAGTGCGATCAAAACTATTCTCTCCGTTTTGCAGGTGAGAAAACTGAGACCTGGAGGGAGAGATTCTGTAACTTGATCAAGGACACACAGCCAGGGTTCAAATGGGGATCCGTGGGTGCCATGGCTGAAACTCTCATCTGCTGCGCCTAGTGCCAGGGAGCCCAGGACACCCCACGAGAGAGAATAAAGTCAGGAAAACTGAGACGGGAAAGCGGGGGCCTCCCTGGAGCCCCCTCAGATCCTTTCCTGGGGCGCCCCTTGCCGCAGGGAGCCAGATTTCTCCCGGCCATGGAAGTGGATGTGGTGGTCGCCAAGGGAGGTGACGGGAAGGGACACAGTGTCAGACTGTGAAAAGCCTTAGAAAACTCAGAGGAGGCTGATGCCTGCTGCACAGAAAGGAAGCCTGAGCCTGGGAGAGGAAGACGCCACAGGTGGCACTAGGGGGAGGGGTCACAGGCGGAGTTGAGATGCAGGTCCCTGAAGCCCAGATTGGGATCTTTGTGTCACACTAGATCCTGCTGCCACCAATTTTGCCCAAAGCGACCCTGCAATGGCACTGTCTCCCTGGACCATCTCATGGCTCCTAAAGCCCACCCCTTCCCCACGGCTTGTCTGCCATGGGTGTCGGCTGAGGGCTCCAAAGAGTGACGAGCCTCGCCCTGGAGAGGGACGGCCATTTAGAACCAAGGTCCACAACTGTCTAGTCTCCATTCCTCCCCAGCCCAGAATTGTGTGGGCAGAGCAGCAACAGGAATGTCTGTAGGGCTCCGACAACACAAAGACCCTGCCAGCTCTCGTCTGCGACGCACAGGCAGTTCCTGGCAGCAGGGCCAGGAACCCACGGACGGGGCGGTGCGAGAGGTGCCTGGCTCACCTGCTGGAGGGCGGGACCCAGGCCAGCCAGGGGGTCTCCCCGGTCAGCTTCCACGGGTTGGCGCTGGCCCCTCTGCAGTTCTCTTCCTCTGAGAAGAAATGAGAGCTGGAGAGAGGGAGGGAAAGAGGAGAGAAAGAGGAAGGGATGCAGGGAAGAGGACCATTCTGTGCACGCCAGCGTGGGCGGCATCGCATTCATGAGCCTCTAGCAGTTTGGCATTGCGTTGAAGACATGGCCCCCAGCAGCATAAAGGGTCTGAGAAGAGGGCTTCCTGTGTGTTGGAGAGAACCCAGGAAGGCTGCCTGGAGGAGGCGAGACTGGAGCC
>NW_011888960.1:22168-26729 GCF_000151845.1 Pteropus vampyrus
TCCCATGGTTATTCCTAATGTCTGTCTGGTGGGGAAGAATGACCTGGGAAGAAGGCCAAAAAGCTGAGATCAGATGAGACTAAAAATAAGAAGCGACTGAAACCTCCAGAGCCTCAGGAAGACCCCAGCCTCAGTTCTGGAATGAGGGGTCTCCAGACTGCCCTGATTTGGTGAGTGTGGCTGGACTTGACCAGTGGCCTCCTGGGCTAAGCCTCCTTGGATTCTGGAAACCTGCCGGTGGATTCCCTTTTTGTCTGTGTGGCCATTCCAGGCCCCCAGAGTCTTAACGCAAACACAGGGGTTTCCAAAGGAAGGAGCAGCTGCCTGAGGTGACCTCCAGACTGCAGGGGGCAAAGTGGCGGGTGGGCTGAGTCACCGAGAGCAGCGCTTAGTGCTGGAGCTTGAAAACGGCCTTTATCTCTAGCTGCTCAGGTGGAGTGTGCCACCTGTTTATGAGTAAACTAATGGCCTGATCTCAGCTGGAGGCAGGGTAATGGGGCAAGGCAGAGCTGGAGAACACCCAGGCATGCGGCCCAAGAGTTAACCCTTTCTAGGCAGCAGCGGGTGAAGGTATGAGCACCAGACTCATTAAAGCACCATCTCTACACAACCACCCTGTTTTCAGCTGGTCCCTCCAGGAGAGGGGAGAGCCCTGCTCCAAAGCAAGACAATTCAGCCCCACCGAGGTCCCGCCAGTGTATTGAGTGTGCAGCTCTTAACAGCTTTGAAACAGCTCAGAAGAGCTCTGAGTCCTTTACTCGTACAGCACATAGCCACTACACCTGCCGTGTGCCGGGCTCTGCTGGGGATGTGGCGTAAACAGGACCAGCTGCTATCAGCTGCATTCAAGCTGCATCGTTCTTCGATGACTCCTTAGCCCCGTCTCCAAGCCAAGGCAGAGAGTTATTCTCCCCATTTTACAAAAGAAACAACTGACACGCACAGGGTCCCCGGGAAACAAGGGTAGAAGGGGACACTAACTCGGATCTCCTTTGTCCGACACAAAGAACTTTGTCTAACAAAGTTCTCACTTTATTAAAACACAAGGTAGTTTTTAAAAACCCTCCACTCTTCAGTTATTTATTCACTCACGGAGTCCTCTTCTCTGAGATCCTTAGCGACTGGCACCCTGCACCAGCCAGCACGGAGAGCTTGGGACGTAAAGACAAAAGAGCTTGTTCCCGTTCCTCAGAATCAGCGCTCTAAGGGGACCACAGGGGTCCTGGGCCCCACTCCCCACACCACGCGCAGTGAAGGAGCCCTGGGAGCAGAGTCCTCACGCGGAGATGGGGCCACATGAGGGCTAAGAGACAGACCTTCCACTTACCATGTCCCCTTGGGCAAGACACTTCCCTATATGAGCCTCAGTTTCCTCATCCGCCAAATGGGCATAGCGAGAGTCTGCACTTGAGTGAGCCGTTGTGATGGGCAGAGTAAGGGGACATGTAAAGAGCTTGACGTGGCACCTGACACAGTCAGCACTCAATATGTGGTGATTACTACAGGTCCAGGGAAGGAACCCCATAAGGGTGGTCTGGAATTCAGTAGGATGATTTTGTGTGTCTATTTGTATTACTATTTTGTTTCTAGATTAAACATAATTGCACAGTGAGGCAGTATACGTACCTGTCACATTTACATCTGTGATCTAGTTGAAGTAGGTATTACTTTCTTCCCGTTTTGCAGACAGGGAAACTAAGGGCCAAGGATATAAAGTTCTCCAAGATCGCACAGCAGGACAGGATAAAAGCCCGCGTTAGAGACCGAGTCCCCAGATGCTGTCCCCACGCTGGACGTCCCTCTTGTCACATGGAGGAAGGAGCGCGGCTGTGATGTTGATGGATTAGACGGAAAAACCAAGGTTTAAATGGTGGCGAGAAGGGCTCAGAGATGATGGGGAGGCCCTGGCAGGAAGGACCTTGAGGAGCGGGAACGGGTGACTCCGACAAAAGCAGAATCCATCCAGGATGACGCCCCTGCCCACATCAGGCCTTATCTTTTCTGGACGATTCTCTGTGGTCCTACCAAGGGGCGCAGGAAGGGGGAAGGAAAACGAAGACCCGCTGCTGCTTCGCTTTCCCCAGGCTCCCCGAAGGATTTCCACCTTTGGGCTTATTTCATGCAGCCAACGAGGATGAAGCTAATGACGCAGCCCTTCCTTCCCATACCTCGCCCCTCCGCTTGGCCAGGGGAGATAAGTCCTGAATGATTTTTGTACTGATTCGGGGAAAATCACTGTGACAGAATGATCTGGTACCTGCTTACACAGAGGAAGCCCCCAACCAGAGGGCCCGAATGATCTCAATCAAAGTTGGCTGATAATTAGCATGTGTTGGCATCTTCTGTCCCTATACGGATACTTTCCAATAATTTTAGAACCAACCCAGGATAAGCGCATCTCAAGACCCTTAACTTCATTAACATCTACAAATGTAATTTTCCAAATTCCCCAATCCTTATCTTCCATCAAAATCCCATTCACGGGCTCCAAGGGACGTGGCCTTACCTTTGTGGGGACACCACTCAGGCTTCTACGAGCACAGAACCTTCGACAGCACAGGGTTCAAATTAATTGACTCGCACAAGGAGATGTTGGTCCATGAAATCAAATCCTTCTATAATGTTAGGAAGGGCTCAGACCGCGGCTGGCTCACGATGGGCCTTTAGTAAATGTTCATCGGCTCTTCCAGGCACCTGCTTGGGGCCCATAAAACACAGTCCCTGTCCTATAGGACAAACCAGCAAAAGCCTTGGTAAGCACGAAACCTCAGCGATCCCGAAGGGAGCAGGCCACGCGTGAAGCCGCTTTGCATCTGGAACATTCCCCCCACTCGTAGTCACGTGTTTAACCCCTGGCTTGCCCAATCCTTTCATTTATTCAACGAATATGCTTTAGCGGCTACTCTGGGTCGGTTCTGTGCCAGGTTCGGGGGATAAAAGGGCTGAGGAGCCCTCATTTAATTGAAATGGAATCGTCTACTCCCACTTTACAGACGGGAACAGCAAGGCAGGACACCTCAGCCTGCATTTGATGGGCGCAGATTTCTATGGATGGAGAAAACCTGGCATCTGCTGCCAGCCAGCTTGCTGATGTTGTCCCCTCTGTTCTTCTTCCTCCTGGCTCAAGCTCCTTGAAGGGGACATATGCCAAGCCAGGGTGAGCAGCAGGAGATGGGGAGGGAGGCCTCATTTTAGCCTGGCACGAGGTGAATTCTTTATGTCGAGAACCAGATGAGTTGGTGGCCTGGATGCTGAGAAGCTGGGAAGGAGAAATATTTCCCAGCAGGAGTGTCGACGAACCGCTCCGTTGAGAAATCTCTCCTCTGCCCTCCGCCGGGCTCCAGGCTGCGCTGGCTGTCCCAGACACACCAGGCCCTTGTCCTGGCTTGCCTTCTCCCTGCCAGCGCTCACTCTGCTCTCCACTTGGATGACTTTTACACACTGTTCAGGCTCAGCTCAGCTGTCCCCTCCGTCCAGCTGGGCCAGGTGTCCCTCCCCATGCTCCTTCAATACCCCATACTTCTCTCTCCTATCATTATCCTGAAGATATATTGTTTCGTTATTTTCTGGGTGAATCCCCCTATGGTGACCCCGATGGGGCCCAGATGGTGACCCCGATGAGGGATCGTAGCCTCGTCTCTGTAGTGTGAATCGAGCACCTGAGTCTAGCTTACGTAGGTACTCGATGTACCTGATGAAAATTGAATGGCATGTGAAGAAAAAAAAAAGGAATGAATGAATGAATGAATGAGTCAATCAATCAATCAATCGAAACTTATTTTTGAACAGGTTGCATCAAAACCGCAATTCAGCCCCAGGCCTGCTTCATTCCAAACCCCACGGCGGGTGTGCGCCTCTGCTCTGCGGCGATCTGTGGGCTGCTGGAGTGTCCGGTAGGTCGAGGGCGGGAGAAGGAGGTTGGGATGATGAAGGATACATGTGACACAGGGTTGGGTTCCAGGTGGAAATTCATTAATTTTTTTCATATTTATCAATCACCGTCTATGCACCAGGCACTGTGTTAATGCAGCAGACCCGGAAATAAGACACGGCCTGTCCCTCGAGGAGATAGTTTACAGTTCCCACTGGACACATAGGCTGCTGGGTGCTGCCGGGAGACACGGGGGGAGATTAGCCCAGACGATGGTTGGCTTTGGGCAGAAAACGTCCCATAGCTCAGAGACTTGGCCTATTCCAGACCCCCCGGAGGCCTCTGGGTGCCCAGCAAAGCATATAGGTGATGTCTTTCTGCCCCAAGACTGCGGCATCAACTCCTGCCTGAGTTTCCAGCCTTCTGGGCTGCCCTACAGAGTCCAGACTTGCCAGTCTCCACAATCACATGAGCTAGTTCCTTAAGATCTCGATAGATGAGAGAGAGAGAGAGAGAGAGAGAGAGAGAGAATAGATAGATAGATATAAAGTGGGTGAATGGATGGAATATTAGATGGATGGATGGGTGGATGGACCAACCCAAATTCAAATGACTCCAAAACCATCACACCATATTGACTCCCCAGGGCTCTAAAGTACCATATAAATCAGTCTAGAAACTATACTCAAA
>NW_011888960.1:26809-33306 GCF_000151845.1 Pteropus vampyrus
CCCAGCAGGAGTGTCGACGAACCGCTCCGTTGAGAAATCTCTCCTCTGCCCTCCGCCGGGCTCCAGGCAGCGCTGGCTGTCCCAGACACACCAGGCCCTTGTCCTGGCTTGCCTTCTCCCTGCCAGCGCTCACTCTGCTCTCCACTTGGATGACTTTTACACACTGTTCAGGCTCAGCTCAGCTGTCCCCTCCATCCAGCTGGGCCAGGTGTCCCTCCCCATGCTCCTTCAATACCCCATACTTCTCTCTCCTATCATTATCCTCAAGATATATTGTTTTGTTATTTTCTGGGTGAATCCCCCTATGGTGACCCCGATGGGGCCCAGATGGTGACCCCGATGAGGGATCGTAGCCTCGTCTCTGTAGTGTGAATCCAGCACCTGAGTCTAGCTTACATAGGTACTCGATGTACCTGATGAAAATTGAATGGCATGTGAAGAAAAAAAAAAGGAATGAATGAATGAATGAATGAGTCAGTCAATCAACCAATCGAAACTTATTTTTGAACAGGTTGCATGTATACATCAAAACCGCAATTCAGCCCCAGGCCTGCTTCGTTCCAAACCCCACGGCGGGTGTGCGCCTCTGCTCTGCGGCGATTTGTGGGCTGCTGGAGTGTCCGGTAGGTCCAGGGCGGGAGAAGGAGGTTGGGATGATGAAGGATACACGTGACACAGGGTTGGGTTCCAGGTGGAAATTCATTAATTTTTTTCATATTTATCAATCACCGTCTATGCACCAGGCACTGTGTTAATGCAGCAGACCCGGAAATAAGACACGGCCTGTCCCTCGAGGAGATAGTTTACAGTTCCCACTGGACACATAGGCTGGTGGGTGCTGCCGGGAGACACGGGGGGAGATTAGCCCAGACGATGGTTGGCTTTGGGCAGAAAACGTCCCATAGCTCAGAGACATGGCCTATTCCAGACACCCCGGAGGCCTCTGGGTGCCCAGCAAAGCATATAGGTGATGTCTTCCTGCCCCAAGACTGCGGCATCAACTCCTGCCTGAGTTTCCGGCCTTCTGGGCTGCCCTACAGAGTCCAGACTTGCCAGTCTCCACAATCACATGAGCTAGTTCCTTAAGATCTCGATAGGTGAGAGAAAGAGAGAGAGAGAGAGAAAGAGAGAGAGAGAGAGAGCGAGAGAATAGATAGATAGATGATATAGATAGATAGATAGATAAATAGATAGATAGATAGATAGATAGATAGATAGATAGATAGATAGATAGATAGATAGGTAGATAATCTGTCTCTAATTGGTTCTATTTCTCTGGAGAACCCTGAATGATACAGATTTTGGTATTCGCCTCTGCATTGCCCCAGAGATCTTTCTAGAACACTAGTTTGATGGGGTCCCACTGCTGCTTTAACCTACTTTTAACTCCCCATCCTCTTGGGAGTAATTCCAAACCCTTCCAGGTGACTTCTAAGAGTGGAATCCTGGTGGCTTCTCAGCCTCCTTTCCCCAGCTCCCTGGGACTTCCTGCTGCCATCCCTCCTGGTACCCTGGTCTTCAGCCAGCCTGAGGAATGAGGAACTACTGTGGGGACCAGAGCCCAAGAATCTCAGAAGCAAACCTCTTCCTCTACATCCTGACAGTTTCTCTACCCACTACCTAGCAGGGCTTCTAGAACTTTCTGGTTCACAACTGCTAGGAGGGCCTGGGCTGGACCCTCTGGATTCAGTCTGAGGTCCCCGGGCACGAGTGTCCAGAGCTCAGGAGCAGGCAGAGGGAGTCCAGTTTAAGCCGAGCCCTCCCTACGGGCAGAGCTAGAGCCAGGTTTGGCAGAGCTCCTTGGCTTGGCCTCCCTGGTTCCTGTGGGTGGAAGGCCCTGAGCAACTGTGTTTCTTTCTAGGCATCTCAGCCAACCTGAAACCCCAGCTGAGGCCCGGCCCTGAACATGCACCCACTGGTAGCAACGGTGGAAAAGTAAAACACGGCGATGTCTCCCAGGGCTCAGACTGGGCCCCGTGCTGTGGTGTCGGCAAGCGTGGTGGCTGGTGACCTCCGTCCCACTGCAGCCCAGCCTCTCACCCTGACCTAGCGGCTGCGGGCTTCCAGAGGGGTGTAGATGGGCCCCTGACCTCATCCCCAGGCAGGGATGTTTGGTTAGCATCCCGCCAGATAACACAGGTTTGGCCCTAAAAGCCCCTGCCACACGGGACAGGCGCCTAAGAAAAGTCTTTCCCGCAGAGTCTCCCAGCCACAGTGACGCTTGGCCATGGGCATTCATTGAAGAGTAGCAGTACAGGGCAGTGGTTTGGGGCCCAGGCTTGGGGCGAAGACCCGTTTCAAACTCTAGCACTTTCTCTCACTTAGCTATGGGACCTCGCATACACCCTTTCACCTCTGTGAGCCCCAGTTGGCCGATCTGTAAAATAGGGTTGATGACGACCTGCAGCTGCGCCCCTGCAAGGCCTCTCGCTGCTCCCCTGCCAAACCAGGTGTGGCCATTGCGGGAACGTGACTGTGAAGCAGCCCCACGTGGCTGGACGACAGACAGCTGGGCTTTGAAGGGCAGCTCCTCAGCCGCGTCATCATCTTCAGGAGCACACCCACGCTTCTCCCAGCTGCGTACAGATGAATAGCACCTCTGGAAAAATACCAGCCTGCGGTACTGGACACAGAGGGAGAAAGGCCACTCACCGAATCCATACTTTCTGGCTGTTGCAGGTCGGTGCAGGGGCTGGGGGGATGGGCAGGGGACTGGGCAGGGGAGGCTGGCAGCCCTCCCGACCTCTGCCTTTCCTGCGAAGTGCTTCCTGGGGCCGGGAAGTGTGCCCGAGATTCCCGAATCTTTGCAGTCCTGGGAGTTGGGTGCTATTATTCCCCCACTTAGGGAATGGGGAACAGAGTCTCAGAGAGGCTGGCTACCTCGCCTAAAGTCATACGACAAGTAGGCAACAGAGCCAGGGTTGGGCCTGTTTTGCTGTTCCACTGGGGGGTTGGGGGGCGCGGGCATCCGGTGTGTTCCATGGGTCCCGGGAGGGGACGCCAGGCAGGAGACTGGAGGGGATGCGGGGTTGATAATTGGCACATGTGAGGTGGGAATCCTTTTCTTCAGTCAGTTATTCCTGAGTTCCTGCTACATCCGGGTACTGGGACCTCAAACTAAACCACAGCGCTGCTCCTCAAATAGGACTTCGGGGACGGACAGGAGCTGGGGGGACTCCACACATGAAGGTGCCTTTATACTTCCTTTCTGAAAGTCATCACTAAGCCAGTGGTGCATCTTAAATGACATCTTACAAGGTCCAATGTAGAAAACAGTTTGTAGAAGTCACTCGCTACACACTGAACTGACTTGAATGCAATGGGATAAACTCTTAAGGGAGCTAGAAAAGGAAGTTTGGGGGTCCCCACCTTACATGCATAGCCTGTTTAAGACAGGCAGGTTTCTGAAAGGGCTGCAGAGAATATGCTGGTTAAGTCCTTAGGATTGGATCACCTGCAGCTGAATCCCAGTTCTACCACTTGCCAGCTCTGAGACCTTGCACGAAGCCTTCACCTCTCTGACCCTTCGTTTTCTCATGAAACAGGGAGCATAATCCCTATGCCACAGAGCCCTGATGAGGATTAAATGTGACAATGCCTGGGACGCCTTTAGCTCCCTGTCTGGCACATGGCAAGCCCTTGCTACATAGTGACAGTCCTTAGCAGCACTGTGCTGCAGCCCAGCCCCTGCCTCGTGCTGGCAGCCACAGTCAGCCCGGCATAGGGTGTGTGAGTGCAGGGAGGGGCCGGGCGGGGGAGGGAAGGAGGTAGCTGCCCCCAGGGCCTCAAGCCCTGGAATCCTCTTCCTCCCAGGCCCAGCCAAGCACAGGTCTCCCTACTCTGAGAACCTAGCTCTGGGCCCCGGGGGAGCTGGGAACAAAGGGACACAGTCAACAACTATTTCAATTGTGTCACTGACTCTTGTACCTCCAAGTCCCTGGACTTCAGAAGCGAGGAGAGGATTTCAGCCTCAACACGGGAGCCGGCCCACCCTGCCCCTCCGTCTGGAGAATGCCCTCCACGGCCCTGTCTGAAGGCCTCAGCTGCCTGGAGCCACCTCACGCGGTTCCCGCCTCTGAGTCTTCGCCGGTGCTGTCCCCACCACCTGACGCTTCGGTGTATTCCCCTTGGGGCTCTTGGCCCTGACATGGGATTTCATCCTTCTGTACTTCCAGATGAGCTCACTGAGTTCCAGAGAGGTTTGGCTACCTGCCCCAAGGGATGCAGAGGTTTCTGACTCCCAGTGGCCTTAGGTGGTCCCCCATCCAGAGACCCCAGTGTGCCAGGCTTCACATCCACTTTCTCACTAAGGTGACAAGTCACACTGTAGGAAGCTGGTTTTATTCTCGCTGCAACCTTAAAGACAGGCAGGTGTGGCTGAGAGAGCAGAGGCGTCAGGTCGCAGAGACCTGCAGATCCAAGCCCAGGCCCTACACCGCCTCGCTATGCTGATCCCCGGGAAAATACCATTGACTGGCATCTTGAGTTGGGGGCCGTGCTCTTTTGGGGTAAAGCATCAAAGAATTAGGGCCTTGGGAGGAATCCCGAGGAGGATGGGCTTGCCTGGCCAGCCCAGCGCAGCAGCCCTTCCTCTTCATCACCCTCGTTTACAGAATGGAGAGAGATCCCCTGAGCCAGGCCGACGCGAAGGACCAGGAGCTCCCACAGTGTCCTGCCGAGCTCGCCATTGCGGCCACCAGTGTTCATGCAAAGCCACAGACTCTCACATCCCAGGTGTCGGCCCCGGGGCCCGAGACATCTAGTCACCGTGCAGTCGAA
The DNA here is from genome assembly GCF_000151845.1 of Pteropus vampyrus. Taxonomy (NCBI): domain Eukaryota; kingdom Metazoa; phylum Chordata; class Mammalia; order Chiroptera; family Pteropodidae; genus Pteropus; species Pteropus vampyrus. The sequence goes on from NW_011888960.1 coordinate 31,589, forward strand.
GTTCAGCTCCTACAGCACTGAAAACAGCTCTGAAAACAGCTGCCTGAGTTCAAATCCCAGCGGGTCCGCTTGCCAGCTCTGAGCCCTGGAGCAAGTGACTTAGCCTCTCCGTCTTCACCTGGAAAATGGGAATAGTAATAGTATCAATTGAAAGACATGAGGCTGAAGGTGGGGGTGTGTTTCGTGTCCCCCGATGTGAAGCCAAACATTCATAAGGATTCTTGCTTTCTTCAGGAGGCCACATCCCAGCTGGATGCACAGATGTGGGAACAGGCTCAGGGCCGAGTGGGGACAGCCAATTTCAGCAAGCACCCCTGCCCAGCAGTGGAGGGGCCTCTCGAGATGTGGAGGCCTCCGTGCCAGTCAGCGCCTGGGCCTCCCTGGGCCAGATGCCTATTTTCATTATCGAGGCCACATTCCTGAGATTCTTTGGGGACTAGGCACTTATTACAGGAGAATCAAAGCCCCAAAGGAAAATACTCATTTTGAGGCCGAGACCTGGATTTTTTCATTTTCATAATTGGTCTTTGGGTCTGCCCATCCTGGGGGTGCAGGCAGAAGGAGGCTGCTGGACAAAGTGTCTCTATGGGAGTCTAGTCACCCATGGGTGAAGGTAGGCTGGCGCCCAGCCAGGTCTGCAGGGCGCCCACAAGGCCCTCCGGAGGTCATGTTGTCCATCCCCCTGCCACTCGCCTGCCTCATCAGCACCTAGGCCAGAGGGACAGGTGTCTTGTCTGAGTGCTGAAAAGTCGTGCAGAGGTGGGTAGGAGACTGATGAAGCCCCCTCAGACCCTGACAAGCTGGCCGGCTGTCTCACCCAGAGGTTCTCAACTAGAGAGTGACTTTGCCCCCCAGGGGACATTTGGAAATGCCCGGAGACATTGTCGGTCATCACAACTGGGGGTAGAAGGGAAGGAAAGGATGATACAGGCCCAAGATGTTTTTAAACACCCTGCAAGGCAGGGGACGGGCCCCCCTAACGAAGAATGATCCAGCCCAAAATGACATGTGTCAAGGTCAAGAAACCCAGCTCTGGCCTAAATCCCTCTCCTCGCAGCTCTTGCCCATTTTCCCCAGTCAGAGTTCATGGACGTGTAACGGGAGGAAGGGCAGTCACCCCAGGTGTGCCCTTTAGGAAGGGGAGACATGGAAATAAAGGTCAGTGTCCACAGCTCCTTACCCCAGTGGGTGCAAGGTGGGCGTGATGGGGCCCTGGGAACCCAGCGGACCTGGGTCCAAGGGTGGGCCCCACTGCCCAGCACCGGGGCCCTGGGCAAGCCACCTCATAGGTCTGTGCCTGAATTAGGACCCTCACCTCCACCGCAACGGGTGAGTGTCAGAATCCATGACAACGTCTGCAAAGTACCCAGCACGTGCCTAGGACGTGGAGGGCTCCCTGTGCGTGCCGGCCTCTCCCCCGCCCCACGTCCCTCTTCCCACAACCTTGCCCGTGGCCTCCTGAGTCTCAGCCTCCGCCCCAGCCCCGCCTCGGTGCCTCTCACCCCACTTCTCTCTGCCTCTCCGAACCCTCCCAGCACCCAGGCCAGTCTCCCCGACAGCACTCCTGCAGCCTCCACCCCTGACCATCCCCCTAGCTCAGCAGAGATTCCTCCGTGGCCACACGCTGGCTTCTGTCTGGCTTTAGGGGGTGTAGGGTGTATTCGGGAGAGATGGTGTGTGTGGGTGGCGTGTATATACAGCCTGGCGTGAGTACTGGG
>NW_011888960.1:34511-50775 GCF_000151845.1 Pteropus vampyrus
GTCTGGCTTTAGGGGGTGTAGGGTGTATTCGGGAGAGATGGTGTGTGTGGGTGGCGTGTATATACAGCCTGGCGTGAGTACTGGGCGTGTCTGTGTGTGTGTTGGGGCGCGAGCGCGTTTTTCTGTCTTGCATGTGTCACGCCTCTTTTTTCCTGTGTCTTCTTCCGCCCCTGAGGGACACTTCGCAATACGCAGGGCTCGTTAGCTGTAGAAGCTCCTTTGGGGGAAAGCGGGAGAGATGTGCATCTCCAGATCTCAGAGCAGCCGCTTTCTTCCCTCTCCCCTGGGAAGGATGCTGGAACCCAGGTTACCCCAGGCCTGCCCCCCTGCCCTCCCCCTCCCCCACCCTGCTTTCCTGAGCACTAACACGCGGACGGGCGGGTGAATCACACAGACTCAGTCTGGCAACCCCCGGACTGCATCTGACCCACGTGGTCCTCTCAGGGCTGCTGGCCAGCCACAGTGCACCAGGTCAGCGGTTCCCACTTTTAAAAGGTTGGTGAGCAGCCACCGCCCTGGGCCCCTAAGTCCCCCGAATTCCCAGCATCCAGCCAGTGAAGGGTTAACCCCAGGCCCTGCAGGGCCCCTGCTCCCAGGCCGAGCCTGGCCTCCTTCCATCAGCTCTGACTGGCCGGTGCCTCCATTGTACCAGTTGTTCCTGGGAGACAGATGCGCCCTCGTACTGCCAACCGCTTGGTGCACAGAGGGCTGCGGGGCCTCTGAAATCACGGAGGCGAGGAAGGAGCCGCTAACTCCGCCTGCAGGATTTCAAAGAAATCTTCGGGAAGAAAACACGTTCTTCTGCCGGGTCTGGCCAGATAAATAGGAGTCTGCAGGGAGACGAGAGGAGGGAAGGGTGACGGGCACCGGGAGGAGGAAGGGCAGAGGCAGAGGCTGTGTGGCGGAATCCCTGGCTGCAGGCCGCAGGGTCCCCACTGTGGAGAGCGGGGATGCCCGGGAAGGGGGTCGTAAAACTGAACTCGAAGGGGCCTTGGACGCACTACCCTCGGTCATCCCCAGGGCCTCATGCTGTCACCTGGGCCCAGGTCCAGCTATGTAGTTGATGGGGCTCAATGCACACTGAAAATGGGGGGCCCCTTGTTCGAAATCATTAAGAATTTCCTGACATGTCAGGAGAGCGCTAAGCTAAGGGCAGAAGCACAGAGCCGGCCCCGTGCAGCTGCCCAGGCTGGGTGCGTGAAGCAGGCCCCGCCCAGGCTCACGGGTCTGAACAGATGTCCTGTCTGGCACTTACGAGATGATAGTCTGAGCCCACCAGGCCCCGGGCCAGGAAGCAGGAAAGGCCACTACAAAGTGCCCGGCCTCCCTGGATTAGCCCTTCCATCGGCGGGCCATCGGGTTACCCCTCCACATGCACTCTACTCCGCGGGGTTTGTGCGGTGCTTTCTCTCTGTGCTCTGAGTCCTCAAATGCTGCCCCCGCTGCTGTACAAACTCCCAGGCAGGTGCCCGGAGGAGCCCGAACGCCTGCTTCTTACAAGCGCTGGCTCCAGGGGCTTGGGACGGGGCCTGGAGCCCACCCAGGCTCGGTCTCGCCCAGGCCCAGCTGGATTGCTCAGCGGGCCTTCCTGCACGGCCACCTCACTGGGAAGCCAGGAGCCCAGCGACTCTGGAAGAGTCCCCAGGTCACACTGCCGATTTTGCCTTCCCAGAGATGAGATAAGCCACTGGATGGGAGAAGGAATGAACAGGGGTCCCACTGTCCTTTTGATGCAAATGGAGGCCGAAATCAAAAGCTCCTCTTCTTGAGGTTAATAGATTCATTTGGTTAAAAGTTTAGAAGCATTTCATTGCAACCTCTGTCCCTAGAAACCTGCCCTCGGTATTTGCATATGTTTTGAATGAAAATTGTCAGGGCCATGCAAATTAGACAGCTAAATGCATCTTATCAGATGGCTGTAGGGGGAATCTTGGGGGAACAGGTTAGAAACACAAGTCAGGGCTGAGGCCCTTGTGTGGGTCTGGGCCTCAGTGATAGTATCTGCCCGGCCCTGGCCGATAAGCAGCCTTCTCCATTTCACCGGCCCCTCCGGTGACTAACGAGCCACCTGCTTGCGGTGGGGCCTGGGAGAAAGGTAAAGGACTCTCTACGTCCCTCCAGGTGCCACTGAGGTTAAGTGTGAGGAACAGGATGGGGGGGACCGCCACCCCTAAAGAGGGTTTCCGTCCATTGATTCATTACCTTATTAATTGTGAAGTACGCCATTCAGGCAGTGCATGCTTCCTGACGTGAAACTGTCAGCTGTGGTTATAGGAAATACCTATGTTTAGGAGAAAATAAATCTGAAAGGAAATCCATTCATTTTTTAATCGATCGCATTGTATCTGTCACAGAAGTTCTTTGCAGGAAAATAATTAAAATACAGATGCACAAAGCAAATAAAAGGACGCATGACTTTGAAGCTTCCGTAATTCGGCTGCCCAGAGGGTCACCACCAGCTCTCGGGGCTGTGAGTTATTCCAAGCTCAGTCCACACTTTTGTGCTCATGGAACTCTGTGTCCCTGGCCTTCGAACCACCCTCACATCTCCAGCTGTGGCCCATGACTTACCCACATATCGCTCTGACATCCAGAAGCTTCCCTGCCCTCAACATTTCTGTACACACAGTTTCTGTACACTCATCATTTTACCAAGGGTCTCCCTCCTGCAGGGCACTATGCTCGGCCGAGAGCAGGCAGCTAGATGATGTCCGTGCAGCTGGGAGCGTGCTGGGTTTGGCCAAGACAGCGGCCACCTTCCAATGCCCCAGTTTCCAGGTGGGGATTTGCATTTTTCCTTCCGAAGACCACTTGACGCTACCCACGGCCCTTCAGAACTTGCTTCTTCCCTGTAGTTTCCAAGTTTATGATGACAAGCTTAAATTGCCTTTGTCGTAGAGAAACACGATACATTTATTTTTTACAAAATTTATTTAACAGGTATTACACACCCAGTAAGTATTGCAAGCGTTATGTCACAGGTAATAGAGGTATAAGAAAAAAAATCTTCAAATCTTAAAACTGGTTATAAAACCAGCCATCTATTTTCTTTTCAAACTGTTTAATAATACAAAGTTTAGAGCGTAAGGAAAACAAAGCCTGTGCACGTTTTAGAGGACGATTCTCAAGGGACAAGATGGTTTAGGGTTCTCGTGTGATCAGGGAAGGTTTCCGGGGTGTCACTGATACGATTCAGAGACAATACCTCCCGCCCTGGCCTGTGAAGTGTGCACATCTGTAAGAAAAATGATAACGATGAGGTAAGTGGCACTGTCACACATCCTGACAAGAATGACCACGCTGAGCACGTCTAAGCGATGAGGCCGAGTGAGAAGCTGCACGCCTGGCACGGAGCAAGTGTCCGGCTGTCGAGGGCTGTTATGTTTCTCTCTCTTCTTTCTCGTCGCAGCCCTGTCGCTAGGTACTGTATTTCCCACTTTATCTGGGAGCGCCCCGAAGCCCAGTGATTACAGCAGCTAGCAAGCGGGGCAGGCTAAGAGGTCCCCCGAGAGCCACGGTGCGTCGATGTTACAAGCTTTGCCGGAGTTTCTCGGCTAAACTAGAGAAGAAGCTATTAGCCTAGCTTCTCCCCTTAATTCCCAAACTCCTTTGATATGTCTGTTTCTGTAGACCCTTCGTTACTCAGCGTTTCCCAGAAATTGTCTTGCCTCTGATTGTGATTTCCCCCTCCCCTTGCTTTGGTTTGAGAGCCCACAATATGATCCTCTCCTACTTAGCTTTGGTCCACCCCTGACCACCATCAGGCCTGCTAACTTTCACTTGACATTTTCCCCCCAAGCTCTCCCTTTTCCATTTCGATCAAAGGCCAGTTCGTAGTCTAAATTTGAAAGGTGTCACTTGGGCGTATTCAGGGTTGCTCAGTTTGTTTCAACCAAAGCCTTTGAATAAATAGTTTGAGAGAAGGGAAGGCCAACACTTGCTTTGGTCTGGGGGGCTCTTCGATTATTGGGATCATTGTAACCCTCAGGAGCTTTCATTTCTCTCTCCAGCATAATTCAAAACTCTCTCCTAGTTTGTAGGAGAAGGCACACTACGGCGTGATGGCGACTCCCAGGCTGCACCTGGCCCATGTGGTCTTTTTAAGTGTCTTAAAATGAATCATCCTCATTCAAAAATTGAAGGATTTCCTGTTTCCATCTGAAAAAGATCTGGAAAGATCTGGAAGATCTGGAAACACAAGGGGGCATTTTGAGTCCCTGAATAACAGCTGCTCCCTAGAGACAGACCCGTGTTCTCTACCAGGTCTGCTTACGTCATGCAAGATCCCCACCAGGCCCTGCTGTAGTGCTGGGTCAGGCTCTGCCACCTACCTGGGATGAGTCATCTAAACTCCCTGAGCCTTGGACCCCTCACTGATGCCTCAGAGCCACCGGAGTCATCCCGTGCTTTCCAGCCCTAAACTTCTCAGCCCTGTGACCAAGAAATCCCCCTGTGACACCGAGTGCCCCGGGCCGGGAGCATCAGCTGTGACTCTGTGTGGCCTGGAGTCACACTTCCAGGCCTATTTCTTCCTTCTGGACGAGAGCTCTCATTTTCTTAGTTGAAAACCTACGAGGACCGAGCTCTGCCAGATGTAGCCCCAAGCTCAGCGGAGTTATTTGATCTGTCCCTTGCCTATAGGCAGGCTACCAGCACCATTTTCCAGCAGATTTCTTGGCTTTGCTCCTATAAAATAAGAGGAAAGGAAGAAAAGAAAGAAAGAAGAGAAGGAGGAAGGGAAGGACTGTTTTGATTAAAAACACAAAGTATTTTGCAACGTTGACATAATTTAAATCTCAACAACAATAACAAGGCCTGCCACCCTGTCACAACAAATAAGCCCTCTTTAATCTTTGTCCACATCCACGTAAGAATTTCACCATAAAAATAGTTGACATTTGATGAAAGGGTACAGAGTAGACACAGAATTTAAGAAAACAGAACCGTGGGGTGTGTGGGGCGGGGGGCGGGCAGCAGGGAAAGGGTTATATTATAAAACAAAAGCAAAAGACAAGACGAAGTGCACAGACCGGAGGGCCCCCGCCTGTACATTCCTTCGTTTGCTCACCGCTAAACGGTAGTACAAGTCCCACCTCCCTCAAAGGTTGCGGTGGGGATTCCCTACAGTCAGGTGTGCAAAATACTCGGCACAGCTCCTGACACAACCAGCATGCAAACTCTTCAGCGGGGCGAGCGTGTTGGATGGGCAGCCAGGCTCCCGGTCAAGTGCGTTTGACAAGCTGAAACAGACTTCCTAAGGAACAGTGGTGATGCGTTAGAATGCGGGGTTCCCTGCTTATTGTCGCTGCAGCTCTTCTGTTTTAGCTTGCTAATTCCTTTGGCCGATTTCCAAGACCTGATTTGCAAAAATGCATTTGACACCAAATATTTCACAGCCCATTCAAATACATAAACAAGGTCAATTTCTGTGGCCATAGAATCACTTGTGATTAGGACGAGCTGCTCAGTGAAATACCTGATTTGTGGAGCATCTCAAACCTCAATGAGTGAGAATTATCCTGGAGGGTAAAACAGAGGTTCTGATCCAGTAGACATGGTCGGGGAGGACACTTCTATAAGCTCCTGAGTGACGGACGCCACTGGTCCAGGGCCCTTACTTTGAGCGGCAAGAGATTTTAAAACACAGTAACTCTTCCTTATTTGGAGATCAGGCTTCCCTAGAATCTGAACAGGAGGAGGGAAAAAAGTTGACAATTGCTCTGTGGCTGTCCTTAGTCCCTGCAGTTGGGTGGGAGCTTTCAGCCCTTGCTTAGAGCCAGAAGACTCTTCCTTAACACGCAATCTGTGCCTTCGCACGGCACGGGGCTGGCCCTAGACCCTCACTCACTCCTCAAAGTCTACAAATGCAAAAAGGCATAGTGAGGCCTGTGTTCACTCTTCCAGCCAGCGCCCCAGGTCTTGCTGGGATAAACATCCCATGCCCTGAGCCAGAAACGCAGTGCTGTTGACTCTGTTTGGCAGACCTGGGTTCTAGACTCAGCCACCGACCTGCTGTGTGATGATGAGCAAAGCCCCTTTCCGTCACACTCCTCAGTCTCCCCATCCTAAGCTACAGGGTTTTGAATTAGGTCAGTGGTTTCCAAACCCGGAAGATCACAAAAATCGCCTGGGAAGCTGGATAAAATCCTTCCCCCGACCCCAGTCCAGATCCGGATCTTAGAATGTGGGTGGGAAGGAGGGCAGGGGAGAGCTCAGAATGGGGTCTGCTGGGTGGAGGGGCAAGGGGAAACCTACGTGCTGAAAGAAGCCAAGGGTACAGGGGGAGGGGCTACGACCCTGGGGATTATGACACCCCGCTTTCACCTCTATGCCTCCCGCTCCCCACCCCCCGCCGGTCACTCTCAGCCCTACTGCAGGGAGCTCTCCATCAGCCCTTCCTCTCCCTCTGAGGTCCAGGGGGAGGCCGGGCCACCGGTCTTCTGTTTGCTGTAAACAGCTGGAGCTGCTTGCAACTCAGACCCCCACTAATCCAGCCTCCACGCCTCCCAGACCTGAGCCCACCCCTCCTCTCGCTGAACCCCTTCTCTCTGACTGTCCCTGGAGGCTGCATTCTAGCCCTGGAGCCACATCGGGTCTCAGGATTCACTGCTGTGTGGGCACCAGCGTGCGCCTGCACAGCGCAGACACCGCACCCCCCTTCCCCCTTCCCCTCCTCTCCTCCTTCTCCTTCCCCCCGCTTCCCTCTTGCCTGCCCAACTTCTTCCCCGCTTCTGCATTAGTCGGCATTCTCAGTTGCAAGTGAGGGATACCTCAGGCAAACTAACTTGAAGGAAAATAATAAATAAAAGGACAAAACAGAAAGCCGTTGGCTCATACACCCAGGAAGTGCTTTCAGGCCTGTCTGGGTTTAGGGCTCAGCTGTCCCCGATGCCCTCAGAAGGTCAGGAATGGGTGGTCTGAGGGCTGAGGGGCCTGGCCCAGACCCCTGGGCGCCAGAATGAGGAGGTGAACGGCCGCACGCTGCAGGCATCGGCACACCGGGCCCTTTGGGAACGCTTCGGGCCCGCAGCAGCTGTGGGGTGGGGGTCACCATAGCCGTTTTGCACATGAGAAAACCAAGGTTTGTGAAATCATTCCTTCCCAGCGTCACACAGCTGCAGAACCCCAATCGGCTCGGGGCTGCTGACTGGCTGTGCGACCTTGAGCAACGTCCTTCTCCTCTTTGGGCTTCAGTTTTCATAAGTGTGCAGTGTGGGTGCTAATCGCCCCCACCTCTTGGAGGTGCTATGAGCTTAAAGGAGAAAACCCATGTCGAGCCCTTGGCATGGCGCCGGGCACGCAATAAATATCTGTGAATAAACGAGGGAGAGAAGGAATAATTTGGGAGGCAACTCAGCTCCAGCCCTACGTAAAATCTCCTTGTTCATTTGTGATTGTGGAGCTTACACTGCGTGTGGAACAGGGCAAGTCTGCCAGCTAATCTTCATAGTATCTGCCTGAGAATTTTCTTCCCCCATCTAAAGGATTTCTCCAAGTCTACTAGTGACAACCCTGTTTGGTCAGCAGCCACCACCGCTGAGAGGCCTTCTGGGGACGCCCAGATGAGCGTGGAGTCTGTCTGACACTCTCATTCTGGAATATTCCACATCCTGGTTAGATGTTATCCATTGCCGGAGACAAAAGTCCACACCCCCAGCCATAACAGTAGTCCTGAGAATAGCTTCGGTCCCCTGTGCCCCTTGAGGGCAGGGACCATATCTGTGTAGCCCTCCAGCATGACTTCCGCTTTCATTAATGACTTGCGGACACAAGAGCCTGACATCTGAGAGATGCTCGATGAATATTTGTGAAATAAATGGAACTAAAAAAGGCTTGAACATAAATGTGCAAAACTTGCTGACTGTTCAGTGCCCAGGCAATGCTTGGGGCTTCCATTGGTCTGTTGACACCTGCAATAACTCACAGGTACCCCTGGGCACTGTGCCCAGGAGAGCAGGATCCACTGGCCTATGTTTTGCTATGCTGCGAGCTCCCTGGAGTCACGCGACTGGGTTTCATTGAAGGAAACTTGGAAAGGCAACTAGGGACCGTGACTGTACCTCCCTGGTTCCTGCAGGGAGCACCTTTTACAAGATGCCCTTTTAATTTCCCTCTTCCTCTTCCTTTGAAACGGCAGTCCCCAACCTTTGTGGCACCAGGGACCAATGCTCCTACGAGAATCTAACGCCTGATGATCTGACGTGGAGCTGAGGCGGTGATGCTAATGCTGGGGAGCGGCTGCAAATACAGATGAAACTTCGCTCACTCACCTGCCGCTCACCTCCTGCTGTGTGGCCTGGTTCCTAACAGGACACGAACCGGTACCGGTCACGGCCCAGGGGTTGGGGACCCCTGCTTTGAAACACACATGCCCGTAGCCTCTCTCAGAGCATAGGCTGAACCTATATTTTCCTGATCACAACAGTGCAAGGAAGTTCTGTCTCATGAGTAAGAAGTGTCCTCAGGAGGCCGTCTGAGGTCCAGGGTGATGCCCTAGGATGTCCTGCGTTGTCTATTGTCCCTCTGGCTTCCATAAGAACAAGCTTCTGGCTGCCGCCTCTCAGGCTCCCGCCATCTTGGAACCATGGAAAGGCTCCTCTTCCATGTGCTAAGCAAGCCAGAGCTAATTGCCGATTGCTTCTGGAGAGTGAGCTTCGGAGGGAAGTCTGGGGCAAACGGACAGAGGGAGGTAGGAACTGGGCTCCAGGCATGAGCAGGAGGTACCTGTAGAACAGGGCGGGGCTCCATCGGAGTGGCCAAGACCTTGAGCTTTGGGGTCAGAAAGACGAGGGCTCCACCACAAACCAGCTGTAATACTTCGGGCAAATTCCTTAATCTTTTAAAACCTCGGTCCCCAAACTGCAAAATGAGGACAGCAATAATACCTTAGCATGACAAATTTTAAGGTTAAATGAGCCAAAGCACGTTAGTAGCAGGCACTGGGGCGATGCCAGGTTCTGCAGACGCTGGTGGCTGTGCGTGTCCTGCACTATCTCGTAATCAGTCTTGCCCACTAGACTGTGAGCTGCCCAGGGCCAGGCGGCCAGGCGGCCGAGACAGGCCTGGCCCATAGTACATGCTCATCGATTATTTTTCGAGCCCGTGTCAGATGAGGCAGAGTGCAAATTACACTCTTATGTTATTGTCTCGATTTATTTTCCCGTCTCTCTAACTAGACTGAGGTCCTAGGGATTACCGACAAGCCTTATTCTCCTATGCATTCCTACTGGTTTGCATACAACCTCTCTGAGTCTCAGTGTCCCCACCTGTAAAATGGGAACAAAATTCTTACGCGGCAGGGTTTTGTGAGGGTAACACGAGCTAATGCCTGTGAAACACTGTGCGTGGTGCCTCGCCTGCCATACGAGTCCAGCTACGAGAACTGTAGTCATAACCACCTTACGCGGAGGTGTCATAGCCGGGGTCCAGGGCTGAGCAGGCGCCGGGGAAGGTCAGCTTCGTCTCCCTCCCGGGGTGCGGCCATTCGAGCTGGTTGGCAGACGAGCTTCGAGACAGCTCACCTTTGCTCGATGCTTATCTCCTGTACACCGGGCACTGGCAATGACAGGCTTTGGCTCCCTTAACATGAGGCACAGAGCAGCTAAGTAACTCGCCACGATCAGAGACAGGTACTAAGTGGTAGATCTGAGATTTGAACTTGAGCATCTGGCTCCACAGACATCATGACTGAACCTCACTATTCAGCTTCTGTAAGGCGAGCGGTTCACGACCTCGATGCTGTTGGCCTTTGGAGCCAGACTGTTCTTTGTTATGTGCATTGCGGGATGTTACCAGCCTCCCTGCCTCCACTAGAAGCCAGTGGCGCCTCACCCCGCTTTCCGAGTTGTGACAACCTGGAATGTCTCCAGACATTGACAAATGTCCCCCGGGTTGAGAACTCAGTTGAAAATCACCACACTGAGGAAACAGCACCTTTCCCCTCTCCTAAGCCGACAGCAGCCCTCTCCCCATCGGCACCCCAAGGCCATCACGTCCTGTGACAGGAGTGGCTTGTCAAGAAGCTTGAGCGCCATTCCAGCTCCGCTGACTTGTGAGTGACTGGGGCGTCAGCCACTCTCAGCAATCCTCCCCAACAAAGACTCCCAGAATTCTCCAAACTGCCCAGTGCAGAAACACCCCATCAGCCTCCCAGCCCCTGTCTGCCCCCAATCTCACACTCTCAAGTCCAGGGTGATATTCCTAAAATCCCCTGCTCCTAAAAGCTGAAATGATGACAAAACCCAGTTAAACCGAAAGCTCTGCCGTGAGGGGCGGCTGGAGCCCATCAAGGCGCGTAGCTCCCTGCCTTGTCATCCCGAGGAGCAGGGGGGACCTCTCTCCTCCACCACACGGGGAGCTCTGCACAGGCTGGAGGACTCATGCCCTGGTCCTCCGTGTCCGGCACAGAGCTTGGCACACAGCCAGCGCCCAGCAAACACGTGTTGGATACACCGCTGGTGAACGCAGGGACAGATGGGTAGATTGTGGTCAAGGTACATGCAGTGCTCTAAGCTGGGGAGGACAGCCTGAGCCCGCTGGAGGGGCTCCAGAAATCTCTGTGAGGTGACCAACTTCCTGCCCTCATGCAGGACCCCATTGTACGAGGGAGATGAGCATTCTTCCTCTAAGGGCATTTCAGACCCAGAGGGGACGTGGAGCGTGAGATGACAAGATGAAGCAGATTTGTTTGCTGTGTGTCTGCCAGCTCTCCCCGGAGCCAGAATTTTCTCACAGAGACTAGTTAGAGGAGGGGTCACTTCCTTAAGAGCCTGGACTTGAAGACCGGGGCCGTCTGACGGTCTTTATTTTGGGGGAAATGCACAGAACACGCTTAACTGTGTTTATTTGGCAGACACAGCCTCACTGTGTCCTGGACTGGGTGGGAGACGGGCTCATTCTCATAGCAGGCTCCCGGGGTGGCTGGGGGCGTGTCTGCGTGAGGGCATGCAGCACCTGCTCCCTCATTCTCCTGCCCGAGGGAGGGGCAGGCCGCCAGAACTTGGGGCTGGGGACAGTGACAGCTGTACCTGCCCAGAGTCAACGGGATCTGTTCCCCTGGACGTCCCACGTCGGCGATTCCCAGGTCGAATCTGATTGTCCACACACTTTCTGAGGCCTGCCAGGGGCAGAGCAGGGGGTTGGGAGTAGCTGCCTGAAGGTGGCAGGTAGTAGGGACCCTCTCTATCCCCTACTCCTGGCCTTGTTCCCTCATGGGAACTAGTTACACACAAGTAAATAGTAGGAGCGAAGGAGCCAGCCAGGAGACAGAACTTTCAGTAGGGGTCAGCTGAGGCCAGGCCAGGTGGGGAAGAGGGGACACTGCCTGCTTGGCCTTAAGCCAGGGGGATGCTAGCAGGATAACACTTCAGGCTCCAGCTCAGGCTGTAGAACTGGAGCTCCAGACCCTCTAAGTCATGAAAAATTAGTAATAGCTTCTAAGCTGGCAGGTCTGGAGTCAAAGAGAACTGGGTTCTAACTCCAGTTTTTTCCATACCATCTGTGTGAGCTTGGGCAAGTCCCGTCGCCTCTCTGAGCCTCAATTTCCTCATCTGTAACATGGGGATTATTGTGGGGACAAAGGAAACAAAAGATTAGGTGCTCAGCACAGAACCTGGCATACACTGCATACTCAAGGCCACCAGGGTCTCCATGCCTACACCCCCCATCCTCAAACGGGCAGGGACATGAATGAAGTGCACGGTCTGGGATGTGGAGAGAGGCGAGAGGCTGGAGAACAAGCCACTGCAGCTGACCCCACAGGAGCTTTCCTTGGTGGCATCCCCCCACATTCTACAGCGAGGCAGCTGCTGGGCCATGCGGGCCAAGGGGGTGATAGACTCCTCTTCGCCAGTTGTGGCAGGTGCTGTAGATTACCCTGCCAACAGCCATTCTCCAACCCACACCAGCTGCTTCCTTGCAGGCGGAGCCCACTTCCCATCATAGAGACTAGAAATGCTAGGCATTGTCTTTCCCAGGCATCCTGGCACCTGGGCATGTGGACCACGCATGGAAAGAAACATGCTTCTTTGGCTGGACATTGACGTGGCTACCTGCAATGCTGGAGCTACAGCCATCACATTGTAACCATGAGGGAACAAGCCCAAGGCCAAGCAATGTGCAAAGGATCAAAAAGATGGGAGGAACTTTCTGGAACTTTCATGGCTCCAAAGTTCTTCTGACATGGGAGAATAAATGAACTCACCGCTCAAGTCATTTTTTTTGCCAGGTCTTTTATTATTTGAAGCAGAAAGCATCCCAGCACCAACCTTTTCCAGCCCGAGAAAGGCATCTTGACCCGCTGTGGGGCCACAGCCCAATAGTAGCTGTGCCCGGAGCCTCCTACCGTGCTTCTCTGGCCTGGGCGGGACTTGCAGGCCTTGAGGGTGGCAGAAGGCTGCTGGATCTGAGGCCACACCACCTCCCAGCACCCCAGGCCTCCAGAGAGAATTCGGTGAGGTACTAAGATCTCGAGTGTCATTTGGTTTGCTCACTCCTTCCGTCAACAAAGTAGACGCCAGGACCAAAGAGCGGCCGTGGTTTTAAGAAGCCTTCGCAAGGCGGAGGTGCGCTGTCTCGGGATGGTCTAGCCTCATCGTTAAGACCGCAGCCTCTGAAATCGAGCAGACCTGGTCTGGAATACTGGCTCCGCCAATTACTTACACTGCAGGTCTGGGAAATGATTTGACCTCGCTGGGCCTCAGTGTCCACACCTGTCAATAGGGACGCATAGTACCCGTCTCACAGAGTGTTATCAGCATCCACTGCACTTAGCTGTGTAAGTTCTTGGCACAAGCAAAACCTCCACAAGTAATAGCTATTTTTGTTGCCGTGACTGTTCTCACTAGGATTAGAGAGCCAGTCTTTTTTGAAACCTTTTCTACGAAAGCCTCCCAAAACCCTCCTGATAAAATTCATCTTAACGAAGAGTTAGACCCACCTTCGGGCGAGGGAGGGGAATGTCTCCACAAACCAAAGCAACAAGAGCCGAGTCGGCATGTCAGAGCAGAGGGCACTGTACCCATCACGCCGACAAGGAAACCGAAGCTCGGAGAGGGGACGTGGCTTTGCCGGTGTCACACGGCGGGGGCGCAGATCACCTGACTTCCAGGATAACGTTATTCCAAAGCAAAAGCGCTGGGAGTTCGTGGTGTCGACAAGGACGTCAGGCTTTCTGGCCGTGCGTCAGATTGACAGGAGCAAAGCGGCCAGCAGAGGAGACTCTGGAGGACTTGGGGCCGGTCCTGGGGGTGCGGGCGTGACCCTCTGCCCTTGCTTTTCAGCGTCGCGTCCGCCACTCTCCTCGGTGACCTGCTCTTCTCTCTCTGCCCAGCTCTAATTTATGCTCTTGGAAACAAATTCGATACACATTCCCAGCAAGTCGCAGAGATGATGGGCATTTGAATTTTGCTCATTACCAAGGAATATGTGCCAAGGTGGAATTTTAGGCCTCAGGGACCTGGGTCGGACGGGCAGTCATTAATTCCTTGGTGGGGTCCACTTCTGTTGGGATCTACCCTGTGTCCAGCGCCGTGACAAGCACCGAGGACGAAGGCAGTTAACCCAGGGGGCTGCCTCTCAGCTCACAGTCTAATGCGGGAGACAGACCCTGTGCTGGGACTCTGCAGACGTGAACAGCCACGGAGCTGGTTTAACACACTAGAGGAAGAGAATACACGAGCCAGGCACTGTGCCTCTGGGGGAGGGAAATTGTCAAAGAAGGAAATCATCAAGGAGACGGGGGCTGACCCTTGAGCTGAGTCCCAAAGGATCAGATGAGTAGACATTCCGGCCAGGTGGGTTGACTAAGGGACGGCCCCTCCAGGCAGAAGAAGCAGCATGAGCAAAGGCCCGGGCTGTGGAAGTTCAGAGTATAATTAGGGAAGAGCGGGAAAAGCGTAGGGTGGGGTGGGGCAGGGTGGGGTGGGCTGGGGTGGGGAGAGACATCTAGGAGGTGAATGAGGCTGGTTTCCAGGGGCCCTTGGGGGTGAGCTTGACCCCTTCAGCCGTCTCTGGCCTGTGCCCACTCTCAGTAAGTCGAGGCCACATATACACATTTCTAAGCAGTCACGGTGGCATTAGGGAGGCCTGGGGGTGATCTGAGGTGACATTTCGAAAAGTGGAGTCTGAAGCAAAGGCTCTGATCCGGTCATGAGCCCGGGGCCCGGCAGAGAGAAGCAGGGGAGGCTGGCCAGGGAGGAAAGTTCGGAATCTGGGGCCAGAGCTCGCTCTTCCTCCCTCTCTCCCCTCTACTCTTCTACTCTCATTCCCTCCTTCTTTCCTTCCTGCCTTTCTCTTCATTCCCTCATTCACTCGTTCATCAGTCACTTGACGAATATTTATTGGTCGCTGGGCAGGATTTTGCATGGCAAGCAAACAAGATACGGTCTCTGACCCTGTGGTCTGGGGGAGACGGATGAGATTAATGTGCCATTTCCACCCGAGGAGCGGTTCCCTCTCTGCCTTGGTGTCCCAAGACTGGAAGAGTCTGGAAGACAAGGACGCGCAGGTTAGGAGACCGGCCTGTCCCTCAGCCTGTGCCCACCCCTTTCCCCGGCACGGTGGTGCTGCGTGGGCTCCGGACATGAAGGGCCTGAGTTTAATCTCGGCTCAATCACGACCTGGTGTGGTCAGCCACTCCGAGCCCTCGTTCCCTCATTTGTAAAACGAGAATGGTCTGGAACACACCTCCTGGGATCGCGGTATTGAAAGAGATGATGTAAGTCTCATGGCAGTTGGTGGCCAGACGGGGCACATGAGGGCTTTCTCTGGAGGGCAGGGGATACTCTGCTTCTGGATCTGGGTGCTAATTACACGGGTAGATTGTTTGTGTAGAAATTCATTCAGCTAAACGTTTATAATGTGTACACTTTTCTGAAAGCGTGTTATACCTGTCAATCTTTGACAAGTTTTCAAGGACTTAGTTCACTGCCTGGCGCTGAGCACTTCTAATTGTAATAACCTGTTAAATATTAGTGTTATTGTCCCACTGTCGTGCCCACAGTAGATGCCTCGCCACAAACTTCCAAGTCCACGAGTTCGCTGCTCTCTGGAGTTCTGGAAGGACAGATATTGCTGGGGACACTGAGGCCCCAGAGGCTCAAGGTCACAGGGCCTCATGAGAAGCTGAGTTAGGCAGAACTAAGCAACACCCCGTTTTCCACAGCCCCTCCCCTTCGCCTGCCCTGGCTGCCTCTCTGGCTCGTGGCTGCACCCGCAGGGGCTTGGGGGCTCATTAATTCCTAGGCAAATGGGCTCTGGGCACGTGTGCAGGCGCAGGTCCCAGGACAGTTCAGACAGGCCCGGGCCGCCCGGTGCCGCAAGGCGGCCGCCCTCTGGCCTCTAAATGATGGTGTGGAGCCTTCTGCTGTTTGCAGGGTAAACAAGAGGGCTGGAGCGACTGGGGAGGCAGGTATGCACCTCTGCCAAGCCAAAACAGAGAGGGAGCATGGGACTCCCCCTGCACCCCTGGGTGCTGAGGGGCCAGCCTGGGGGTGCAGTGGGGTTCTGTTGCTGCTGTCAGTTAACACCAGTTGCCATTAGAGAGGGAGGCTTGGCTTCATCCACCTCTAGTGAGCTCCTGTGTCTCCATCCTGGTGCCTCTGGCCTGGGCAAGATGAGCAGGTAGCTAACCCTGGCCGCCCCAGCAAAGGAAGGGGCAATCGAGCCTGCAGAGGGAGCGCCGGGAGCCTCACCTGTCTCCCCAGCTCCTGGCACAGTCCTTGGTCCGCTGGCTGAGAGGGGGCCTGACGGAATAAGTGCCCACGCAGAACCAGACTGCGGGGCTTCGGTCCCGGCTCTCTCGTTCATTGCGTGTGACTGGCGGCCCGTTATTTAACCTCTCCGTGTCTGTCTCTTCATCTCTAAAATACAGCTGTCGTGAATATTAAACACCCATTAACTTAAATGGCTAAAAAGCCCATGTAGGTGGTCGTGACTCAGGGGACAGCCTCTGCCCAGTGCTCGGCAAGTGTACCTTGTGGGCCCAATGTCGTTAGATCTGCAAATTTTTCACATGTGCAAAACCTGGGTTTCTATGTGCGATCACCTGATTTTTCAATGTTAGCGGCTAATCAGAAAACACTTCGTAGCCTACAAAAACGTGTCTGCACGTGGGGTTTGACCAGCGGGCTCTGGCTGGGGGCTTCTCACTTGCTAGTCCTCGGTTTGCTAGTGTGAGGACAGAAGTCCAGGGAGGGAAAGAGATTTGCCCAACCTTGCACAGCCAATTGACAGCCAAGACACTCAAGTCCCATTGTGGATTAGG
>NW_011888960.1:50825-56271 GCF_000151845.1 Pteropus vampyrus
AATACAGCTGTCGTGAATATTAAACACCCATTAACTTAAATGGCTAAAAAGCCCATGTAGGTGGTCGTGACTCAGGGGACAGCCTCTGCCCAGTGCTCGGCAAGTGTACCTTGTGGGCCCAATGTCGTTAGATCTGCAAATTTTTCACATGTGCAAAACCTGGGTTTCTATGTGCGATCACCTGATTTTTCAATGTTAGCGGCTAATCAGAAAACACTTCGTAGCCTACAAAAACGTGTCTGCACGTGGGGTTTGACCAGCGGGCTCTGGCTGGGGGCTTCTCACTTGCTAGTCCTCGGTTTGCTAGTGTGAGGACAGAAGTCCAGGGAGGGAAAGAGATTTGCCCAACCTTGCACAGCCAATTGACAGCCAAGACACTCAAGTCCCATTGTGGATTAGGACGCCATGGTGTCCTATCTCTTCAAGGTTGATTGTCTTATCCCCAAGAAAGCTCAGAGGGGTCGAGTGACTTGCCAAAGATCATCCAATTGGCAAGTTTCTAGCCTGGATTCAAAATCCAAGACAAGATGCACTGTCTCCCTGGCTTTGGGAGGACTGGTACCCAATGTCACAGAAAATTCTTCATCCTCATTATTATTAAACAATATATAAACAATATATAACATTTTCTCAATATTAAAAAAAAAAAAAATCAGATGACAGAAAAGATACAGAGTTTGTGCCTCCTAATTCCCCTTCCTTCTCAGGGGCAATCTTACCATTAAAGCCATTGTCACCTCTTCACAGACCTTTCCCTGAACAGGCTCTCCTCCAAGCAGCCCCACAAGCAGGCCAAGGGCCCCTGCTCAGTCTGAGGGACAGGACTGCCAGGCTGGCTATTGCTATGCAACACAGATCCTCTGGCCAAGATCATTTCCCCAGAGGCCAGTGAGCATGCCAGCCACATGGGGCGGTGTCTCCGCTCCTCTCTCAGGCCTTCAGGTGGTGTCCAGTCGGGGCTGGAAGGTCTTGATTACCTCCTAACACCCCCTGTCTCATTACAACAAGCCGAGGGCAGGGCCGCTTGGGCTCCGCACCTCCGCAAGGTGGGTGACTCCTGACACCCACCTTTTCGAATGCCTTGATTCTGCTCTTATCACATTATTTTATAGGAACCTTCTACTTATGGTGAATCAGGCTGGTTTTCCATTTATAACAGTGATATAGACTTCCTCTTAAAAATAAAACTTTTGTGGGTTTTTTTTTTTTAATTTAAACACTAAGATGATTTAAATTAAAATAGTATAGAATATTTCAGATGGTTGGCAGAAATGACAAAAACGGATCCGGTGGGAAGAAAATGGTTGAATTCCGGCACACACTGTCTTAGATAAACGAAGTGGCCTTCTGAGCGAAGGAGGGTGCTCGGCCACCACGGGGGCGTGCACGACGCCCAGGCAGCAGGAAGGCCGAAAGGATGCTAGAACCAAGATGCACTGAGATGACCCAGGGAAGGCCACAGTCCACCCCTGGGAGTCTCGTTAAATCCTGTCGCAGTGAGCCCAAGGAGAACCAGAGCTAGGGGACCCTCCCAGCCTCCCTTCACCCGGGTTCGCCCTTTGGGGCGGCTCCTGGGAACTGACCCTGGAAAGGTGGGGAGTGTCGGTGCCAAGGCTGCTGCAGTGAGTCACTGTGTTCCTCGGAGGGCCAAAGGGGCAGGCTCTGGAGCCGCACGGCCTGCGTTCAAGCTTCTTCTCTCCACTGAGTCCGTGTCCTTCCGCAGTTTACTTATTCTCCTTATGGCTCAGTTTCCTCATCTGTTAAATGGGAATAATAATGGTTCCTACCACTCGGTCCTTGTGATGTTTGAGATAATTATCTAAAGTACTTGCAAAAATGTCTGGCAAGGATGGAGGTAAGACTCAACCAATGTTAGCCATCTTACTACTTCTACTCTTAGTATTGTTTTAAAGTAGAAATTTCCTAGTATTGGGGCCTTTGTCTTGCAGTCAGATAGTTCGCATTTGCATCCAAATCGCATAGTCTTTAAGCCTTAGTTTCTTTATAAAAGGAGGCCAATACTACAGGGTTGGGTGTGTGTTCAGTGAACTGGTGTGGGTGTATGAAGACACCTAACATGTTGCCGGACACACGACAGGTATCTGACAGATGATACTTTTCTCTCTCTCCCTCTAAACACACACGAGCACACATGCACGCACTTACACACAAACACAGGCACACTCCTGTTTTGATCTTGGCCTGAGGCTGACAAGCCCCAGATTAGGGATCAGAGACAACACTGGCTTTATCAGCCCCCATCAGAGGTATTTGCATATTGGTAGAGAATCTGAACCGAGAAAACATTACCCATTTCAAAAGAGTGAAATAGTAAGGTTATGAGATTTCTTTCATTTACCCATTCCATTCGCTGAAGACTTTTATACAATGGCCTTTTAACGACTTTATTTCATTCCAAAAAGAAAATAAATAAATAAATAAAAGATACATGTGTTTAGGGAAAAAGCAAACAACTCAGATGAGTAGAAATAAATTTAATAGACTCTTAAAAGCCTTTTTTCCACTCAGGTCTCCCCTCTGTACCCGACTTGCAGGTAAGCAATGCTGGCAACAGGTACGATCATTCCACATCTCATCGGATTCAGAGCAACACATATGTCCATCCACAGGGGTGGAGGGAAAAGGAAGGTGGCTTGTTTTTAAAAAATCACACTGTAGGTATTCTTCTGTATACAGTTTCCACCAAGTGCATCATGGCCATCTCGTCAGATCAGTAGAAAAAAATATATATATCATTCATTGTCTCTTAATCCAATTCTGTGGATGCACCATAGTTTTTTCAGCTTCTCCCCATTGACGTTTATTAATTTTGGAGGGTTTATTTTAGTTCCCTCTCAACAAATGCAACCAATGTAGCCGTAATCCATGTCCGTGTGTCCCTCCGAATTTTTATTTCTCCTGGTTAAGTTTCCATAAGCGCAATTTCGAGTGAAAGTGAAAGTACTTCTTTACACCTATTTGATGTGTCAGAGATTG
This sequence comes from Pteropus vampyrus, assembly GCF_000151845.1. Classification (NCBI taxonomy): domain Eukaryota; kingdom Metazoa; phylum Chordata; class Mammalia; order Chiroptera; family Pteropodidae; genus Pteropus; species Pteropus vampyrus. The sequence continues at coordinate 53,823 of NW_011888960.1, forward strand.
GGTGGCTACGAACCCTGGAGACATGGCAGGAGGGTGAGGTCCACACCTACTAAGTGCTAAGAAGACACCTCTACAGATTATCTCATCAAATCCCATTAATGCTAGAATGGGGAGCAGGGATAGAGAGTACCCACTACACAGATGTAGAAATGGAGGCTTAGGGAGAGGAAAGCACTTGCCCAAATTGGGGGATTCTGAGACAGCCCAATTCCAGAGAGCCAAGGAACTGTCCACACCTCATAGTTGCCACCGTGGGTTGAGCCGTGAGCAGAAGGTGTCTGGTGCAAGAAAACCAGAAAGATTTCAAAAGAGGGAGAGGTGTGGTGTTGGGGTGCTTGGGGCCTCCAGGGGCCATTGCTCTGCTCAGGGTTGATCAATATTATTCATGTCATTGTCTGTTCTTCTCCCCGTTACCAATCTGTCAACATCCTGGGTAAGTGCCACCTTTGACCAAAGACAAAAGAGATTCGCCTGTGTAGGAGGCCTAAGGATGCTCACTCATATGGCTTCTTTTCTTATCTCTGCAGGCTGGGGAGGAAGCGGATGCTTTGCTGATGACCCGTGAGCCCCACCGCGTTGGGCCGGAACATGGGGGAACTTGGAGTTTCTCAACGAAAGCCCGAAGGAGAATTCCTCAGCAAGTGCTGGACCATGGAGCCCGGGAAGAAAGTTCTGGCTTCTAGTCATTCAAACAACTAATTTGAATAGTGAAGAAACTGAGACAGAGAGATTAGAGATGGAACAGGCTGAGGAGACAGGAATGAGAGAGGGACCATTTGAGTCATTAGAGCTGCAAGGTCACCACGGGGACCATTCAAATGGACTATTTGAATCTCATTTGACTAGTCGGGGGGGAGAGAGACAGTGCTATCAGAGGATCGCCCCGCACTGATCCCAAAGCAAGATAGCGCACGCTATCCTAAGGAACGATTCCTTAGTTGTCCTAAGGAACGATTGACATTTGCACTGCACATCTGGCTTCCCAGAGCCCCCTTCTCCCATCCGATCTCACGGGAATCCTTGCCAATTGCCAGTGAGGCCAGAAGCAGGAGATCCATGTTTCACACAGGGAAACCGAGGTCGAAAACCAAGGGCAAAAGGAAGCAGAGCTGGAAGATCCGGCTTCAGGAAGCAGAAGGAGTCTGAAGACAGAATGCCGGGGAGCCTCAGACCCAGACACCTCTCCTCCTGCTCCCAGCCCCTTTCCTGCCAAAATACACAGGGCTCGAGCCCAGAGCCACGTGGGTTCCGGTCTGATCAGGAAAACAAAGCCAGACCTGGCAGAGGCCTGGGCGGAGGAGAGAACAGAGGGCTTAGCTCTGTATCGCCAGATGTTTAGAAAAAGTCTAAGTGCTTCAGAGTTTGATACATGCCAGGCCCCGTAGTGCACGGTCCGAAGCAGGCATCCCTCTTCAGGGCCAGAGGCATCCTGGGTCCTTTCCTTGGCCATGGGCTGGGCACAGCCTCTGAGCTTTTCCAACCCCACGCTTGGTTACCTGGAGAGTAAAAGCATTCATGCTTTAGAACAAGACAGCCCTGAGTTCGGATGCTGCCTTAGGTACTGCCGGCTCTGTGCCCTTGGGGACATCACTCCACCTCTCTGAGCCTGGGTCCACATCATCATCTGTAAAAACCAGATGAAGGAATATCGCAAAAGGGGCAAATGCATAGAACAATATCTACAGAGCACTGAGCTCAGGGCCTGGCAAGGGGCAGTCAATAAATAGCCATTTTTGTCCCTTCTGTGGCCCCTCTATTAGATATTTCTGTGGCCAACACAGAGCAGAGGCAGCTGGATGTGAGCCTGCACAAAGATCCCCTGGACCACTGGCCAGAACAACAGACCTTCTGATCAGAAGGGTCCAGGAATGTGGCCCTCAGGAAGCACACACTGGTGAGCAAGTTCATAGGCAGAGGCCAGAGGGGTTCAAGTGCAGTCCTGAGAAATGCCCTGGGCTCTGTGCAGTCCTTGGTGGCTCGGGAAATGTTCTTCCTGACGGAAAGATGATGCACCCCAACCACCCCCACTCCCTGGCCCTGCCACTCCCCAGGCTGCACTGGCCTCCCTCACTGCCTGGAGGGCTGAGACTGTGTCACCTTTAACCCCCCATGGTGCAGGGGCCAGTGAAGCCCCTATTTACAGAGCAGACTGGGGGAGGGAACTGCAGGAGGAGCCGAGCACCCTAATGCGGTGGCCCTCTGCTTCCTGGCCTCTCGCAGCCCCAGCCCTGACTCCGGCTCCCAGCTCAGCAGACGGGGCCCCAAAGGATCAGCCTCCTCCCCGGGATTGTCTCTTCTGTGCACTGACTCTGGCCAGCCTGGGCTTTCCACGGCTCCTGCTGCCCCCTTGAGGCCGGCTCCCGCGGCTGCGCTCCTGAGCCTTGTCCACGGTTTGAAGAGTCTGGGGGAAGTGCAGGTGTGGGACAGACAGCCCTGGGGCTTAGGGAAG
>NW_011888960.1:56321-60759 GCF_000151845.1 Pteropus vampyrus
ATGCCCTGGGCTCTGTGCAGTCCTTGGGGGCTCGGGAAATGTTCTTCCTGACGGAAAGATGATGCACCCCAACCACCCCCACTCCCTGGCCCTGCCACTCCCCAGGCTGCACTGGCCTCCCTCACTGCCTGGAGGGCTGAGACTGTGTCACCTTTAACCCCCCATGGTGCAGGGGCCAGTGAAGCCCCTATTTACAGAGCAGACTGGGGGAGGGAACTGCAGGAGGAGCCGAGCACCCTAATGCGGTGGCCCTCTGCTTCCTGGCCTCTCGCAGCCCCAGCCCTGACTCCGGCTCCCAGCTCAGCAGACGGGGCCCCAAAGGATCAGCCTCCTCCCCGGGATTGTCTGTTCTGTGCACTGACTCTGGCCAGCCTGGGCTTTCCACGGCTCCTGCTGCCCCCTTGAGGCCGGCTCCCGCGGCTGCGCTCCTGAGCCTTGTCCACGGTTTGAAGAGTCTGGGGGAAGCGCAGGTGTGGGACAGACAGCCCTGGGGCTTAGGGAAGTCAAGAGGCCAGGAAGGGCTCCATTCCCGCACGTGGTACCACTCGTCAACTGGGCACCCAGAGCTCCCCCACCCCCAGGGTGCGAGCGAAAGGACCTAGACATGGGGGCAGTTCTGTCACTCCCCTTGGCCTCCACATCTGAGAGAGCGAGATGCTTACTTGACCAGGAGAGAATAAGTATTATGATGGTATGGCTCAGTTTGATTGACAGTTATGAGCCAGGCACTGTGCCTTACATATATTACTTCATTAAACCCTCTCTAAAGACAAATTTCTGATGGAGGGAACATCGGTATCCCCATTTTACAAATGAGAAAACTGAGGCACGAAGAGAGTTGTCAATTTGCCCAAAGTTCCACATAGTGAAGGGTCGAGCCAGGCCTCCAGCCCAGGCCTTCGTGACACCAGACCCTGTGTCCTTCACCCACTGCCAAGTCCTGCCTCCCGGCTCCATCTCCGCATCTCTGTCCCATCTCTCTCCTCATCTTTCTCTTCCAACCTTTCCCGGTTCTCAGTTGCCTTGAACTGGTTCACTTGTCAACTTCTGCAGCTCAACTGTCCAGCACCATCGTCCTGGCACAGGGTGAGCCCAGGTCTTCTCACAGAGGATGCACAGCTCTACCCCGATGGCGAAGCGGGCAGTGATGACTGACAGAGGGCCGCTCTGGACCCAGAGACCAGGGCTAGAGCCACTGACTCTGGGAGAGGCAGAAATAGACTATTTCAAGCTTACGACTAGGAGGGCCTCGTGGAACATCACCTGCAGATAGTAAGAATGGCATCTCTCGATTATTAAGACCTACTGTCTTCCAGGCATCAGGCAACATCCTCTCTCACCGAATCTGAGGAAACACTGAGGTAGGTTGTACTGACTTCATTTACAGGTGCGCAAACCAAGGCTTGAAGAGATAGGAACCCTGCCCGAGTTCACACAGCTGTTAGATGGAAGAATTCGGGGCAAGGTTTTTCATTTGGGACCAAAAGGTAAAGGGAGTCAGATTGTAAAATGGGAATCTCTGCTCTGAAGCTCTAGGGTCTTAACCCAGAAGTGAGGGGCTCCAAGAGTCAGGAGCAAAACGGCTCTTCCGAAACTTGTCCTTAAGCCTGCCAGAGGCCACAGGGAAGGGACTCAGTGTTGTGCTATTTTCAGGGCAGTTATGAAAACTTCTCTGCTCACTGGTTCCCAGAACTCCGCTGTTCTCTCGTCTGAACTTGGCAGACTGGAGACAGGTGATTCGGAAATAGCCTTGTTCCTAATCCACGCTTCACAGCCCCAGCCAGCTCTCCCGGAAGTAAGCAGCACTAGGGCTTAGAAATAACTACGGATTTCAGCCTATTGATGCAAAAACATGTGTGTGTGTGTGTGTGTGTGTGTGTGTGTGTGTGTGTGTTCCCCTGGGAACTGGAGTTGAATTCTTTACCCAGGAATAAAATTTTTAGAGAACCTAGTTGTTTTCTAAAAAAAAAAAAAAATCACACAAAATTTTCCAATGCTGGACAAACAGGCCCTTTCCCTTCTGTCCCGGCACCTTAAAATCCAAAAAGGTTCGAGATGGAAAGTGCCAAAGGGAACTTCAGTTCAGCCCCTCACACAATGGGGAAAGAAACTGGAGTCCGGAGAGAGAAAGGGGCCCCCAGTAACACAGCCAGTTCATCCAGGATGGGGTGAAGTTAAATGATCAAATTAACTGTCACCGGACAGTATGGGGTTTTGTGCTTCGTACAGAACTTTCACACACATATCCCCACTTAATGACCCACGAGGTCGATATCAGTGTCTCTCTTTGACAGTTGAAGAAATCAAGTTCACAGTGTTGGCGGGATCTGCCCACGATCGCCTGGCCTTGACCTTAATGGCCGTTGCTGACTCAGAACTTCTCCCTGTGGCTGTGTGAGCACCGGACTGATTCTGGAGAGAGGTAGGTGTGCTTGGGCTCCCCGGACCCAGAAGGTCAGCCTGTAGGTATGGAGGGGAAGGCTGTGAGTGTCCGGGTGACTGTCAAGTGTGGGTACAGAGGGTCATCTACGTGCCTAGACCCACACCAAGTATCAGAGGTGTCACAGAATGTGGCCCCTGTCCCCTAGAAGCTGATGGCTTTCCTGAGGATACTCCCATGAACCAATTTGAGAAAAGTATCATTCAGCAAAAAAAAGGGATCAAACTACTGATACTACAACAGGGATGATTCCTAAGTGACATTTAGAGACAGGAAGCAGAACAGTGGTCACCTACAGCTGGGGGCAGGCTGACTGGGATGAGGCACAGATAAACTTTTGGGATGACGAAAATGTTCTGCATCATGACTGTGATGGTGGTTACACAGTGTGTAGATTTTTGTATACACTTGTCAACACTTACCAAAATGAACACGTAGGATGAGTGCGTGTTGTACAAAAATGATACCTCGGTGAAGTTGATTTTTTTAAAAAGGCGCAGTCTTTGTTCTCATGGTAGTTATTTCTGGTGGAGAATAATGACATTCATAAAGTTATCAGGTAAATAAATGCAAAACAATGGGAAGAGGGACAAGAGCTATGAAGGGTATTACGTGGCGGATGAGAGTGTGTGATAAGGCCAGGGCTGGTTCAGAGAGACTGGGAAAGACTCCCTGAGGTGGTGATGTTCACCCGAGCTTAGCAGGATAAGGGGCACGAACCGGGGAGATGACTTCCGTGGAGGGAACGGCATGCACTAAGGGCCTGTGGGGGAAGGGGACCTGGTGAGGACCACAGGGGCAAGGAGGGTTCTGAGCCAGGAGCAGGAGGAGAAGGAGGGAGGCGGCAGGTGATGGGTCTCTGGAGGCGAGCGGGACAGCCCGCGGAGGGATGCTGTGGCGTGGATAAGAGTTCGCGCTTTTCCTGAGGGAAGCAGGAGCCCACTGAAGTGTTTTAAGCGGGGTAAAGGGAGAGCGACTACTTCAGCTTGTGGGTCGACAGTGTGGAGTTAGAACTCGCCTCTCCCTCCTTCTGGCTGTAAGGTTCTTGAGAGTAGAACCAAGTCTTAATTACCAATACGTGCGTCCCTCGCCGACATTTTAGCAGCTCTGAATATAAACTGGTATACAAGAACTGATCTCAATAAAGTAAGAAAGGATGGAAGGAAGGAAGAGAGGGAGGAAGGAAGGAAGGAAGGAAGGAAGGAAGGAAGGAAGGAAGGAAGGAAGGAAGGAAGGGAGGAAGGCAGGCAGGCAGGCAGGAAGTAAAGAAGGAAGGAAGGAAAGAAGGAAAGAAAGAAAGAAAGAAAGATCAGATTTTCTTAGCACCCAGATATCTGCTTTCCCAAAGTCATCTGATAAATGATAAATTTAGAATTTCTTCACCCCAAGCTGAAGACGTGATACAGAGGACATATTTCTCAACGTGGTCCCCAGTCCTGAGCCCACAGGGTTCGGGTAGCCAGGGACAAATCCAACCCGTCTCTTCAACTTGCCAGGACCCGCATTACAGGTCCTTCGAGGTCTCTGGGGACCGGCCCACCTGCATAGTAGCCATTTGGCCCCAGACCGTTTCTGCACACAAATGCGATCCGCATACTGCAGCCCACCAGGCATGGCATGTCGCAGGCACAGGCCTTCACTCCCGTGCCTCTGCCCCAAGTCACCTTCCTCTCCTAGGTCTACTGGGAGACGGCTCACAATGTCCTCGAAGACCCAGCTCAGCACCTGCTCCTCTGTGAAGCGTTTTCTGCCCACTCTGCCCCATTAGCCGCCATGCTGTACCTGCCTCTAGGACCGCCCTTGTCACCTGCCGTGTTCACCTCGCTCCTTCCCTATGCCAGTGCACAGCCCTCCAGTGTTCTTATCCTCCTGTGCCAAGAACCGTGCCCGGCACGGAGTAGGGTGAACTGAACAGTGGGCTGAGCCATAACTGGGCCTTCACGGATCCCTTAACAAGACAGCCGACAGTGGGGACAAGGAGAAACCATCAACACTAAG
>NW_011888960.1:61839-65842 GCF_000151845.1 Pteropus vampyrus
TTTGGGGTTCAGCCCCCTGCTGTGGCACTGCCTCGCTCTGGGGTGCTCTCTGGGATGGGGATGGCTGCAGGGCTCCGTGTAGCATTGACACAGAATGCCATGCGAAGAGTGTCGTGAGGCAGCCTGGCATGAGCTGTGCCATCCTGAGCGGGCAGGGCCGCTGGGGTCCTGGGCAGCCTGAGCTGACCACCAGCCTTCGCAGCCCCGCCATTTACCCTCATCTCAAAGCCAGCAGGGCTCTTGGCTGTCTAAAGCTGGTACGGGCAGTAAACTTGAACCTTTCCTTATCAGAGCAAGTCCAGCCTCCCATTCTCACACCTCCGTGGGAAGGACAGCAAGGGCGTGAGAGGCCCAAATGGCACCAGTGCTCTCTGGACCCTCCCCAGGGAGAGGAAACTTAGCCAGTGTGCAGCTTAGGGCCCAACCAGAAATGTCCCGCCTAAGTCTCAGGGCCTGGCTAGACGTGGGGAATGGACCAGGTCCCTTCTTGTTTTCCTCTTCAAAACATAGCTTTGCAACAGCAACAAAAAATGATTGAATCATTCATATTGAACAGACGAACCCTTTTCACACCGTGTCTATGAGGAGGACTCACTCAGAGACGATATCCGAAGTCTGGATGGCAAGGCCTTCACGAGTATTAGGCCGAGGCCAAGGTTCCCTCCTGCTCTACACCGTCGCCCGAAAGTGAAGGATTTAACTCAGTAGGTGGCGATGTCCCCATCACTGGAGGCATGCAAGCCGAGTGAGTGCAGCTGAGGGCAATCGCGGCCGGGGCCTGAGGCTGTTCGGGAAACAGGAACCGCAAAATCTCTTTGGCACTAAAGGCATATTTGGTTCTACATCTGGGGGTAGAGAAGTCCTTTCTGCTGGCCATGCCTGACCGGGAGCTGGGAGAGAGTCTGGGGGACACCCCAGATGCCTGGCCAGCATCTCTGGGACAGGATGGGGTTTGGTGGAGAGAATTAGAAACTCAATTTGAGCATCAAAGGATGTACTTCACATGGGCCAGTGAGCCAAGAGCTCTGCTTCTGTGATTCTCATTGTCCCACTCTGCAAAAATGGGAGTGAAAATTTCTGACTTTTGGGGCTTCGATGAAAACTAAATGAGGTAATGTAGGCGTGGAGCCCGTCTCTGTTCCGGGCACGAGTTGGAATTCATGAAGGCGGCATACGGCATGCTCTGAATGGCTGGGGGCTCGCGGGGGGCAGCAGCTGTTTTACCCCTGCAGGTGCCTATACACCCCCACCCCAACCCCCAACTACACCTGAGCCTAATTCCCAAGGCCTCCCGAGCACGGAAAACTGAAGCGCTACGTAAAAACACAGGAGTAGGCTGGCACCCTTTCTTTCTCTCTCTTTACCCTCCAACTCCACAGTTCTGGAATCGGCACCCAATAGTCCTTCCTCTCGGAGTCCAAATGCCCGGCCCACTCTGCTCATGTCAGAGGCTCAGATCTGGGATCTGGGGACAAGCATGGGTGAGCAACCTCCTTTGGGACTTCCATATATAGCTTCTGAGCTCGTGTTGTCTGGGGGTCTCACTAACTCTGACCAACAGATCACACAGATAAATAGTATCTTTATAATAATAACTATTATACGTGCAGCTCTGACTATTTGCCAGTTACTTGCTGTTACCTTAAGCAGGTTACTTAACCTCTCTGAACCTCAGACACCTTATCTATAAATCAGAGAAAGTAATAATACCTATTCATAGGGCAATGGCAACAATAAAATTACCTCATATGTAAAACACAGAACAGTGCTGGATACATAGTAAATTCTCAATATAAAATTAGTTGTGATGTGTCAGGTACGGTGTCCTAAGTGCTTTGGATGTATAATTCTCAGTACAGCCTTTGAGATAGCTATTATAACTCTCACATTACAGATGCAGAAACTGAGGAGTGAAGTGAACTTGGCCAGTAATTGGCACATCCAGAGTTCAAGCTCTAATCACCTCACTCCAAAACCCACGCTCCTCATCTTTACATGCTTATTAGTGACTGTTTCACGTCATGTCACCACCCTCTCTTCTTCGGTTAAAAAATAAACAATCACCACCACAATGGTGGTGCCAACAACCACAAAACTAAACGCCACATGTACCCTTGGGTGCTACAAGCAGAGCCGTCGATCCTGACTTTGCTGCCATGAAACCCTGGGAGCCCCACATGAATTTGAAGAGAGTCATTGAGACGTTCTTATTTGGGAAGCAGCTGCCCTCCACTCTGATTTCTCAGCTGGGGAAACCATTTCTGGAGAACAGACTTGTCCTCATCACCTGCAAGTTAGAGGCACAGCCTGGAGCCTCCTCCCCGAGAGGGCCCTGCCCCCGTCATTACCTGGTGGCCCCTCTGCCTGACGTTGCCCCATAACGTCACCCAGGCATTGCCTCTCAGGGTTCCCTTTATCCCAAACTGTTTTTGTGATTAGTGCATCTTCCTGACGGCCGGGCCTCTGAGGTTCTTCCAGCAACGCACCCGTTGGTCCTCGACTATTGAAAATTCTGTTGACTCCAGAAGTCCTATCAGTGTCCCCACTGGCACTGGGCCCATCCATGTTTGGCTTCTCCTTCTGTGGTTCCTAATTCTATTTCTGGGCTTAATTATGATTGCACAGCTTCATTACATAGAGCTGATTTGAAGTAATGGCCCTAATTAAGAGTGAATTTTAATTAAGCTTAGTTCAGAGCCTGCCTTCTATCGCCAAAGACTTGCAGCCTGAGACGGGGGAAAGCCTGTCTGAGCACTTTGACCTTCACACTGCCCAGCCGTCGGCCAGATGGGTTTGCTGGATCTTCTGGCCTCGGGAGTGCATTTCCTCACCAGGTTGCCGGGGGAGGAACCATATCTCAGCTTCTCCCACCCAGCAGCAAACTCCGAGCCCTGGCAGTAAGGAAACACTACTAACCTCCAGGTGAGGGAGCCTACACTTCCCAAGGCTCAGCCAGCCCTGGGATCACCGTGTTGTTTTTACTTCTCGGGTGAATATCAACCACATCGCCTATCTTGTCTGAGGAAACGAATTTCCTAAGAAATGCTTTCCTCCAACTGATCGTAACACCCACTTCACAGATGAGAAAAAACAAAGCCCGAGGAGGCTAAGGGACATAGCTGGTGAGGGCAGAGGGCAGATTGAAAGTGTCTGAGAGAAAACGACCTTTCATTTCTTGCTGGGCCACTTAGACTGGTGTGTGCCAAACGTGAGGGTTCATATGCCGTGCAGGTGAGTAACCCACAAACACGGATATTTACTTTACGGCAAAAAAACATCTTAAATCCATTTGTCTTAAAATGAAGCTTTATATCCTACCTTTCAAACTGCCAGCAATCAAAGGTCATCATAAAAACAAAATAATGAAAAATAAAGCCCTGTTATTCAATGCAAACCAGAAACTATAAGCTTCGAAACGCCCAACGTTCAGGCCTGATCTTTCTTTCTTTAAAAATAAAGAGAGAGAGAGAGAGAGAAATAATGTTAAAGATCAAGCATCAAACTGTCCTTGATATAATCAGAAGGATTGAAAGAGTTGAGCTGGAAAGATAATCGTTACATCACTGTGACTCAACGTTACTTAAGTCCCACCTAAGTGCCACCTAAAATCAACTCTCACTTGTCCGACACTTGGAAAGACACTGATCTAAGCTGATTTAGCACGTGGTTCCAGGCTTTGCCTCTGAGCAATACCGCCCTCAGCTGCTTCATGGATGAGAAAATCTGGCCAGAATCCTAGCTTTCCTTATCCCCCAGCCCGGGCGCAAGGACGAAGTGTGGACATTCCTTTGGTGTTTCAAGTGAAAACAATGAAATCAATACACTCTCTGAGGCTGGCTGCTATGGTCAGTTGATCTGCAAAGGACAGGCCTGACCGCCCCTGTCCTGAATGTCACGGCCACACCGGTCTCTTTTACGATCCTGAAGTCCTTACCTTATAAAGTCGCCCACTGAGAAGATAAATTCTATAAACATTCTGATGTTTCTAGAGGGAAATGGAAAG
>NW_011888960.1:65892-71610 GCF_000151845.1 Pteropus vampyrus
CGTTGGTCCTCGACTATTGAAAATTCTGTTGACTCCAGAAGTCCTATCAGTGTCCCCACTGGCACTGGGCCCATCCATGTTTGGCTTCTCCTTCTGTGGTTCCTAATTCTATTTCTGGGCTTAATTATGATTGCACAGCTTCATTACATAGAGCTGATTTGAAGTAATGGCCCTAATTAAGAGTGAATTTTAATTAAGCTTAGTTCAGAGCCTGCCTTCTATCGCCAAAGACTTGCAGCCTGAGACGGGGGAAAGCCTGTCTGAGCACTTTGACCTTCACACTGCCCAGCCGTCGGCCAAATGGGTTTGCTGGATCTTCTGGCCTCGGGAGTGCATTTCCTCACCAGGTTGCCGGGGGAGGAACCATATCTCAGCTTCTCCCACCCAGCAGCAAACTCCGAGCCCTGGCAGTAAGGAAACACTACTAACCTCCAGGTGAGGGAGCCTACACTTCCCAAGGCTCAGCCAGCCCTGGGATCACCGTGTTGTTTTTACTTCTCGGGTGAATATCAACCACATCGCCTATCTTGTCTGAGGAAACGAATTTCCTAAGAAATGCTTTCCTCCAACTGATCGTAACACCCACTTCACAGATGAGAAAAAACAAAGCCCGAGGAGGCTAAGGGACATAGCTGGTGAGGGCAGAGGGCAGATTGAAAGTGTCTGAGAGAAAACGACCTTTCATTTCTTGCTGGGCCACTTAGACTGGTGTGTGCCAAACGTGAGGGTTCATATGCCGTGCAGGTGAGTAACCCACAAACACGGATATTTACTTTACGGCAAAAAAACATCTTAAATCCATTTGTCTTAAAATGAAGCTTTATATCCTACCTTTCAAACTGCCAGCAATCAAAGGTCATCATAAAAACAAAATAATGAAAAATAAAGCCCTGTTATTCAATGCAAACCAGAAACTATAAGCTTCGAAACGCCCAACGTTCAGGCCTGATCTTTCTTTCTTTAAAAATAAAGAGAGAGAGAGAGAGAGAAATAATGTTAAAGATCAAGCATCAAACTGTCCTTGATATAATCAGAAGGATTGAAAGAGTTGAGCTGGAAAGATAATCGTTACATCACTGTGACTCAACGTTACTTAAGTCCCACCTAAGTGCCACCTAAAATCAACTCTCACTTGTCCGACACTTGGAAAGACACTGATCTAAGCTGATTTAGCACGTGGTTCTAGGCTTTGCCTCTGAGCAATACCGCCCTCAGCTGCTTCATGGATGAGAAAATCTGGCCAGAATCCTAGCTTTCCTTATCCCCCAGCCCGGGCGCAAGGACGAAGTGTGGACATTCCTTTGGTGTTTCAAGTGAAAACAATGAAATCAATACACTCTCTGAGGCTGGCTGCTATGGTCAGTTGATCTGCAAAGGACAGGCCTGACCGCCCCTGTCCTGAATGTCACGGCCACACCGGTCTCTTTTACGATCCTGAAGTCCTTACCTTATAAAGTCGCCCACTGAGAAGATAAATTCTATAAACATTCTGATGTTTCTAGAGGGAAATGGAAAGGGAAAAATGGGATTCAATTACCTTGAAAATAAAAGGGCGATTTCACTCACAAATGCCACGCTTAAAAGCTCAGTTTGAAGGCAGGTGTTCAAATCAGGCCCAGGCCAAACTGAAAAAGAAATCATTTATTAATCCCCTTCCATCTACCCCTTCTGTCTGAGCGAATCTTCCTTAGACTCGAAAAAGATAAATGGGCTTGAAACATAATTAAATAAACACTTTATGATATTAAATCCAAGTCGCAGAACTTTTCCATTAAATGTTGGGCTTTTGAAGACCTGTTTGCTGAACCTAACTAGTCTAGTGACCCAGAAACCACCGTGTCTGGGGGGTTCTTCCCAATGGAGCTAAAGCAGGGACTCTCTGCTCTTTCCAAGGGATTTGGGGTGACATTACAACCCAAACCCTTCAATAGAGCCAATGACTCTTAGACATACCAGCTCTGTAGACATCCCACTTTTCATTCCTGGGAAATTGTACTAGACAAGAAGAAAAAATAGCCTTGACTGAAATGGAAAGACATTACAGAAATGTACGTACGCCAGACAACCAAACAGACATGATGATCTCATCAAGACCACTCATTCATTCTTTCTTGATGTTTTTATTCCTGGAGGAGGAATGATTTTGTGAACACCGTTGATGGTTTTCAGAGCCAAACTTAGCATCGTTCCTTCTGCCACAAATAAATACAGCTGGAACCAGAGAGCCCAGGGGTTGTAGTCTAACTCTGCAAGTTACCAGCTGTGGCACTTTGGGCCTCAGTGTCCCCATCTGTACAATGGGGATAATAGCAGCCACCTACCTCATAGGATGTGGTGAGGATTAAATGAGAGCGTGCTTAGCACGATGCCTGGCGCATCGTCAGTGCTCAGTGGATGGCTGACGGTTAATATTAACCCAGGCTGAAGCTTGTGTCCTGTCTGTCTCGGAAACTTACTGACGTGCGTGTTGGGAGAAGACGCTCCCACGCTCAGAAGTGTTCTGAAGCCCCCAGGAACGTGGTGCGAGACTCAGCTCCTCTGCACGTCTCTGAGATGCTTCTCTGTCCTCTCTCAGTTTCCTGCCCACCACCTGGGCCGAAGCGCCCTGGACAGGGCTGAAGCAGGCACGGGTCGCTTTCTTGGGGACCTGACCGGAGGAATGGGGGCCTCACGCAGCACACGAAAAAGTGTGTGCTCAGAACAGCTCCTGCTTGAAAATCCAGTTTGATTGAAGATCCAACACCTGCACACACGTACACATTTCTTCCTTCCTATGCGTCCGCCCTGCATATCTGGGCAAAAAACAGTTTCTGCAGGTGACATCTCGTTCAGGTAGCTGTCCAGCCCTATGATAAAATGCACTGATTCTCCCTGAGTGAAGCTTAATTCATCTCAGCCTGGGGATTTATACCGAGCCATAAAATCCACAGAATAGAGAAATGCAAATAGATCGTAGAATATAATATTATCATTGTCAACATAAAAGACTTTTATTTACTGCCCCCCAAAAGAAAATACACCACATTGTTTCAGGGAATGCAAAAAAGGTTTCAACAACTAACAGGGCATGTTTCTGAGCAAAATATGCCCCGTATATGATGTCGGAACACACACTGTCAGAGGCCGCTTGTGTGTGTCTGTGTTCTTGCAAACAAACCATGGAGTTGAGTTAGAGAAGGTCGCTTCCAGCCTGCCTCTCTGGGCCACAGGCCACCTACCTTTGTCCACAAACAAACGGAAAAACATAGATTTATTGGGAGGGACAGGCCCTCTGAGGCGGGCCACACCCGCTCAACACATCTCCGGCCACATCTCCGGCCGAGGTGTCTGAGGTGTTGGCTCCCTGGGGAGCTAAAGGTGGGTGGGGGAGAAGGTGAGTAAGTGGGCGATGTGTGTTGCTTTGCGAGGGGAGGCTGTGAAGGGGAGACAACAGAGCGACTCCCACCTTTTCTTCAGGGTGTGTCTCTGCCACATCACCCCCACACCCCTGCCTGCTAAAGGTTATTTCATGAACTCTTTTGTCATGCAGGATCCTGACGAATGAGACTAATTATTTTCATGGATTTGGCTGAATAATAAATCTGTAATTTTTTTAGGGCTTTGGGTGTCATATTTGACCTGGTCACAGTGATAGTTTCATTTCTGTCTGAGAAAGACCTAAATTTATGAGGCTTTACACAGTAATAATTACCTGAATGACATTTTGTGTAATAAATACGTGCTAATCGATTCTCCCAGTAGCCCCGGGAAATCTGCAGGTGTGATTAGAGCCACTTTACAGAGAAGAAAACGGAGGCTTGAGAGAAGTGAAATGTGTTGTCCATGGTCACCAGCTTATAAGAAGAGGGAGAGTAGAGATAGAAATTCAGGTCTGTCTGACCCCAGAGGCCTCGAACCTGAACTCTCCCCTAACCTGTCTGACTCCTGCTGGGTGTCGTCCCTGCTGGGTGTCCTGAAATGAGTAGATCACTCAGTCCTCACAGATGGGGAAACTGATGCTTAAGAGAGAAAAAAAAGCATCGGTTCAAGCTACACAGATAGTATGTAGCTCCGCTGGGATTCGGTCCCCAAGGCCTGATTCCAGATCCTGCGGGGTGTGGGAGGAGAGCTTGAACGTGTGGCAGTTACACCTTTTGCAGACCATCACACTCCATGTCAGTCCTGTGTGTGGCATAAGATTCAGGAGTTTCAGCAGCCACGTCAGTAACCGCATTTCACAGCCAAAAGTCCGTGTGTGTGTGTGTGTGTGTGTGTGTGTGTGTGTGTGTGTGTCTGTTGCAGCTCATTTGGACAAGGAATGTCCCCCACATTTGGCAGTCTCCAGGAGTTTTGTGTCCAGGGTGTCCTGGAGGGGACATGACAATCGACTTTGATGAAAGAAAAAGACGAAGTCCCACCCCTGCTCCCAGGGGTCAAATGCCATGATCTTCCTGACTCAGTTCAAACCCACCCATCACAGATCTCCTCTTGAGCTCCCACTATGCGCCCCTAAAGTCGTTACAGGACCCAAGACGTGGTGAGCTCTGTTAGTTTGCCATCACTGCCCCCCATCACCACAGAGAGCCAGAGTGGGAGAAGATTTATTTATTTAGGCCGCAAATATTGGTGACCAGTGAAATGGTGAGTACCACGTCATAGGCTGAGGATTTGGTAGGGAGTAACACGGACACCCTTCCCAATATCTGGGGCTTATATCCTAGTGAAGAAACAGATAAGAATCAGGTTAAAAAAAAAAAATACGACCGGCTTTCAGATAGTGCTAGGTGTCAACAGGTTAATAAAACAGGAGGTGTGACAGTGTGATATTAGGGGTGGGTAATAGAAGCAGAGGCCAGAGAAGACGTCCTAGAGAAGGTGACCCTGCCTGCAAGGAAGGAGCCAGCCCCAGGAACACCTGGGCATTCTGGCCAGCCCCGAACAGCTCTGTTTTGGGGCAGTCGCCACATCAGAGTTTCCATGAGGACACAAAGGTCACAGAGATCCCCAGACTCTAATTTCAATCAACAATGAATCACAGTCACTCTGCGAGCAATACCACCCCACGCCCCAAGCCCCCACCACACCCAGCACACCCACAATGGCAGTTTGTTTGACCAACAGAGAAAAGATTATTCCAAAATGCACTTGGTGGAAAACCTCCATGGGATGGTTTTCAGTTCCTCTTTTAACAGTGGAGACTCAAAACATCCACAGTATCGGTGGCTCTGGCCGTAAGTTAATTCTCACACAGTCCGTCCTTGCCTTTCGAGAATTCTGCATGAAAGGGACGCTGACAGAGAAATGAAGGCAAGAGATTTTATTACCAATAGAGGCGTTTGTGACGTATTAACTGAACAGCTCTGTGTGCTGGCCTCGAGCTGGGTACTCCACCCGTGCTGTGTCCTTCGATTCCAGGAGGAAGGTATTAAAAGCCCCATTTTTAGAGCCCGGGACAGTGGATCTCTGAGAGGCAAAGCAACTATCTCAGTGTCACACAGCAAAGAAGCAGCAGAGCCGGAACAAAATCCATTATAGTCCATCAATTACTGATGCATTACTAGTTAATTGTGTTAATTATATTGACCACATGTATTGATCATTTACCAGGTTAGACGCCTTAGGGTCACATCTGATTTCATTGAATTCTCATCATATATTATTACTATTCCCATCGAACAGATGAGAAGACTAAGACTCAGAAAGCTGAAGTAGCTGGCCTGAGTCACTCAGCTCCTAAGC
>NW_011888960.1:72390-76857 GCF_000151845.1 Pteropus vampyrus
CCTGCTGGGTGTCCTGAAATGAGTAGATCACTCAGTCCTCACAGATGGGGAAACTGATGCTTAAGAGAGAAAAAAAAGCATCGGTTCAAGCTACACAGATAGTATGTAGCTCCGCTGGGATTCGGTCCCCAAGGCCTGATTCCAGATCCTGCGGGGTGTGGGAGGAGAGCTTGAACGTGTGGCAGTTACACCTTTTGCAGACCATCACACTCCATGTCAGTCCTGTGTGTGGCATAAGATTCAGGAGTTTCAGCAGCCACGTCAGTAACCGCATTTCACAGCCAAAAGTCCGTGTGTGTGTGTGTGTGTGTGTGTGTGTGTGTGTGTGTGTGTCTGTTGCAGCTCATTTGGACAAGGAATGTCCCCCACATTTGGCAGTCTCCAGGAGTTTTGTGTCCAGGGTGTCCTGGAGGGGACATGACAATCGACTTTGATGAAAGAAAAAGACGAAGTCCCACCCCTGCTCCCAGGGGTCAAATGCCATGATCTTCCTGACTCAGTTCAAACCCACCCATCACAGATCTCCTCTTGAGCTCCCACTATGCGCCCCTAAAGTCGTTACAGGACCCAAGACGTGGTGAGCTCTGTTAGTTTGCCATCACTGCCCCCCATCACCACAGAGAGCCAGAGTGGGAGAAGATTTATTTATTTAGGCCGCAAATATTGGTGACCAGTGAAATGGTGAGTACCACGTCATAGGCTGAGGATTTGGTAGGGAGTAACACGGACACCCTTCCCAATATCTGGGGCTTATATCCTAGTGAAGAAACAGATAAGAATCAGGTTAAAAAAAAAAAATACGACCGGCTTTCAGATAGTGCTAGGTGTCAACAGGTTAATAAAACAGGAGGTGTGACAGTGTGATATTAGGGGTGGGTAATAGAAGCAGAGGCCAGAGAAGACGTCCTAGAGAAGGTGACCCTGCCTGCAAGGAAGGAGCCAGCCCCAGGAACACCTGGGCATTCTGGCCAGCCCCGAACAGCTCTGTTTTGGGGCAGTCGCCACATCAGAGTTTCCATGAGGACACAAAGGTCACAGAGATCCCCAGACTCTAATTTCAATCAACAATGAATCACAGTCACTCTGCGAGCAATACCACCCCACGCCCCAAGCCCCCACCACACCCAGCACACCCACAATGGCAGTTTGTTTGACCAACAGAGAAAAGATTATTCCAAAATGCACTTGGTGGAAAACCTCCATGGGATGGTTTTCAGTTCCTCTTTTAACAGTGGAGACTCAAAACATCCACAGTATCGGTGGCTCTGGCCGTAAGTTAATTCTCACACAGTCCGTCCTTGCCTTTCGAGAATTCTGCATGAAAGGGACGCTGACAGAGAAATGAAGGCAAGAGATTTTATTACCAATAGAGGCGTTTGTGACGTATTAACTGAACAGCTCTGTGTGCTGGCCTCGAGCTGGGTACTCCACCCGTGCTGTGTCCTTCGATTCCAGGAGGAAGGTATTAAAAGCCCCATTTTTAGAGCCCGGGACAGTGGATCTCTGAGAGGCAAAGCAACTATCTCAATGTCACACAGCAAAGAAGCAGCAGAGCCGGAACAAAATCCATTATAGTCCATCAATTACTGATGCATTACTAGTTAATTGTGTTAATTATATTGACCACATGTATTGATCATTTACCAGGTTAGACGCCTTAGGGTCACATCTGATTTCATTGAATTCTCATCATATATTATTACTATTCCCATCGAACAGATGAGAAGACTAAGACTCAGAAAGCTGAAGTAGCTGGCCTGAGTCACTCAGCTCCTAAGCAAGAAAGCCAGGATTCAATCCCAGATCTATCTGACACCCCCCTTTTTTTCCGCAGAGAGACTGATGTCAACAGAGGAAAATATGAAAATGTTCCATGTGAAAGGAGACCAAAGAGATATGACAACCGTATGCAAAACCTGATCCTGGACTGGAAACTACATTGAAGGGAAAAGTGCTATAAAGGGCCTTTCGTGACCAATTGCCCGAGTTGGAATGTGGATGGTAGATTAGATAAAAGTGTTGTATCATCTAGAATTTACGATGTTGGTGACTCTGCTCTGATTATGTAATAGCGTCTCTTCATCTTTAGGAAACACACAGTAAAGTATTCCGAGGTGAAAGGCCATGAGATAGGCAACTCCTTCGTATGGTTTAGAAGAAAATTGTGTGCGGGGGCACGCACGTGTGTGTACGTGTGTGCGCGCGTCTAGAGAGAAAAAGCGAGTGAGGCGAAATGTTAAAAATATATGGCTTGAATGGGTATAGCTACTTTTCTGTAAGTTTAAAATTATTCCCAAATAAGAAGTTCAAAAGAGAGAGGGAAAGAGAATCACTAGACGTCACATAATGAGCTTAGGGCATTTCCTGTTTCCTGCTCCCAGGATAGTTCACCTCTTTTCTGTGTCCCAATTCTTCCCCTCTGCCTGAAATTCCACCATTATTAATTTATTCCTTTAGCTTTACATCCAGTTTTTAAATGTCTATACCTCTGAGAGTTCTTCGTCATTCAGATTTAAGGAGACCGAGCTTGGAATGTAAATACTGACCATCATTTACTGAGTGTCTGGCATCAGGCGTAATGGTAAGCACGTTCTCCACATCGTCACAGTCCCCAAAGCCATTAAAAGTAGGTACTCTTACTATCCTCATTGTAGAGACCTGGGAACCTGGGCCCAGAGAATGTCGTAACTGACCCAAATCCCTCAGCAAATAAGCAATAAGGGCCAGGTTTGAACTGAAACATGTCTGAGTCCAAAGCCCAAGCTCTTCACTTCTGTAAAAGTACAGTATTTCAAACAAGTAAACAGTTTGCTTTCCCAACAGAAGAATAAACTAAATGCCAATTAATGCCAGAACACAAGCTTGCATTCTTCCCAAGAGGCACACCACACGTCTCAACCTCTACTCGGTGTCCCAGGCACCACTCTTATGTGCTGGCACAATAACCTTCATTTTCTGGAGAAGCATCTTTAGAAAAGTATCATGAATGATTCCCTGCCTTGGGACATTAGCTGGCTTCTGAGCACCCACGAGGAATTGAAGGTTCCACGCCAGCAACTTACCAGGTGATCTCAATACCATCACTAGACATTCTGACTTCTGCAGGGTAGTCTCTTGTCAAATGGCTGGCCCACTGTCAATCACAGCTCCTCAAAGTGGGTGAGAAAAAACTGACCTCTGTGGCTGACAGCTCATTCGATCTTACATTTCCCTAAAGGGTCTGATTTTGTCTCACGTTTGGGCAAATGCTCTTCCCTGTGCCCTGAATGTCCCTTGTCCTAACTCCAACTTTTCCTACTAAACTCTGGTTTGCTCTTTTTGTCACAGCCTAGATATCACTTCCTCCAGGAAGTCTTCCCTGAATCCTAGACTAGGGATCTCCTATGAGGTCTCCAGGCACCAAGGTATTAGCTTTGTTTTGTTCCCTCTTAATCTCCTTGTAGAAGCCCATGTCTCCCACTTTATGGGGTCTTTTTAGTCCGACGAAGCAGGGACGATGTATTGTTCCCCAGTTATGGGCCGTCGCCTAGTACAGAATAATGACTCAGGAAATATTTGATCTATGAATACACAAAGGGAAGAGAACTAAAGAGTAATCTTAAACTGCGTTACCATGTGCAGTGATGGGGCTTTGAGTTAAGTCTGTGATTCTATCGTGTGAGAGGCAGTTTAGAAAATTAACTCGGGCCCTGGTCAAGCAGACCGGGTTTTGCATCTTAGGTATGCAGCTCTCTATGACTTTCAGTAAATTACCTAACTTCTCTACAGAGCAGTTTCCTCCTCTGTAAAATGCAGATATGCATTACCTCTGACTCATACTTTTATGGTGAGCTTCAGACATTAGACCCATGGAGTTCTTAGCACTGTCCCTGACGCTGGCAAACAGGATAAATGTTGGCCAACATGATTGGGATTTGTTATGTTATTATAATTATTATCACGATTATTATTGTTAAAGCCGTATGTACTAAAAGGAAAAGAATCAGACATAAACGTTCAGCCGGCCGCTGCCATGGAAACCTGAACACCTGGAAGTGTAATTGACTCTTCATCCAGATGTTGGAAGTAACTTCAGCATCTGAAGGTCTTAACTCAAGCGGAATCTAACTCTGCAAACAAGATTTCTGTTTTCTTTGTCAAACTCGAACTCAATTAGGGGAAGATAAAGCACATCATTTCAAATTCCTGGCCCCTCATGTCCAGAACCAAGACAGGTGTATTTTCTTAAATCAGGTTTGAAACCTCGAGGCAGGCAAGATAATTCTTGGTCCTTGAAAGCACTTTTTTTCAGGTACGTTTACCCATAGAAAATGGGCTACTTACTGGCTGCAGTCTTCAGTTCTGTGGGTGTGAATGTTGCAGCTAGAGAAGTCCACAGCTGAAGAGGCAGCATAGCATTGTGGTCAGACCCACAGACTGCAGCTCCGGCCCATAGCTAACTGTACCACCTTGGGCAATTTTTTTTTT
>NW_011888960.1:76907-78955 GCF_000151845.1 Pteropus vampyrus
GTAAATTACCTAACTTCTCTACAGAGCAGTTTCCTCCTCTGTAAAATGCAGATATGCATTACCTCTGACTCATACTTTTATGGTGAGCTTCAGACATTAGACCCATGGAGTTCTTAGCACTGTCCCTGACGCTGGCAAACAGGATAAATGTTGGCCAACAAGATTGGGATTTGTTATGTTATTATAATTATTATCACGATTATTATTGTTAAAGCCGTATGTACTAAAAGGAAAAGAATCAGACATAAACGTTCAGCCGGCCGCTGCCATGGAAACCTGAACACCTGGAAGTGTAATTGACTCTTCATCCAGATGTTGGAAGTAACTTCAGCATCTGAAGGTCTTAACTCAAGCGGAATCTAACTCTGCAAACAAGATTTCTGTTTTCTTTGTCAAACTCGAACTCAATTAGGGGAAGATAAAGCACATCATTTCAAATTCCTGGCCCCTCATGTCCAGAACCAAGACAGGTGTATTTTCTTAAATCAGGTTTGAAACCTCGAGGCAGGCAAGATAATTCTTGGTCCTTGAAAGCACTTTTTTTCAGGTACGTTTACCCATAGAAAATGGGCTACTTACTGGCTGCAGTCTTCAGTTCTGTGGGTGTGAATGTTGCAGCTAGAGAAGTCCACAGCTGAAGAGGCAGCATAGCATTGTGGTCAGACCCACAGACTGCAGCTCCGGCCCATAGCTAACTGTACCACCTTGGGCAATTTTTTTTTTTAACCTCTCTGTGCCTCAGTTTCTTCATCTGTAAAATGGGGCTGATGATAGTATCTACCCCAGGGGGTTTATAAAAGGATTAAATGAGTAGGTATTTGTAAAATGTTTTGAACAGTGCCTCATGTTTATTAAATAAAGTTAATAACAGTACTTTGTGATCACCTCAAACAAAAAGGAAAATTCTAGATTATAACCTCCGAGCCATGGCATCCATAGATGTATTTATTTTTGCATTTTTGTTTCAAAGATATCTGCTCAAGGCGGCAAGAGGGAGACAGAGAGAAAATTCTTTTTGTTCTGCCTGTGTCGTTGGGGGAGAAATCAATGAAAATTTCATAAACAGTTTGCAACTCTCTCTGGCAAATCCCTAAAATTGATTCCATTACAATTCTTGACTTTTGAGTCCTCTATAAAGATGACAAAAACAAACCACAGGCTTTTCTCGAAGCTAGGAGGTGAAACTTCATTTCCAACAGTAGTAGTACTTTTAGAACCTATAGAACAGTTATACCCAAGTCAAAGGTAATTTATTTTGAGGGGTTGTTCAAATATAGAATAAGATAGAACCAGTAACAGATACCATACAATTAAAAGGCACTTTAAAGATCTCAAGACGTATTTGCATAGCTTATCTGCCTTCCACATATGCCCTATGCTCATGTGCAGGACTCAGAATTACGCAACTTACATTATTCTGCATGAATGTCTATTCATCGGCAAGTGGATTCGTGTTTCTAGGCCTTAGTTTTCCTGTCTGTAAATGGGAAGACTATTCCTTACCGCATTAAGTGAGTGAACTACGTGGCACCTCTCGCAAGGTGACTGGCACATATCAGGTGTGTTACTGCCTCACACAGTAGAATTTGAAGATTAGAATATGAGAATAGAACGCGAAAGTCAAGTTAAATAAACACACCTTGAAAATGTCCCATAAAGGGTATTATCTTAAATGGGATTTGTATGTTAAAAAAAATGAATGTTAAATTTCTCAGTATGATAATGGCGATAGGGTTATGTTTTTTAAAAGGGGCTCTCTAAATACCATTAACCACTGAAAAGAACCAGGTCTTTGTAGGGAAAATGGCTGATTCCAGGTCTAGGCTAGGAAATGTGCAAGATAAGCCTGGGACATCTTGTCAGCAAGGGAGTCATCGAAGACTCCCAGGGCTGCGACAAAAGGACTCAGAAGACAACTTGAAGAGGCTTCCACTGGCCACAGGTGGGACAGCTTGAGCATCGATAAAGATAATAACAGCAAAGGACTGAGAGCATCAACTATGCTCAGTCCATGAGTTTATTATATGTGATATCAGAAAAGTGATCAC
>NW_011888960.1:80195-85776 GCF_000151845.1 Pteropus vampyrus
ATCTGAATAAACTTTATTTTGTTTCGTAGCAGCTCCTGCCATTGACTATCATCCTTGTTTAGGTCCTTATTTATTATTCAGCATATTAGCTATTTTCCCAAGCCTTGTTTTCATTCATTCATTCGTCATTCATCCATTCATTCACCACACATTCCCTGAGCACCTGTTCTGAGCCAAGCCTTCTGCTACAGGCACAGAAATGAATGACCTATCTCTGCCCTTAAGAATCTGTGGCATAATTCAACAGAGGAAATAGGTAGGTAAACAGCTGATGATGACTCAGTGGGCGGAGTGTGACGAAGAGAAGATTGGCAGTACTGAGCGCATAGTGGGGCATCTACCGCAGACCACAAGAAACCATTTCCACCTGAAAGCGGAAGTCACCCGCATGAACACTGGGCCCTTTGTGCAAGTGAGCATTAGAGGAAGAGCGCCTCAGAGCCTAGTGCGCACCCTCGCTGCCCCCACCCCGGTACGGGCTGGTGGGGATAGCGCAGCCCAAACACGGCAAAGAGGGCCCTTGAGCTGCGGAGTCCCCTTTCTCCTCTTCTCTCCCTCCTTCGTCCCCACATTTAGACCCCCTCCCTTTAAACTGCGGATGCGAGAGACGGTGAGTGAGTGAACCACAGTCGCAAAGCCAGACGTAAAGAGGCTGACATTCAGGGCCACCAGCCCAGGAGTATCAGCCAACGGGTTTCTGTTCAGAACCCACACAGTTTCTGCCATGGGAGCTTCCTGCTCCCGGCACCTCAGCTAAATAAACTAAGTTCGCAAGTTCTGTAGCAAAGCTGCGCTGCTGAGCGTGGGGGTCTCTTTACTAAGGAAACAGCACCCCCTGCTGTCATTCTGGACTGCAGGCAGACTTGCTTCAGTGCTCAGACCCCGAGCTGTGGCTGGAGCCAGTGGATTTTATCTGCGTCCCTCACTACCCTTCGGGAGAGAAGTCCAGCCACACACCACTGTTCACTGCCTTTACGAGTTTGCTTGTTTGCTTTATTTCAAATGAATTTGCTGCTGAGGCTTTGGGGATACCATCTGATTTATTCTTATTATTAATTACAATAATAACATGACTGTTGAACACTCGTGTTAAGCAAATATATGCATTATTTTGTTTGATTACTTCAACAGTAAAGGTTATTGTCCCCATTTTGTATATTAAGAACCTGAAAACATTGATCCCTTGGTATAATTATTTTTAACAATTTAACAATAAGAATTTAATAAGTTTTCATTCATTCTCACGACACACCTGTATTTAGCACCTGCTGTATCCCAGGCTCTGAGGTACCATGATGAGTCAGGCACGGTCTTTACCTTCAGGAGGTCAAAACCAGGTAAAATGGGGGAACGAGAGGAGAAAAGAACTAATATTAATTGAGCACCTACTCTACGCCACTCTGCTCAGTGTTTTAAATTTCGCTTTCTCTTCTAACCCTCCAACAATCCTGTGAAGTAAATGTGATTATATCCATTTTACAGATGAGAAGAACCAAGTCTTAGAGATTAAATTACTCTCGCTCAAGGTGGCACGGCTGGTTGGTGGAGGAGCTGGGTCTTAAATTCAGTTCTTGCTGATGCCAAAGTCCTATTTTCTGATAGTATATATTAGCAAAAATGCTATTTGCAAAAAGTTTGCTAAGGCATCGGAGGGGGTCAGGAAGATGGAATGAGCAACTCTGCCCAAGGTTTGTAATCTTCGTGTTCTGTTGATGAGTTATTTCCTCGGTCATCCAATGAGCCAAAAAAAAAAAAAATATTTACAAAACACATACTACGTGTTAATCATCTCACTGGAAACAAGGGAGGTGGGGAGGGACAAGCTAGTTGGTACCTGCCTTAATGAGCTTATAGTTGTGGAGATTAAAAAAAAAAAATCTAAACGATGGACTCCCAGTAAACTCTCCAATTGGGATCAGGTGCTGGGAAGAAAGGACTAACAGGTGTTACAGGTGTACCAGGAGTGCCCTAAGACTGAGGCATGCTGGGAAGGCCTGGCTGAGCTGCTCTCTGTAGCTGGAGAGCAGAGGGCTGAATGGAGGGAGAACGGAGGAGGCTTCCAGCCAGAGGGCGAGCTCTCGAGAAGGTTCAAGGTAGGAAGCAGGTGGGAGTAGGAAAGTTGTGAAAAGGAGAGTTGGGGGAAAGAAGAGGCTGGGGAGGGGGTCACAGGGGATCAAGCCAAGTTTAAGGGCAGAGACCGTTAGCCTGCAGCAGTGCTTCTCAGACTAGCTGTGGGATGCACAAGCTCTCTGTTCGCTACAGAGAGCTTTCGTAAAATGTAATAAAAATAAAAACTAAAAAGCAAAAATATACAAAACAATAGCACAAACTTATGATTACTCGATGCCACAAAAATTACTCTGTCAAACTGCTATTTTTGTACTTATCCCATAGTGGACCAGGAACAGTTTGCCAACTAGCATCTCTCAAGGACCGCCCTTTGAGAAGCACTGCTTACAGGCCCAGGGAGCCCTTGTCTCTGCATTCGGAAGAGAAAGTAACATTCAGGCAGGGGACACTTAGAAAACGACATGGAGGGCAGAGACAGAGCCATGTCAAGCAGCCTGAGATGTCTGTGGAACGGCAGATTATTGGAGGGATGGGCTGGGGAGGTGAAAGGCGAGCCTGGCGGGCAGGCTCAGGTCTCGGAGGGCTTGCTCAGCTACGAAGAACAGAGCAGTATGAACTGCACAGAGCAGGCCCTAAACGGCGAGAGCTTTCCAGGGCCATTGCTCGATTCTGAGAGTTTATATATAAAGCATCTGGGGCAGTTCCACCGGCATAAATTGTTCTGTCCTGTTTCGCTCGTCTGCTCATCTGGTTGCCAAACTCAGCATATTCCCTTTCAAAAAAAAAGAAAAGAAGCAGCAGCAGCAGCAAAGATATTAGCCTTTGATTAGAACAATACTGATCAGAGGCGGTCGTCTATAATTCAATTAGAAAGCTCAGAAATGCAAGAACTTTAACGAGTCCTATACTTGCTAGTAACAATTTGACCCAATCACGGATATTTTAGAAATATTCATTTTTTCATCCCAAGCATATTAGGAGCTCCTCCAGGGTAAAGAGGAAAATCTTAAGTATGATAAAAACATCTCCCATTTCCAAGCCCTAGGTCCAAATGTTTTTCACAGCATGTTCACCTACGAGGAAACTGAGGCACCTGAATTGACACGACTAAAGGCAGATGCAGGATTCCAGCCCAGGCCTGTCCAGGCCCAGAGAACCTTCAGCTACCTGGGGAGCCGCAGGACAGTGGACCCGGTGGGTGAGACGGGGTGGTGGAAGAGCTCTAGGGACCGGGGAGACTGCAGGGGAAATATTTCATATCACTAACGCATTTTCTTCAGCTGGCCCCCTAGGGGATTCAAATGCAATGACAAACCAGCTTTATACAATTTTCTGGTTAGGGTACAAATAAAAATCAATCTAATTGAGCACTTTGAGGAAGGCTCATTAAAGAGACAGTTTACACAGGTGTGGGCAAGATTGGATAAAGAAAGTTGATTGGACAGTCTCCTCGTGGCTAAAAACAATGAGGCGCCATTTCTGCCGCTAGCCTGAAGGGGCCACAGGAGAGAGCAGGTACCAGACCTGGAACAGGAAGTCACCGGAGGGAGAGCCTGACTGACGGGGCTGTGACCTTTGGAGGAGACACGGCCCATGTCAGTGACCCAGTGAGGGGGAGCAGGAAAAGTAAGAAATAGGATCTAACAGCAGCAGCGTCATTCAGAACAACCCCGTTGATGCCTCACTTCCAGGATGGAGTTCCCTGAATTAAGGCTTGCCAAAGCCGGCTTAGGGAGACAGGAAGGCCAGGAGCAGAGCAGAATGGCTCAGGACTCTATCATAACCCCACAAGAAACACACAGTCTTCTAGTGCAGGTGCTTCGCAGGCACCCCTGGGACAGGACCCAGTGACAAAGGGCTATTCGCATACCAGGCCAGCTTGGAGCAAATGAATTCTCTTGCATCTTCCCTGTTAGGCTGGAGGGAGGTGTTCTCTAGACCTTGAGAAAGGCAAGCTGCTCAGTATTTCAAGGCCTCTGTTTCCTCACTTATAAAAAGAGGGCATCAGGCTTCATGTTTTCTGGGTACCAGGCGATGCTGTATAGAAGAAACTGAGGCTTTGAAGCCGGGCAGATGTGAGTTCAAATCCCTCTACTATAATTGGCTGAATGACTTCAGGCCTACCACATCTCTGGGCCTCAGCTTCCTTATCTGGCAAATGGGGATGATAATGTCTATCCAGGCCAATCATGGCATTTAAACAATGTATGCAAAATCTCTAGCACTTTGTGCAGAGAGTAGGCTCTCCACACATGTCTGTTCCTGTCCTTCAGGCAATGCAGGATAAGGGTCGCGAGGACAGGCTCCGAGGTAGACAGCACGGGATGGAGACCGGCTCTACCACTTTCTGGTCAGAGACCTTGGGCAAGTCACTTAATCTCTCTAAACCTCTGCTCCCTCATCTATAAAATGGGAAAGAAAAAAAAATGCTGCCTATCTATCCCTATAGGATTGTTGTCAGAACCAAACGAAATAATGAAACCTCGCCTTGCTCTGCCCTGGGTGACATGCATCCAAGATGATAGACCATGTGTCCAGCGATGACAGAGTCCCAGGAGAAAAGAACCTGCATTTACCTCAGATCCCCCGAAGGCCCTCAACCAAAGGCGTGCTGCCCCTCCCCCCCACCCCACCTCAGCATCTCAATTTATTGCCCTAACTGCTTTTTCAGCCCCCTGGTGTGTCTTGGTAGGAAGCAAAAGAAATTCCAGAGACTAGGAAGGGAGCTGTTAATGTAAATGAATAGTCTGGCAGGCCAGTCCCCCTGAAAAGCTCCAGGAAGATAATGGAGGCTTCTGTTTAGAGGCTGGAGTCAGGATGGCTGTTTATTGCACCCTAGGGCCAAGCATTGCCATAGCAACAAATGACTTAGCGACAGACCGTTTCTTTGAAAGAGTTTACATAATATGGATTACTTGGGTTCTTTCTGGAAGGGTTTACAGAAGAACTTGTTTTCTCCCCTTTTCTTGAAAGTAAGGACATTTTGAGGGAATAATCCTTTGTCGAAGCTGTAGGATGAGGGGTGAGGGAAGAGAGAGCCTGGAGGGTTTTGTGCAAAAATGTTAGCAGTTACATTCCCTAAGTGAAGAGATTACAGGCGATTTTTTTTTTTTTTTTTTTTTTTTTTTGAGACTCTTCTGAGTCTTCCCAGTTGATTTTGGCTTTGTAACTAAAAAAAAAAAAAAAAAAAAAAATCGCATTAAAAATAAAAAATTGAATACCAGTAGAAGCCTGGACATGTTAAAAAGCTCGGGATCAAAACCGAAGAGGGTGTTTGTGGCCTAAAAGAAAGTTGGGCCTGGCCCTGGTGATGGAATGGCCCACAGGCTTTGGCTTCGACTATGGGCCGGTGCCCCAGAGGTTAGTGATGTGGTCACGTGGCCGGCTGACATCTTGATGAGAGCAGAATTTGAATCCTGCTGTCTCTGGGACGGAGTAAGGAAGCCACCGCTGCCTGCTCCCCCATTTCTTCACCATTCGACTCCACAGCACATTTTGGGCAGTTTCTCCC
>NW_011888960.1:88466-97576 GCF_000151845.1 Pteropus vampyrus
TAGGCCACGTTTAACGTCCCTACACCTCCATTACCATCGATCACCCATCGCAATGCTTTCTAATCTCATTTCCTCTTCTGCCACCATTTGAAGCAAGGCCCCGCCATTCCTCACGTGCACCACTGCGTTAGACTCCTGACCAGACTGCCTGCGTTTACTCTGTGCCTCCTTCCGTCTGATCTCCACCAGGAAGCCAGGGGCGTCTTTCCAAAACCGCCACTGGGAGCATATCGAACTCCACCTTTCCCATCCCCCACGTGCTTAAGAGCCCTCAGTGGCTTCCCACAGGTGTCAGGAGGGACCGGGAGCCTCAACGCAGCCTCTGTGGCCCTGGCGTGGTCCAGCCCCTGCCCTCTTCATCAGCCTCCTCTCGCCCTAGGCTCCCCCTCCCTCTCTGCACCCCAGCCTGGCCGGACATCCTTTCGAGCCCTCCCATCTGCCAGGCTGTCCCCTCTGCCTGGAATGTTCTTCTCTCTCGATCTCAACCCGAATGTCCCTCCTTCAGGGAAGCCCTCCTTGAAAGCTGCCCCAGCCCTGTCACATGCCTCATCATGACACATCTCCTTCCTGGAGAGTGCCTAAAACGTGGCGTCTGACCGAAGAGACACTCGAGAAAGATTTGTTGCATGAAGAAATGCATGGTGCTCCATAAGTTCACAAAAGTGTGAGTCCCTTTTTTTCCTTGCCTAGGGCTTCTCATACATGCAAATTCAAAAGGTTTGCTTTTGTTTCGTGGTGGTTTTAGTGAAATAAATGATTTGTCAGTAACCTCAACAGTGCACTCTTAAAATTGTTTCCTATACAAGAAACAGTCGGCAGAGGGCCCCATAGGAGCAATTATTGAAGTCAGATCAGCGAATGTAGTAGCTGCTGGGAGACAGTAGGCACTGTCCCCAAATCTATCTATCCTTGAGCCACTCAGAACAGCACCAGCAGACAATGCCCACCATGTCCAATCTCCTTTTGATCTGGCCTCAAGGAACACAGGAATTCACAGGGCAAGAGATCAGAGCCCTGTGTAGAATTACTCTAACACAAATCTATTGCTTCCTCCTTGATTTGTCAGTTTCTCGCTGAAGTCGTACTCAAGAGCTTGCACTGTTGGGTAGAAGAATCATGCACGGGTGTTGGGAGAAATTCGCTTTCTTTGGGGGCCACTTTTCAGTTGCCAGTCAGTAGTTTTATTTCTATTTTAATTTTCAGAGCATCTGCCCCCCAGCAACAGCCCGTGGTTTGGAATTCACAGCCCTGTTGTGTTTACACACGATGCTTGCTTGTCATTGACAAATTTAAATTCTGGTCATATTTCATATATTACACATACCCGGGGAAAAATCCTCGGCGAAAACCTAATTACAGTGAAAGTGCCACAAGGTAGTCGCTGTGAAGGAACTCCTGCAGCGGCAGGGCTGGATGTTCCATCCGCCTGTAAAACGATTATGCCGACAAGATTCCAAGAAATAATAAAATCTGTTTAATAAAAAAGAAGCAAACTATCAGTGTTTTTACACACAAAGTATTAAAACATCCTTCATTTTGGACAGATCCTAAGTCATTTGATTTTTATTCAAATGATGATCCACAGCCAGGAGAGTTTTGTTTGTTTGTTAGTTTTTTGTTTAAATCAGAGACCAGAGTTTTGTCATCTTCCCCACACCACGCAAGGCTGCTTTGACACTTTCAGGCTTGTTTGCCGTGAAGACTGCTGCTCATTATTCTCTTGGGTCTTTGGTCTGTGCGCCAGCATCAAAGAGCGGACAGAACGAAGGTAGGATCCAGGGTTCAATTCGTGTGGTTCATCCACTTCCTCTTTAGCCACCGTGGGAGCTGTCCCTCCTTCCCAGGGCTGAGAAGCCACGAGGGTATGACGCCTGCTGTCAGAGTGCGTGGCTGGGCGTCCAGCAGAGTGGCAGGTGCTAATGCACCCCTTACTTTCCTGACTCTGGAGGGTGCCACGTGACAGGCCAACTCATCCATTCCGTCACCGAACAAAGAATTACTGCGCCCTTACTACAGGCAAACAAACAAAAAGGCTAGGAAACAGAAGAAATAATGATCCGAATTAGGAGAAATCCCGAGAATCGCGCAGACATTGCGAATCTGTTTGCTGGTGGCGGGGAGCCTCCACCCCAAACACTTTCATCTCTCAAATGGAAATTAAATGGACTTGAGTTATGCATAAAAATTACATATATAGATATATATATGTATGCATAGTACATATGTAGTACACATATATATACACAGTAAATTATATATACTATATGTTATATATATGTATGTACGTGTAATTTTTAAAGATGACTGAATTCTGGCATCAGTAGCCAAGGTAAGTTTCCACTATGGTCATGCATTTGAGACTTGTAGACGGTGACCAACCAAGCAGTAGGTCAGTACTATATTCCTCGAAAGGGCCTGTAGTCCACGGGAGGTTAAAATGGGAGGAGCGGGAATTTACAATGCAGATTAAGGAGGCTCACCTGAAATTAACTAAATCGGAGTCTTTGGGGCAGGCCCAGAGCCTGCATTTTCACGAGCTCCCTAAATGATTGTTAGGTACTGTGACATTTGAGAAGCTCTGCTTCGAAGTGGTTGATCAATGATGTGTCACTCTCACCCTGAGAAACAACCTGGAGAGTTTAAAATATAGAAAAGAGGGCTGAGACTAAAGTATCTGCTAGGGTAAATAAATAACACGGAGAAACGGAATCATCCATAAATCTCTCTACCCAGAGACGATTGTTGTTAACATTTTGGTGTCTCTTCTTCTAAACCTGCTTTTGTGCACATATACATTTTTGTCATTGCAAAAGGTGAGTGCACAGTTGTAGTCTATTGTAATCGACTTCATGAACATAATATGTTTTTTCCTAAAGATGCTCATTTTTCATTGCATGGCTGGCTGATGAGGGTGAGGCGTGGGAGTTAGGGGCAATGTTTAGAGGGAAAAACATCTGATAAGGATCTATGTCTATAATAAACAGGGGAGGTGTCGTTTGGGGATGGAGGGCTGACATGTTAGAATTAGAAACATATTTTATTTGGGGACAGAAGGTGTTCTCTGATTGGTGGATCTCTGGAAATAAACACAACTGTCGGGAATATGCCTGGCTGGATGAAGGCATTTTCTAAAAAGCCAAGCTTGAACTGTTTTCAGAAAAACAGGCAGAGCGAGCAACTGTCAAAAACAGCACCATGTTGAATATTGTCAGCTTTCGTCCGCCTGCTCTCTTAAAGACTGAGCTGCTTTCTCTCATTGCAGGAGTGTTGAAGAAAAGAGCAAGCTAAATTCTGGAGCAGTGAGTGCGTGCATTTTATTATTTTGGACATCAAGTTGGAAAACTTCAATATTCTCTTGGCTTTCATACCCACTGAATCTGTAAGCCTTAGGACTATGTGTTGTTCTTCTCATGGTTGAAGGGTTTTGAGCATAGGATTGCCAGATTTAGCAAATAAAAGTACAGGATTCCAAATTAAAATTAATCTTAGATAAACAAAGAAGTTTCTAATGTAAGAATGTGCCATACCATATTCAGGACATACTTACAGTAAAAAAAAAAAAAAAAAGATGTTATTTATCTGATATTCTCATTTAACTGTATGTCCTATATTTTATCTGGCAACTCTATTTGGGTAGCTTCCTATTTCAGAGGGAAATGTTGGTACAGAACTATAATTTCTACTTCTCCACCCCCGCAGCTTTATTGAGATATAATTGACATATAACATTGTGTAAGCTTGAGGTATACAGTGTGATAATTTGATACATGTATATATTGAGAAATGTTTACCACAATCAGGCTAGTTGACATATCCTTGACTTCCCATAATTATCATTTTGCTGTTATGGTGAGAACAGTAAAACTGTACTGTCATAGCCATTTTCAAATATGCAATACAGTTTTAATTGTAGTCTCCATGCTGTACATTAAATCTGGCATGCATTCATCTTATAATTGAAAGTTTATACTCTTTGACCAATTTCTCCCTATTTTCCCCATCCCTCAGCCTCTGGCAAACACCACTCTACTCTCTGTTTTATGAGTGCAGTGTTTTCAGATTTCACATATAAGTGAGATCATTCAATATTTGTCTATCTCTGACTTACGTCATTTAGCATAACGCAGTCAAGGTCCATCCATGTTGTTGCAAATGGCATTCTTTTTCTTTTATGTATTTTCTTAATTAGAGATGAAAACATTTTGGTTAACTCCATGAGCGATGTGGAATTTCATTAGTTACATCCTTCTATAGTTCAGAAGGTTTCTTCCAGAGAAAAAGAAAATAACTACCCAGTTTAACCTCAGCTATTTGAAGATGACAGGGGAGCAGAGAATCCAACTTTTAGTTTAGACCACAGCGGCAGAAGTCACGTGCCTTCTTGCTTCCCGCACGTGACCGGCTATGGGGAAAGCATTGCTCTGATGCAGGTGTTTCTTTGATCTTTCCCACACTGGTCATGCTCCTCAAGTAATGTGCTCCTTACCTCCCAAATCTGTCTACCCAGGGGTTGCACAAAGCAATATTCGAAGGCAGATAGGTGATACCCCAGCAGGAAGCCAGTCCCTAGGCGCAAAGACCAGTACTTCTAATTGATAAGGAGCGGGAGAAAATGGGATTGGGGCCTTGGAGAGCAAGTGGAAGAAGCGAGATAATTTATTCCACTTGTTTTCTTGAAAATGAAGACTTTATGTCAAGAATTTGTAATAAAACTAACTGAGGCACTCACACCTGGCTCCCTAAAATGCTTAATCACCTTGTTCTATAACAGCTCTTCTCTTTATGGCAGAATTTATCAGCTTTTTAATCTCCTTGATTTGATTAACATTGGAATCAACATCTGTAACCGATGTCGGGCTCCAGTAAAGTGCTGCATTTGCAGACTTATTAGGGGAGATGGATCTTTTTAGGGCCTCACTTGTAACAGTCTCAAGTCTTAAGTAGCAAATCGTGCTTTTAAAGTTTTATTTTCTTAGAGAAAAAAATCTGTAATTACCGAAGGAGAAAAACACCATAGTAAGCAGTCATCATCACATCAAGACATTTTTAGGGACGAAAATACATTATTATAATCCGTTCTTCTGAGTTCAGATCTCTTTTTTCCCCCCACATATAACATTGATTTAAAATAAACACAAAGCTGCTGCTGCTTTAAAAAAAAAAATAATTAAAAGCTTAATGATAATCTTTTCCAGATTACAGTAATTTGAATCTACTTGTAAGAAGTAATCCGCACTCTGGATGGGTGGCAGGTCTTTAGATCCTACTGAAAGTCCTGTGAGCAGAATCCTAACAGGCGGATGGTGCAGTCAAAGCAGGCCCCGCAAACACTGGCTGGACCTGTGGACGAGTTCAGTGTGTTTGAGAAGACGGGGCTCCAGAGGCAGCACCTCCTGGTCAGCCCCAGCCCCCCACCCCCGTCACCGATTTTCAGGATTTTCAGAGGTAATGCTATCTCACCCCACCTACTGTTTTCACCCTACTTCTCTCAAACACCCCATTTTCTTCCGGCATTATCTATGGAGAGTTTCCAACAACGTAACTGTAATCCTATGGGTCTGAGGTAAAGTTTTCACCAGTCCAAACGAGAAATGGGGGGAAAAGACATACCCAGTAAGATTTTTGTCAAGCCTGTCTTATTCTGAAATGTTTATGACCTTCCTTCCTTTTCTTTCTTCCTTCCTTTTTAATATTGAATTATCCTTGCTTTTATAAAACAGTGATGGCCTTTACTTTTGTTTTGTTAATGTATTTAATTCAGAAAATAAATGTTGCTCACCCCGTATTGGTCACTCTCTGTCTATATGCTCATCTGAGCATCAGTACCACCCGGGCACCTAAGTTCAGTGATCTGCAAGGCCCGAAACATTAAGGCGCTGTGATGTACTTGTTTACTGTCTCAAGAGACTGTATCCTCGACCAGGAGACAACTTGGTCCAGAGAATAGAGCAGAAGGCTCTGGAGTCGCACAGACAAGATCTGATTCTGGTTCGTGCCTCTGAACCAGCACTAAGCTCTCTGAGCTTAAGCTCCATTTTCCATAGAACTGGATTGATAACAGATATTGTCAGAATGCGAAAGCCTCTAATGTAAGGCATGATATACAGTCAGTTATCAAAGAATGGTTATTCTCGGAACTTCTGTGTCTCTTTTTGCTCACTTACTCAGCATTCGGAGAATTCGATGAAAAATGCTCAGCGCACATAACAGAAATAAGAAAATGCAAGATTCGGTCTTTCCAGCCGGCGCCAAGCCATGGGCATCTCTCTGGACAACTGGCACAAGCGCCACAGACCGGAGGGGCGGAGAGAGAAAGCTCTCGCACAAGAAGTGAAAATACGACCTAGGACGCCCCACTGCCAACGCTAAGATTGGCCCCCACTGCACACACACCGTCCATGCACAGGGAGGCAGGAAGGACCATGCCCTGAGGCCGGAGGTAGGAGGGGATTTCTCCTGGGGCTCCCAGGGTTATATGCACATAACAAAGATGAGCCACGTTGTCTACCACGCATCCAACGTGGACTGGTCCACGCGAGACCCTAGTAAAGAAGCACACCGTGCTCACTGACCGAGGGCACATGGTACCGACAGCGGCACCAGCGCTGCTCTCCACGGCCCCTAGGACGTGAGAAGGGGCTGAGCTGACTCCCGAGGAGGAGATTTTAAACAAAAAACGATCAAAGACAATTCAGCAGAAATATGAGGGAAGGAAAACAAATGCCCAAGTCAGCAGTCTTCTAGAGAAGCCGGTCAAGCAAGAGCAGGGCAAGCTTTTTGCATGCATTGCTTCAAGACCAGGCCCACGTGGCAGAGCAGATGGCTATGGGCTCTAGCCAGGAGCTGGAATTCTATCTGAGGAAAATCAAGGCCTGGAAAGGCAAATAAATCCTCTTCCCCTGTCTTAGCTCATGTAACAAAGGTGTTTATTATGAAAGGAAGAGAGGGAGGAAAAGAGGGAGGGAGGGAGAGAAGGAAGGAAGGAAGGAGGGAAGGAGGGAAGGAGGGAAGGAGGGAAGGAGGGAAGGAGGGAAGGAAGGAAGGAAATGCAAGACTCTGACACTAGCAAGTGTCCTCAGTTACAATACTGAGTGAGAAAAGCACTGGCAGAGACCAGTATGAAACTGCAGAGTTGGGCAGGTTAATTCAGGAAGACTCTTTCCAGGATTGGGGTGAGTTTTGAAAGGCATCCATAGCATATTCAGAATGAAAGAGTCTTAGAAAGAGATGGGATCTTGGAGAGCATCTGACCCGAGGTTTTGTGAAGTGTGAAACATATCCCACTGGGGATATGAGAGATGTTTTTACATGGTACATGGGCACTGAAAAACAGAGCACACAGTGAGAGTTATTCCCCTTCCAACCCTTGTAATCCTGATTACATCATGAAGAAAGTATCAGTCTGCGCTAGACTATCTTTAACCTGTCATAAGAACCCATTTAAACAACGGCAAAAAAATCTGGCTGCAGGATCATAGCCACCAGGAGGCCAGAATATCTAGGTAATTAAAAACATTGTTTTATTTTCATTGTCTTCATTTTTTCCTATTTACCTTCTGTTCATATTTTATTCCATTTACATTGGTGATATAAAGAATTCTAAGCAGTTTTAAATTTTAAAGGGAAATAAATTTAAAACATTAAGGTAATAATAAAATAGGTGGGTTACACTTAGGGCAAACAGTCATAACAGCGGCCCTACAGTGAGTGAAATTTAGGAAATGCTGATCTAGCCCAACCCTCCCATACGCCACTGGATGAGGAAACCAAGGTTCAGGGAAAAGTAGGTACTCTTTTCCAAAATGACATAGCTGGCTGTCCTGAGGCCTGATGCTCAGTTCTCCTGTACCCCTCCTCATCTAATTCGGCACCAGACAACAAATTCTAGTGTTGAACTAAGGTAATTACCTTAAAAAAAAAAAAAAAAACCTGACCATGTGCTGTGGGTTTTCAGGAAGGGACTGGTTCAAGAGGCTGGTGAATGTCATAGAGGAGGCTCACAGGAGACAAAGACTTGTCTAGAATCTGATGGCTGAGGTCTGAGCTGCTCATCAAGTCTAAAGCTGTCCCGAGGGTACCAAGGAAAGTCTTGGTGTCAGCCTCCAAAGGTTGTAGAGGCAGAGAATTCTCCTGGATTCTGTCAAAGATGGCTTGAATCCCAGCGTCTCTACTTGGCAAGAAACCAGAGAACATGTCTCAGCTCATCTGTACTCTTTACTTATCTGTAAAAATGTATAGGCATGATAACAGCTCACACTTATTGGGCACCTCATCTACCAGGCCCCTTTGATGCATTATCTCACTTAACCCTCGAAAGAACACCAGAAGGCAGTTATCTCCATATGATAAATGAGGACATTTGGACCCTGAATGATTACAGTGCTTCCCAGCATCTCTATAGCTAAATGAGCGAGGGAGTAGGATTCAAACTCCAACAGCCCTCAGTCCGGAGTCTGGCCTTAATCACACTCCTGTACTGTGAAAATCAAATGCAAATAAGGGCTGTAAAGCATCTAACACAGTGCCTGGCATATAAGAGGCAGGGGACGTCAGCACCTTCCTCACCCTCCCTCCAGGTCCACACAACAGCTGCCAGTCACTTTCAGTCTGGCATCTAGAACCTTCTCCACATGGAACTTGCCTAGGACTACAATTCCCAGGATGCATCAGGCAGAGAAGCTGACCAATCAGCAGCCGGGTCTCACTTTCACTGCTCGCCCCACCCACCTAACGGTCAGAGCTTCAGTGACGGTTGGACTGGTGGGTGCTGACACGGTCCAGGTTGTGGGTAGGACAGGGTTACTCGGTTTTAAATAATCCTAATCTGGTTTGAGGAGGTGAAGATAGTTGATAGCTGCATCTTCAGCCGTCAAACTGTCGGGTCTCCCAGCCTGAAGCCCCCAAGGGCCCGGGGCTCCTCAGGGGGTGGTGGCATCGGGAGCGGGTGGCGGGCTGGCTGAGTCTGGACAGCGCCCCTGGTTGGCTGTAGGCCGGGGTCCCACCGAGAGCATTTTCCGTCTTCCTGATAGGGTTTGGGAGCATTACTGTGGCAACGTCGAGGCTGCCTAGGGCTCCATCTTCAGGCCCCAGACCGCGTTAGGGGGACTGTC
>NW_011888960.1:98311-101178 GCF_000151845.1 Pteropus vampyrus
TGGATTGCCTTAATTCCCTAAGCTAAAATAGAAGTAGTTGTTTTGCCATCCTCTTAGTGAGTGAATTATAATTGTATCTTATTTTGAATTATACCATCTATTTCAAAAAAAATTGTATGTGGACTCTATCACTCACTAAGTTAGAAAAAGACACTGCCTTAAAATTAGAGACGACCTTACACAATCGCTGAATTGTAAGATAGTTTATAAGTGCTGAGGCTTTCTGAAAAGGGGACATCTGCATTTCCATTGTAATGGCCCATCTCGTGGATGTGGTTTGATTAAAGAAGAAACCTCATCCTGAGAATTCCGGCGGGAGGTGTTTTCAGTTGAGAAAATATTAACAAGTTGCTAACTCGTTAGAATTCTCATGTTAGACTTCTAACTGGTTATAAAGACTATTATTTTACAATTATTTGTTCTGAAATAATATTTTCTTTTTAGAAATACTGAAAATTTAAGTATTTTAAAGGTATACATAAATAGTTCAGATTTATACATTGGTTTTTTTTTCTCTCTCTTTTAAAATCAGATGTTCAGGAATAATGTTTCTGACCATAAGCTAAATGTGGAAGCCATCATTAAAAACATTAACACAATTTCTTTGGAGTTGAAGAAGATGAAAGGTATGGAATAACTAAATGAAAATGTTTGCATAGTAGATCCAGTTTTTGCTCCTGCTGGGGTGTAAGTGAATTTTGCCCACTCATTAGGATTTCTCTATTTCTTAAATGCTTATCCTAGATCTATAAAGATGAATTATTTGAGAATATGATTTGATCCAGGAGTTAGCTGACTTGAATTTCCATCCCCATCACTAACAAGCTTATGATGTCATCTAACTAACCTCTCTATAAATTTATTATCCTTCCTTCCCTTAACAAACTATTACATAACATTGTCACATTCTGCAAAATTGTCTTATCCATTTATCCTTATTAAGCCCCTAACGTTCCTCACAAATTAAAAATATAAGTTAGATTCCAAGTTAAGGGCTCTTCATTTTAAACAAATTCATAGAGTAGAATTAGACCTCAGAGGTCATGCTGTGTAGTCACTCACCTTACAGACATACTCTGTTTTATCCCAGGCATGTAAAATTTCCATGACTGGACATTTCCAGCGATAATTTACTCCTGACAAAACAATTTCCTGTGTTGGGAAGCTCCTTATCTTATCAGTCAACTTATTCCATTTTAAGATAATCACTCCTATGGGCTAGCTGAAATCTGCTCCCCCATTTCTTTCACCCACTGGTCCTATTTCTAACTGTGATTATATAGTTGTTATAACAGCTCTTGGATATTTGAAGGTAGCCTTTGTGTCAATTATGAGGTCTTCAGCTACAGGTAACAAAATACCACCTCACCATGGCTTATGCAAAAAGGAAAAGACAAGAAGATGCAAGGTAGGGCAGCCCTAAAGTTAATTGAGTTTTAAAAACTTCATCAGGCACTGGATTCTTTCTATATTTTAATTGCTATGTTCACTCTGTATCACACCTCATGGTCATTACCTGCAGACATGGCCATGTGCAGACACCGTCTCTGCCTGTGTCTGTATAAGCCTTTCCCCAGATCTCTCCAGCACATTTCCCCTTTCCTTTCATTGGCCAGAACTGCATCACATGCGTATGCCTACAGCAGCCACCGCCAAGGGGAATGGGACTCCCCAGACCAGTGTGGACCAGTCAGGACTTACCGCTGGAGCTGGGGAGACGGCCACCACAAATGAAACCCAATTGTGCCACCAGGAAGAAGAGGGGAGCGGCTGTTAGTTAGGCACCAAATAGTGAGTGCCGTTATGCTGTTTCTGCCTGTTCTACCTAGGGCAGCATTTCCCAGACTGCTGAGTGAACCCTGCTGTCTCAAGAGATGCTAATAGTACACAATAAAAATGTACTCCACATTCTTATGGTCAAATAAGTTTGGGAAGTGCATTATGCTCTATATTTCTCTCGCACATTTACAGTACATATTAAAGGCACTGGGGAGTCTGAAGTAAAGAAATCTGGTTAGCTTTGCTTAATTTATTCTCTCTCAAAACCAATCTCAACTCTACAGCAAGGATTCTTTCTAAAATGTAAACCTGCTAAAAACCCTCATTGCCCCACCATTGTCCTCAGGATTAAGTCCAAAACTCCTAGAATGGACTGTATGAAAAGCAGAGACAGAACCTACAAATAGATTCAATCGATGAGGAAGAAATGCAAATTATGAAAGGAGGTGAACACTTCTAGAAACTGTAATTAATATCCACAGAGGAGAGAAGATGCTATGTCCATGAAAAAGGAACATGATCATAAAAAATATTTAGAAAACAAAAGGGAGCTCTTGGAATTTAAAAGTGTGACAATAGAAATAAACTCTATAGAAGGTTTTAAATATAAAATGAAGAAAAATCCTTTATGGCGTAGAGCAAAAAAAAAAAAAAAGATGGAAAGTTTTAGGGGGAAAATGACAAATCAGTCAGGGAAGTCTACTAACCAATAAATAGGAGTTTTGGAAAGAAATAACAAAATGAATGAGGAGGAATTCATTAAAGAAATAATCTGAGGAAATTTGCCAGAGTTGAAGGGTATAAGTTTTATAATGAAGGAGCCCAGCACAATGGATGAAAAAGACCCACGTCACAGTACAATACTGTGAAATTTCAGAGCATTGGGAGACCAAAACATTCTTAAAGCTTCTACAGAGAAAAAATTAAGAGTTAGCATTATGAAAATTCTCAATAGCAACACTGGAAGCTAGAAGAAAATGCAGCAAGGCCTTTGGAAATTTGAAGAAGCATGGTTTCC
Source organism: Pteropus vampyrus (assembly GCF_000151845.1). Taxonomy (NCBI): domain Eukaryota; kingdom Metazoa; phylum Chordata; class Mammalia; order Chiroptera; family Pteropodidae; genus Pteropus; species Pteropus vampyrus. The sequence continues at coordinate 101,109 of NW_011888960.1, forward strand.
AACCTAGATTTCTATAATTGGTCAATCTATTAAGCATCGGTTGCAAAGAGAGAAGTTTTCAGACATATAA
>NW_011888960.1:101525-119351 GCF_000151845.1 Pteropus vampyrus
TGAAAATAATAGCTGTCTAGGATATATGTGCTATAATATAGTATCTCTTATTTTGTTTTACACAGAGCTCTCCCAGTTACTGCTTTGTGACCTTACTCTACATTTTAATCATCCTGTGAAGACGGATGACTTCAAGGAAACAGAACAAAACAACTCCCTCTTTGAAAAGTTTAAAATATCAGATGTATCCCTTGGTTCAAACAGTTCTACCTGATTTCTTATTTGTTGTGAATTTATAACTATATATGTTGTTGAATTAATGTATCTGGGAGAATTGAGTTTACTGATATATTTAATATAATAAAAAACAAAAATATGTTGAGTTGTAAATAATCATTTCATGTTCCCAAAGGCTGTTTTATTGTTATTTTAATATTTCAAAGAATGGCTAATTTATTTCACTAATGGCAAGGGTAAGACAGGACATTGGCCATGGGGCACTGTCTATCCTTTACCTTATGCTCGAATTTGGCTCAGGCTGAGAGTCACTAAATTATAAATGGATGGTAGGAGCTTATATTAATCAGATCTCTCCTGTTAGCAAGTGCCAGAAACAGCTCAAGTTAGCGGAAGCATGTGTTGGGTTGTGTGACTTGGACGTCCCTGGTTGGGGTAGATTTCAAGGACTCCACTAATTGGTCAGCTGTTTCTGTCTTGGTTCTGTTTCTGTGCATTGGCCTCACCCTGACCTGTGATGGACTGGCCACCTGCAAAAGCCACGTGGAAGGGGGCGGGGGGATAGAAACACGGCAGCAGACAGCTCTAGTGTACCACTTTAACTTTTAGGGTCCCCAGAGAAGAGAGATCCTCTGACTCAGTCTCTGTGTTTAACATTCCAGAGGACACCAGTTTTAGCTAAGATGTTGATCCCTAAATAGGGTCCTATGCGACTGTGATTCAAGAACCTGGGTCATATGCCAGGTCTGTGACCAAAGGAGGAGAACCCCCGCCAGAGGACTGGAGTTGCCATTGCCTGAAGAAGGGGAGAAGGAACACTGGTCGTAGAAACATCAGGTATCACTAATTTCAGTCCTGACAGTGGAAAAACTTTTAGGATAACTTCATCCTAAAACTTTCTAATTTCTGTCCCTTTCCACCAAAGGAGACTTAAAATAATAGGCTTATTTGCCATGTAAACATGATTTGCTATCAAATAGTTGCTTTGGAATCTACGATGTCTTTCATTTTAGATATTTTTGAATAGAAAGGATAGAGTATTAGGAAGCAAGACACAAGGACAGCTCACTCCACATGGTTGCTGTCCTCACTACCCAGCACCTAGCTCAGAGTTTAACACACAACAAGCACTAAATGAACGGCTTGGCTTGTCGAATAAACAAATAAATGCAAGTTTTTCGGCTTTATAACTTTCAAGTTCTGTACTAAATTGAGAACTACTGGTTTGTAAGGATGAAGTTTTACGAAACATCATTTTTATCATCGTTCGTTAACAGTCTCCACATACTCATCATAACAAATTGTCAGTTTCACCCGGTGACTTCTGAGATCCCTTCCAATATTCCATTAGCTCGTGAAAATGAAGATGCGGCATTTTTTTTTACCACTTGGAAAACTCGTAAATTAAGCAGAGAAGCCAACAATTTTCGTTGTTAAAGTTGTGGAATAACAACCAAGTGCCCAAAGGGGAAAACTTAACCATTGAATGCCAGGTTTTTCTTTTGCAAAATACCTACTACTTTTAAGTGAGGTATATAACCAGAAGGAAAGAGCTGAATTGCTTCGTAGGATTTATAAAGCCTTTTTTGGCAAGGATGACAAGAAGGGCTTTATGACAGTTGTCGGGGGGATAAAAAAGAGAAGAAAGCAATCTAATCAAAGTCTGATCAAATGTGTATATTCATTGCTTTTTCACCTTCATAGGAAGACTTGGTAAAATCTACATCATTTGACAATGCTTTTGGAATTGGGTGAGAGGTAGAAGAGGTGGGATGTAGTTGTTGAGATGCGATGAACTTAAATCCAGGTGTTATTTGACACCAAAACCTCATCTCTAAATATTAAAATATTTTCTTTTGGTGTTTGTAGCTTAAATTTGCTTTAAGACAAAAATATAATAGTATAGACTAAACAATAAAGTCAATAAAGTTGTTTTAGGAACTCAAAAGTAAAGCAAAAGGCAAATTAATTTTAATCCCAGGAAGTTAACCCAACATGCATTTATCTTTTCATAAAAAAGTATACAAAAAACCCCCCAGCAACAAGAACAACAACAACAACAAACAAACACTGAATAAGAAAGAATGAAATATTTTTGAAGCCTTTTAAATTATTGCTGCCAAGAAAGTGAATTTTAGTAGTTTTCTAATTATACATAAAAAACCGATGATTGCTTCTTACTGATAAAGGTTTAGCTATAAAAAAAATCAGTTTTATGTGGTAGCAAAAATTATTAAGTGTTTTGAAACTTGCCCCCAAATAATTTTTGTAGCTGTGTAAACTACTGTACTTTGAAATGGGCGTCAAAGGTACACGTTTTTATATGAATTATTGCAGTGCACCGCTAGACTTCACATGTGAATATTATTACTGATGTACTTTATAAACATTGAAGAAGAATAAATAAATTATGAGATATTTGACAGTCTTCATTTCAAACACTTAAGTAAAAGGACAAAACCCCTGTGCTCACGTCGAGGGGTTTGATTCAGTCCTAAGTGTCTGCCCAGTCGCCAAGGTTGACTGATCTTCCCGCGCGGGCAGCAGAGGCAGGAGGAAGGTGCACTTGCTGGCATCCTCGCTAGGGATAACGTGCAGGATATGTTAACGTACATTGGTATCTGGAACCTCGGTTTTTCCCGTCGATGAGCAGAAGTGGCATTTTCCTGAAGTAGTCGATAATATCTGACACAGACAAAAAGTCCTGAAAAATTCAAAATAGGGAGGTGAATTAACACTTCAAAGGGCAGCCTGGTTTTCACCCTCAGTTTTTATCTGTATCACATCCTACCTCTCGAAGGTATGAGGACTGTGGGGGAAAACCTATGAAAAATTTGGCAAATATTTTAGTGATTTCTGCTATAGAACTTTGAAAAAAGTTCCTCACCCACATTCAACAAATCATGAATAAATGACTATATATTATAACCTCATGTAGCAGTTATATATATGTAGGGGGTCTAATTCTGCTACCCCTGCCTCTGTGTTTTTGGTTTGGTTTCTGTATCCTACCTTCACTCTCAATTATTAATAGTGTGAGGAGATATAAGGAATCGGGAGGTCAGAGGTTATCCCTGGTGTCTGGGGGTGATATCTATAACATGACATGACAAGAAATAATAGTTCTTTCCTGATCTCTCTGCAGTGTCGCCACCACCACACTCAGGTTCATTGCCTGGATCACCCTACCCCTGATGGCCAGACTGGGAAAAACCCCATCCATCCTGCCAGACCTGGGTCAGAAGTCACGTGGTATCCCAGACAGGATCATGCACTTCCTCCAACACTACCCTGCTGCGTGCCTCCCTTTGGGGCAGCTGCGATCTGTACGTGTGTGTTTCCGTACCAGACCAGCGAATCCTGGAGGGTAGACATCTCTGCTTCTACAGGACCAGTGCAGCTCTATCCACATCGACCCGGTGATTCAAACATTTGACCCAAATCGGGTGTTTTTTTCCTACTCATTTACATAATCATAACTTAAAAATATTTGGAGTGAAAGGGAAGTTATGGGTAAGCCGTTTCTCATTCTGGACATGTTTGATTGAGCTGATCCCCCTCCTGGAACTTTGAAGTTAAAGAACATGTTTGGGGTGTTAAGTTTAGCTGTTAGTTTCTTAGCCCTGAAAGGTTTTTTTTTTTTTTTTTTCACAGCTGTCTGATTACCACCCAAAAAGTGTCCAGCATAAACCGTGGCTGAACAGACGAAAATGTCTTTGGCAATTTGGCCAATGAAGGTTTTCAGTGAGAACTGAACCAAGTATCTAAATAAAATTACAACAAGAATTCTACTTTTCCCCTTTCCAGATGTCGATGTAAAATACAGCCTTATCAATACACTGCAATCTTACATTAAAATTATGTCACAAAGGTGAATAATGAAGGAACTTGCCTTGGACACCGTCCAATTGGATCTTTTTTAAAAAAAATTAAATGTTAACTTTTTTTTCCTAATTCAAAAGTTACAAATGTGATTTTAAATTACTTGGAATAAAAGGTATAAAAAAGATTCCTATGACAGAGGTAGCTACTGTTGATGTTTTGGTAAATGAAGGGTTCCACTAAGGTGAATTAACTCTAAAGTTGCCATATGGTATAGACACCCAAAGAATCTTACAGCAAAGTTTCCTATAGCTAGTTACGCAAAGAGGCATAGAAAGAGCACGGGGGGCAATTTTGCATCTGGAAGTCCTTACCTCCTTCCCTCGGAGTCCAGTTCCCAGCAAGTAAACTTGGCTTTCCTCCTGATAACGGATCTGGATGTTGTAAACTTTATCTTTGTACAACACCATGAGGACATACGGGTTGGTTATTGTCTTTTTAGAGCTGTCTCTAACCAGAAAAGTGCCATCCTAAAAGGATAAATTCTTGTTATTATGGGAACGGTAAAAGCCAATACTTCTGTTGCCTCTAAGAGCAGTAGACAAGTCTCTAGGGATCTAGAAAGCTATCATTGACAAGTAGTGAACATTCAGTTCCCCAAACAGCTACAAGATCCCACATGTCAATGGATTGCTTGGTTGTCAGGAAGGAGGCAGCAGTGATTGTATCAGAGAAATTTCCAAGTCGACCTCTTGATGAAAAAGAATCCCTTTTTCAGTAATAAAACGTAACAGGTGGTTGAGTGGATAAAGGGCCAAGTGAAATAAAGACTTTATTGGTTAACTAAAGCTATATCTTCCTATTCCTGGGAGCTAACTTCCTAACCCTTCTTTCCACATCAAAAGTCAGAAAATACCCAGAGACCTCTGAAATTCGCCCATTTTAAAACCACATGATCTCCAGATAGTGTTTCATCCACTACATACCCTAAGAAAATTGAATGTGGACCATGTGTGTGCTTAGATTTTTTTTCTGATACTAAAATAGTGTTGTGATTTATCCTATACTTAAACTTTCATTAAATTATTGCCACATAATATTAGTATTATGAAGATCTGATATTAAAATAGAATTAATTAGTAAGGACACATTTAAACTTAAACTCTCCCTCCGTGTATTGAATCAGGATGGCTTTAAATAGCCAAAAATCTGTGATTGTGGTTTTTCTTTGTTTTTGTTTTTGTTTTTGTTTTTAATTCCAAGTTAATTGAGTAAATTTTGGTCAGAATATCTCTGTTGAACAAACATACCTGTGGACCAGTGATTCATAGCCTTGCCTTCACTTGAGAATCATCTGGAGAGTTTTGAGGACTCCCAGAGCCCACATAGCACCCCTGACTAATTAAATCAGAATCTCTCCAGGTGAGATTCAGGACTCAGAATTTTTAAAGCTCCCCAGGTTATTTAAATGTGTAGCTAAGGGTGAGAACTACTGTCGTAGCCTCGAGATGTGAAAGACGAAGGGTCTTCGCTTTCTCCTTTCCGATATATAGATTTAAGGTTAAATTTCAGCACCGGGCGACAGGAAATCTGGTTAAGACCGCATAATATAAAAGAACAGCTAGACATTTCTAGGGAAAGGCGAAAAGTCGCTGCTACCTCTCCAGATACGAGTCCCTTCAAGCAATGTGAAAGGCAACCATCTATTAAGAGGAAGATGGAACCAGTAAGATATCAGATATTTTCGGAGGAAGAGAGTTTCTATTTGACATAGTATGATCGCTATGACAAGATGGACCTTTTCGGTAATAAAATCTCCTGAGATTCTGCCAGCCAAATGACGGCCTTAATTTAGACTTTCCCCTGGGACCTGGCAATCATTGCTATGGCCGCTGGTGGGCGTGGAGCTGGCAGTGGAGGTGTGATGGGTCCTCTCCGTGTAACAGCGCAAACCCAACAGAATTCCTAGCCCATAACTGGCACTCAGTGAAAGTCAGTCCCCCTTTTCACCTTCCATTAATATTTATAACTATTTAAAAATAAACTTCAGCACAGTACCTGGTTTATCTTTCTGAGAGCAGCTTCTGCCTCTGGTCGGGTAATATAAGAAACGTACCACTCTTCATTTAATAAATTCTGAAAATGTAAAAATTTAAAAACAGAATAAATTTTGCAGTGACGTATGTAAGTGAAAAAGAAAAGCCTCCAGGTCATTGTTTCCATAAATAAACACCTCCATTCCATGAGGTTTGAAACGTGTGTTTTCTTAATATAAAATCAACCATCCCAGTGGGGCTAAATAGAAGATATTTTCTGTGAACTGCTTTTTGTCACGACACTGGGTGCAAAGGTAGCTACGAATAAGCACCTTATTACATAATGGAATCTCAAATCTGGAAAGATATAGATGTAATAATTTCTTCCATTTAATATAATAATACACTTAATATTATTAAGAACACTAAGGAAAAAACATATTTTTCACTTAAAGCATCCTCTCCTTAAATTTTTTTTTTTTTCACTAAAAGAGTACACAGTGCTCCCACTGTGTAGTGATGATTCCTTTGCTAAGAAAAAAAATAAAATGAAAACATGCTTTGTTACCTCTCCTTCCATAGGAGATGGTGGCCGAGGTTTGCTGGGGACTGGCAACAAAAAGTTCCTGCCTTCAGCTCTGGGAGGTAGCCTGCTGCCAGTGCCTTCAAAAAAAAGTATAGCATTTTGAAAGTTAATTTACTTTGAGCTCTTGTTCTCTTAATTATGCATGCATCATTCATTCATAACACATTCCTCCCCCAAATGGCCTGGTAACTATTCCCAACAATTAACAGTTCAAGAAGCTGTGCTTCGAAAATAATTTTCACCTGTTCAAAACCACAAGGGCTGCTCAGGCATTATTCTATAGCCATGCCAATGCCATTTTGAGAGCAGTGCTGTAAATTCAAGAGATTTCTTGAATGTGCATATTACATAATGTAAAGTGACTAGATCCATGGATGAAAAAAAATCACAGTCGTTTTAATGTGACCATCAGAAAGAATATTCAAATTCAAGAGACAGATCTTTCAGACTCCAGTCTACCCAGAACAGATTCCCAGCCACTGATGTGACAATGCACTAATAAAGATAATTAGGTTCACATTGTTTTCACAAAAACAAATGTCAGTTACCTAAGACAAAGCGAAATTACCTTGAGAATAGTGTTAGCTTTTAGAACCAGAGTTTGCTACCTGCTGTTCTTTACCAGATTTTCTGACGAGATAGAACTGTTCGACCTGCATAGAAGGCCCTACAAATCACCTGATCAATCAGGGATCTTTCTCAGGTACCTAGAAATTACACAGCACTTGCACGTCACCTTCTATAATATATCTTTTTTCTTGTTTATGGTTCTGAAAATTTCTGAAAATGTGTTTCCTACTCTCAGGAAAGGTTTGATTGTGTTGATGTGTAATTGCCCAAGCCGTTTCCTATGTGACGGAATAGCTCTTCAAAACTGGGAAATCCTGCAAACTGAATGTTCTCTTATCCATGCATCATTCATTCATTCAACAAATATCTGTTCAGAACGATTCTGTCCAGGCCTTTGACCCTGATGGCAACACCACAGGGTGGACGTCATCTTCACTTTGCATCAGAGAAAACAGAGGCTCAGAGTCTAAGCAAATCACATGCTCTTAGTGGCAGGACCAGGACTTGAACCTGTGGCTCCCAAACATTACTCTGTATAACTAAGAACCCCTGGGGTTTCTGAATCGGCCAGGGCTCAGGAATCTGCCTGTCAACAAGCACTCTAGGTGGTTCTGCACCAGGGTTGTTACTTCATCTACAATATGCCACAAGGGACAAACTGCCTGCCCGTGCCAGTGAGAAGAGTTACCAGGAAAGGCTGAAGACTCTTGAGCCGTGTCACCAGGATTATTTAATATGATGTTCCCTGTTTCTAAATAAGCAGATCAGGCTGGCCCTGACCTGCTGATCTTCCTTCCGGAGGCTCCCAATGCCTGAACAGCCCATCCCATCCCCACGTTTGCAATCCAACATGCTGGCACTTTTTATAATGTTTGTTGAATGAATGAATTCTCACCATACAAGAAAGTGACAGACAAGCACATGTACTTTTTATTGTAGTCACTCACCACCCTTAATATTTAGATCATCAAGGAAGTTGGGACAAGTGTTTGGATAATATACAACATATCCTTCACCTTCCTGATGGCAGAACAGCCAGGGAAGAAGACTAAGGACCAGGTGTCCTGGCAGCCTCAGGGAAAAAGGGATCAATTTTGATTAAGGTAGTATTCCAAAAAAAAATTAACTAACCATTTGTATTACTAATGCCCATCACCAATCCATAAGCCAGGAGTCTGTGGAAGTTACTTTGGAAAATATTGCTATCAGTGAAGAATCTGGAGCTCAGATCTCTGCAAGGCCCAGGCAGGTAACACAGTGTGGGCTCATAAAACACAGTGAGTTGGGGAGACTGGAAAATTGAAGCGGGGAAGGGACTGTGGAAACCATATAGCGAATATGCACACTATACCCTCAAAAACCTGTCTCATCAAGGAAGCTGAGACAGGTTTTAGGAAAGATCGAAAACTTAGTGGATTTTATTGGCGTGAGCAGTAGGGTCTCACACATGTATGGGATGGTGCATCCAACTGAATATAATATATGCACCCCTAAAAAGTGTTTACTCCTGGGGTATAATTCGAACTTACTAATGTAGTTTTCTATTTACAACACGCACTGGTGTTCCTGCACCTGTACCACGCTGCAAAAAAAGAGTTTGTTCCTCACGAGGTTTCTTTAAAATATTAAGTCAACTTTTCAAAATCAGTTAATTTCACATTCAGGGCCATGTTTCCAGTTTTTCTTGGAAAAAAAAAAATCAGAAAATCTGGCAACACTAGGCCAGTTTCCTGGCGTGGGAAAAAAAACTATTTTCTAGTATTAGGTGACTTTCCACAGTCATTTGAAATGTTTGTCATTCAGCAAACATTTTAAAAGTGTTTACCATGTGCCAGTCATTTGCAAGGTTTTAAGGATAAATAATAAACACAGTCTCGTCCATCTTGCTGCTTCTCAACGTGGCCCATGGACCAGCAGTATCGGCATCACACAGGAACTTGTTAGAAATGCAGAAATCTCAAGTCCCACCCCAGACTCACTGAATTAGAATCTGCATTTTAACACAATTCCCAGGTGATTTATATGCACATTAAAGTTTGAGAACACTCTCGGCAAATATTTAGATTGGACACCCAGAGAAAGTATTAGTTAAAAGACACGTCCTCACCCAGACTTCCTGAATTGGAATCTTGTGGGTTGGGTTTTCTTAATCTGTACTTTAAACATGACCCTCAATTTGCAACTCAAGTGTAGATTCCTTATAGAAACCTAAAACTACAGGGAAAGCGAAGCACTATCCTGAGCACTGTATGAAAACAAGAGGCGTGAAGAGCTCTGCGTGGGACGATTCAGGACAAGGCCACCATCCTGAGGAAGAGTGTGCGTGTGTGGTGTTTTATGTAGTATCTCATCATTCCAGCAGCCTTTGGTACACTGCAGAAATGGAATTGAGTGCTGGATGAAGAAGTCAGATGCTTTTAGGAAAGAAAACCTTTGCCAAGGGGCTTTGGGATGGGTTGGTCCCTAGACCTGAAGGCACGTTGCCTGGAGCAGTTCCCTAAATCCCAGAGGACAAACCTTGAGAGAAGTATGGCGGCAGGGAGGCGCTCTGCAGAAAATTACTGTTACTGCGGAGACAAAAAAAAAAAAAATTTAAGTTGAGTTGAGGCGATGGATCCAGGTGGGGGCCGTGTTAGGGAACCTGGGCTGCAGGTGCTCCTTTTTATATTACTTCCCACCCCCGCCTTGAAAGCACGGGAGCTGAGCAAAGAGAAGGAACTGAGGGGACATATCTCACTACTGTCCCAAGGGGACCATCCCAAAGTCCAAAAACAAACAACAACAACAGCAAACCTGTTTAAAAGTTACTTTAAAAAGTTGGCGGCAGGTGAGGTCTTTGAGTTTGGGGAATGGCAGAAGTCCTCTGGGGAGAGGACCTCTCTTTGGGAAAATATAGAAATGGGCGTATCGTTTGGGGACAGTGACTCCCTAACGGTCGACGACCAGAGGGCAGGTAGGTGAGAACAAGGGAGAACCAGGTGGCCCTGCGGCAGCGAGTGACAGCTTCTGCAGAAACTGAGGTGGTGGACAGAGGGCCTGTGGGGACCCTAAGTGCTGTTTGCTCCATGGTGAGGAGCAGCGCCCACCATTAGCCCAAGCTCTCTGTCCAAGTCTGCTCTGCTCAGCAATCTCACGTGAGTGGTATTTTGTAAGAATGAAGGACAGGACTGGAGCCTAGTGAGGGGTGAACCGGCATAAGAAAATGAAAGACACGGAAGGAAAAGAAAATCAGCTGGAAGAATGAGAAGCAGCAGCAAAATATCCGCGCCAGAGGCACCCGAGGAAGATGGAAAAGTTTGAGAATCCTTCCGGATATCTGACAGTGCTGGTGCTTGAGTTTTCTCCCATATTTAGGGTGGGACTGGGACTTCTCTATGGATATTGAAGGAGACGGGAGGCCTTGGGGACACCAGGAGGCAGCCAGTGGTCTTATGAGGGAGAAATGACCTGAGCCTTTCTCCCGTTTGTGCCTTTGTCTCTGGACAGCCTCACCGTGGGCCCTGAGAAACGCCGTTGCTATGGAGAAGGCAGACCCGCAGGAACAAAGCCCGTGCAGTGAACTCTCACTCAGCATCTGCCAAGTGCAAGGTACGTTTTCTCGGTCTCCCGTCCAACACGCACGGTGAACTCCAAGTACTTAAATTAGCTGGGTTTCTTGAGTGGTTTGCTGTTTGTTCGTTTCAACTCTCAGAGTGAAAACATTCCCCATTTTCTGCCAAAGAGTTTATTTCGTCCAGGGTTTCCGTGGGGCAGTCTGTTCTATACTCCTTGGACCCCAAGCACAGACTCAGAGGACAGAAGCGGATTAATACCCGTGGCTCTTTATGCTCAGCTTCCTTTTGGTTCTTAAGGCCCAAATGTTCTGGGCTTACTACACACTGGTTCATTTCTTTCTTCCTCAACCCACCTGACCTTAGCTCAGCGTCAGTGGACCCAGATGCTATGTTGAGTTAGAACTGAATGACGTTGCCACAAACCTCTCTGAGAACACTCCTGGCCCGTGAGACGATGGGAGCGGGTGTTTGGGTGACGGCTTGGTAGATCTCGAAGGGAAAGTGTTGGAGCTCATGGACAGCGGTGTTGGCTGGGGCAAAGGTCTCTGATGCACTGTGGGCGAGACAGAAAGTAAAGTCGATTGTCAGGATCCAGGTGTCACAGGAACATTCTAGAACTGCTCCCCAGTTAGAAACAGCTAGTCTAAAGGGAGATTCAACAATCTGAAAGAGCGAATGTAATTAGGAAGGGGTAGGATGGAACCCCACCCCTGATAACTTTCTAGAAGATTTGCCACCTTAGAATGCAACTTAAAATGCTGCCATTCTATATCATTCTCCACAATACACATTCATTTTAGTTTTTTCATTTTTGAAATGCTAACTTGGCCAAACATCGTCAGTTGGAAACCATAGGAATTTCAGAAATGATTCACGAGTTTTGTTTTACGAAAGCCAAATTTTATGCCGTTTCATTCTCCTGCAGTGAGTGATCTTTTACTCACATATGTTAGAGGGCATAAATATTAGAATTTTTTTCTATCAAGCCATACATGCAGTTTTTACTTTTACTATACTATTAAGTAATTTGCACTGATGTGCATGAACTTAACAGTTCTCATTGGTAACTCAGCCAAGTAATTCCATCTTTTTAAGAGTTCATGCAGAATACCAACTGACATATGTCTACTTAATAGTAATTTCACAATTTTAATCGATTCTATAGGGTTTCTGTACTAAATAATTCCATTCGAATGCCTGAGCAGAAAGACGAAGGAATGAGTTATACGATGTAAGAAAGCTTTTCTGAACGTACCGTCATCTTCATCCTGGTGAGGGGAAGAAAAAAAAAAAGGCATTAAATCATCATCAAAACATGATTCCTATAAGAACTATATTCCTCAATAATACAAACGTCTCTGTTTCCCTTTAGTGGTTTTGCTACTCTACTCCGCAGTAAATATTACTCCACAGTAAATACTGTGGAGAGCAGCAGAACTTGCTAGTGGTTTATGATTTCTTAACACAAACCAGCATCTAAGCGCCTCCACTCTGGGTCTGTCCTTACATACTTAGCATTGAAGAGGTTCTGAGGTGCCTAAAAGGGCCCAAGTATATAATAATAATGACAATATCTACTACGTGCCCCGAAGATTCATACGTGGTATTTTATCCAATTCCCCTAGCAATCTTTCAAGAATTTAACATCTTCATTTTACAGATGGAAACGAGTCAGTTGGGAGGGGCTGCTAACCCACCGAGTGTGGCAGACATAGTATTGGTCCCTCATCTCTCTGATCTGAAGCTCGGTCTTCTTTCGGGCTCTGCTTTGCAAAGGCCACTGGTCTTAAAAGCAACCCCACCTTACTTATTTATAATGTGGCTTACAGGGCGTGTCTACATCCCTCAGCATATTTATCTTCAGGGCATGAGAAATGCTGGAAAAGGCAAAAATTACACTGCCCTTGACTATACACCAAAATTGCCACCTTGGGCTCGTTTTGTTAGGCCACATGCTGGTGATGAAAGAGAATTTCCTCAGAGTGTGGTCATGAGAATTAAATTAGTTATTTATCACCTGCGCCGGGCATGTGTTGAATGAGTTAGCTGTCATTAGTCTACCACTGAGACGAGGCAAGAAGCATCATAGTCAGAATCATTCAGCCCAGCTGGCCAACCGGGTGTCCCCACACAGGGGCTCAGAGAATTCCCACAATGAAATCTCTCCTCAATACTGTTGCGACCTTGTCATGTCCACTCTGGTTTAAGGGTATACATCTCCCAGATTCTCACGACACGAGCATCAACCCTTTCAGAGACCGGGAACCTCAGGAATGTGATGTTATCCTCACTTTCAATCTCACTTCCTTTTGTCCCTAGAGCTTTGCAGCCAAGCAGCTGTCCTTATCCCCAAAGGCTCCATGGGCATTGCTACCCACCCGCCTTTTCTCGAGACATTCCTGAGGCCGGGATACATCCGGGCTTTCTCTTAGGATGACTCTATTCTGTGTCCTCCCCATCACTCAATGACCATCACAGATCTCACCTCCGAGAAGTCACCCCTGGCTCCTTGACCCCCATGGATCACTTTCTCCCCTTTGCCTCTGTAGCTCTTTCCAGGATCATACTCTGCTCAGCATGGCGAATGCAGGTTTGCCTGTCTCCATCATATATTAGCACTTTGTCTGAGCAAGCACAGAAGCACTTGGGGGCTGAGCCCTTGAACAGAGGCAGGTGTGGGACAGCCTTCGGAGGGGAATGTGGCGTACATGGTGTAGAGGAAATCAGACAGACCTGGATTTTGATCCTGGCTACTGACTAGCTGTGCAGCTTGCAGTGAATATCTTACCCCTTCTGAGCTTCAGCTTCCTCTTAGTAAAAGAGAAACTATGATACCTCATAAGGTCATGAAGTGCAAAGCGGTGTGTGAAACTGGGGCGCCCAATGTTCCTGGTTTGCCTAAAACTGATGGAATTCCTGGGATGTGAGACTTTTACTGCTAAAACTGGTGAAGTTAAGTCCCAGGCAGACAGCTGGTCACCCAAATGCAGCTAGCTTGGCAGCACGCACACATTAGGCATCCAATAAATGCTATTTTCCCTCTTTCTCCAGCGGTTGGGTATTAAAAGGTAAAACAGAGGACTTAGAAACTTTGCTGCGAGGCCAGGACTCTTGGGCATCTTTCCCTTTATCCTCCCCTCTGCCCATTGCCCCTTCATCTTGCTATTTTGCCACCTGGTGGTGGGGCTGCCATGAACCCAGCCACCCCAGGAGCTCTCACAAGGGGCAGGAGCTAGGCAGTGCAGCCCGGTGGGCAGGCGGGAAAGATGGAGGCCCCAGCAGGCCCCAGATTCAGGAGCCCACAGTGGTTGGGCCTTGCTCTGGTGCTGGACCTCGGTGAAGGCTGGGGCAGAGGGAGCCCCAACCTCCACGAGCCTGCACTGGTTTTCCCCACGCCAGGCATTCACCAAATGACGCTGCGTACTTACATTCTCTCTTCTCTCTGGTCCCCATCCATGCCTGAAATGAATTAGGGCAAAGAAAAAGAACTGAGTTTGCAGTGTTTCAAAGAGCCAGCCTCAGAATACAGATAGTTTCACTTAATCTAATAACGAGAAATCAAACCCACTGAGCCGTGATAAAGCGGGAAGCAAAAAAAAAAAAAAAAAAAAAAAAAATCCCCAGCAGAAAAGCAGGGGGAGGCAGCGGAGTGAGTCAAGTGACTCAGTTCCCGGCCATACTTGTGAGCTGAGCTACACAAACCTTTATTTTGTGTAGCTCCTGCAGCAAATAATTACTAGTTAAAAAAAAAAAAAAAAAAGGTTTAGTCAGCAAACTAACTCTTTAGTAGCTATTAAATTTCACTGAGTCGAGGTTTCTCCAAGCAAATGAAAACATTTGAGGTAATCTCCTTTGCTGATGTGTTAAAACAGCCATCTTGGGGCTGGCTCACCCTTCGGGTAAAGGGAAGACAGCTGGAAAATGATGCTGCTTTGCGACTTTTCCCAGATGCATTAGCTAGTCAGACAGATTTGGTGACAGCTGCCTTAGAGCTGTGGCAGGCAGCTGTTCGCCTGGGTCCCCATCCTGTTCTCCTCAGAGAGAGAGCCATGGGGATAATTTGGTGAATGGCTCCTATCAGATGCTTCACATGTCATCTCATTCTGTGTTTACTTAAAATTCCGATCATGTGTTCCTAATTTTTTTACCTTCATTTTTTATCTTTTAAAATATTTCATTAAAATAGTAACTCGATGACTAAGGGGTTTTTTGTGTGTGTGTGCACCCCAGCCCTGATTTAATCTTCATATTAACTGAGCCAAGGCCAGAGTTATGAACCCTGATCGCACAGATAAACAGAAGCCCTGGTTATGTCCTTAGCAAGTACTGGGCTTGGGCCTGATTCCGAATACATTCGTGCCATTTTGTAACTGGACCCCATAAGATTTTACAGCAAAGTTAGCAAAATTAGAGTAGACCTCAGTATCGTGGCATTACAAAATGTGGTTGGCAGTGAGAAAGACACTTTCAATGACCTAATCCCATCCCCCTCCCCCCACTCCTAATTATTTCCTCTCTGCTACCTGTATGAACGATTAACTAAACTGGCAGATACAGTTCCTATGCACTGCAGTGGAAGGAAGAAGCAGCCTCCAGTGTTTGAGAATAAGGTATCCACGAGCGGCAGTCATTCCCACGCTCCCAATTCAGCATCTCTCCACTCCTTTCTTGGCTAAATCACCATTTTCTTCAAAGGGACCCGGGAACTTTACATGCAACCTAAGGAGCCTGAACATCCCTCCAGCCACAGCAGCAAGCGAGCTGCTCCCGCCTGGGAGCACTCAGGACTTCCTGTTCCTGCATGAGCCCACCAGTTGGCAGATTTGGGCACCATCCCCTCTTAATGACAAACCCAAGTGAAAGGACAGTTACTTTGGTACAGGTGGCTTCTTCCCTGGCAGGGGGCTACTTCTGTCGTGTCTTTCCATGGTTGGCGGTAAAGGAGGCTTTTGTATCTTGGACGAATGGTCCCCGAGAGGCCTGCAGGGTTGAGAGGAAGGATGTGTGAGGCACAAACTGCTTTTTCATGGAGAAGACCGTGTCTCCTCCCACAGACCCAACATAGCACGTACCTTCCTGCCGGGGGCGAGGGCTGCAAGAAAGGAGGGAAGAGGTATGAGTCCTCAGAGCTCATCCATTCAAAGAATAAAAAAGGCAAGATGCAAAACCAAACAAAAATGAGTACAACCAAACAGGAAAACGGCTTACCTTGTCAGAAAACAACGGTTTCTTTCCTGTCAACGACAAACAGCAGATAAAAACTAGAATTCAAGATTCTAGAATATATTAGCTAAGCATAAGGTATTAAACCATAGTTTGATGACACTGTGACCTGAGTGCCCTGGGCTAAAGCATTAAAGAACCTGGGTGGGTCCCTCACAGAGCACCTTATTTCACAGGCTCAGCGAAATGAAGTGACCTGCCCAAGGTCACACGGCGTTATGTACATACAAAAGCATTCTGGGTCCTGTGCTGCTTTTCCACATTTTTATTTCACATAGCTGACGATAAAAAGGATTAAGTGTCTTTCATGATTTTACGCCACTCTCATTGGTCAAGAGGTTTTTTGTAAAGCCTAAGTATCTGAAATCTTTGTATCTGAAATAAACCCATTTGCCTTGAAGGGGTTAAATTTCCTCTAATCTGTGGTACATTTGATATTATATAAAGCATTACACTTATTTTCTGAGAAAATTTTAACTCGAAGAAGGTTTCAGGAAATTCTGCTGGTGGGCTGCAAATCATTTTGTTTTGGTTTTTGTTGGTCCTTCCTTCCTTCCTTCCTTCCTTCCTTCCTTCCTTCCTTCCTTCCTTCCTTCCTTGCCTTCCTGCCTTCCTGCCTTCCTGCCTTCCTGCCTTCCTGCCTTTCCTTGCCTTTCCTTGCCTTTCCTTGCCTTTCCTTGCCTTTCCTTGCCTTTCCTTCCTTTTCTTTCTTTCATTTCTCTCTTGGAACAGGTAACACACAGGCTTCCTGAAGAGATGCTAGGTGTACCTGAGAACTCTGCATTGCAAAGTTATTCTTGATTCTGTCTGAAGTGCCCTAGCGTAGATATGCCCTAGGTCTTTAATGTAATAAAAGTATTACTTAAGTGGATTCAACCAGTTCTAGAAGCAAAACCCATAGGACCTTGAGTGAGTTATTTAAGGTATTTGAGTCTCAGTTTCCTCACCTGTAAAATGGGGATTATAAGTTAAAACTACATAGGTTTGCTGTAGGGATCAGGTGACAATTTGTAAGTAGGGTCAGACATGATCCATGTTAGATTGCTTGTTCTCCTCTTCCCTGTGCAGTTACCTCCCTGAGGTGAATGATGACAGGATGTGCCTGGGGTTGCATTTTCACAACGTGATTTATTCTCTAAAGACTGAGTACACACCAGGCCCAGGATAGGTCCTAAGAATCTCATCCCATTGCGAAGTGCTCACTGCCTACTGGGACAGAGTTTCGATGGTATAAAAAATGTTTATTATTCATAAAATTTTGGTTTGGGGTGGAACCCCTACTTTAGGGTGATAATCAGAAAACTTTGATTTATATCTTTAGGCCTGAATAGATTTCCTTTTTTAAAAAATCTGCTGATTTATGCATCTTCTCTGGGCATATGAAGAATCTCCTGTTAAGAGTTTGAGCATCATAAGAGGCTAGTTCTCTCAACACATCCCAGACAAGGGAGTAATTCAAGGGTAGAGCTGGTATTAGAAATCTTTTAGAAGGGTAGCTTTTGCTCAGAAGGTGACTCTGAAGGATTTGATGTCAGTATTCCACTTTTCTGAGGCTTTGGCTCATGGTAGTAAACAGGGCTGGAGTCTGAAGTTGAATTTCTCTGTCTTCATTTTTCACGTAATTCGCATGGCCCTCTGCGGTGGACCGCTCTAAATGACAGTAGCTGACACAGCTTTGCATGAGTCAGCAGAACTGTGAAGCCAGTCCCGGAAAAACAGCAGCAAGCAGCAGCCCTGAATCCACAAAGGTGAAAGCCTTGCTCGGGGCGTAGCTAAGGAAGGGCCGGGGCTGGGCTGGGGCTCTGGGATTCTTATCCCTCAAGGCTCAGAGCACCTTTCCCAGAACCCCCTAGTCCAC
>NW_011888960.1:120556-122393 GCF_000151845.1 Pteropus vampyrus
AGCTGGCGGGTGGGCAAGAGAGAGCACCCCTGTACTTACGTTTTGCTGTTTTGTGGTTTCTACTTCTGCTAGGCTCTTCGTGGTTGGGCTGGGGTGGGGGAAGTGGCTGCTTAAAAAAAATCCAAATGTTAGGAAGTATCTCCAACACGATCAGCAGGCCCTGGTGGCTCCCCAAACATGTCTGAATCTGTTCACTCTTCTCCATGTCCGTGTTCTGCCCACAAACACGCACCTCCGTCTCTCACCAGGACACTAGCCTACTCCCTGAGCCCCTGTTCTGCCCTCTCTCATCCGAGGGGAGCCCCCTGCAAACCCCTCGTGGCTCCTATCATGTTAGGAACACAATAAAAACTCACCAAGGCCTGCAAGGCCCTCCCTGGGCTGGCTCCTGTCCACCCTTCAACCCCTCCTTCTATTCC
The DNA here is from genome assembly GCF_000151845.1 of Pteropus vampyrus. Classification (NCBI taxonomy): domain Eukaryota; kingdom Metazoa; phylum Chordata; class Mammalia; order Chiroptera; family Pteropodidae; genus Pteropus; species Pteropus vampyrus. The sequence goes on from NW_011888960.1 coordinate 120,976, forward strand.
TCTCTCCAGTGTCCCCTGAACTCCCCCATCGATGTCTCCCTGCATTTCCTGCAAGATCTCAAGCTCACGTCCTCTTTGGCATCTTTATATTTGCGTTTCCATCTGCCGAGAATGCCTTTTCTCAGCTCTTGTCACAATTGTCTAGCTCAATATCACCTCCCCACCCATCATCATGTTACCGGGTCTTCCATCTCCCTAACTGCACATTACTACTCAAATTATCTTGTCTATACCTCTGTTTACTTGTTTATTATTTGCCAACCCCTAACCAGATTGAAACTTTATGAAAGCAGAGACCTTATTTGTCTCATTCACGCTCTAGAACACTGCTGGGCACACAGTAGCTGCTCAGTTAATATCTGTTGCTCAAATGAGTGATTTCTGCATCCCAATAGTGGAGGTGAAGGCTTCCAAATCTCAAAAGCAAAATGCATTGGTGAATAAATTCAGCTCCATGAGCCTCCTCAGCAAGAAAACTACACAGGCAGGAGGGAGCCAACTATTCTTGGGTGGGAGGTCCTGACTGTGGTGTGGTCTAGATTTTGAGCTTTGGGGACAATATATCTTCTTCCTCCTTCCCTCTCTGGTCCTTAGCCATTTGCCATAGCTGTTAAAGTGCTCAAGTCCCTCATGAAGGGAACACATTTCCAGCTATTGACTCCTTAGCCTGAACTTCTGTGGGAACTCGAGATTAGACCCACAGGACCTGAAACTGTAAACGTAAAGAAAGAGGAAAGGGGTTGCTGCCTCTCTCTTTGCCTGGGCTCCCTCCCCTCTTGGTAAAATAAACCTTGTAGTCTCAAGGCATTTGTCTGTAAAATTTCAGAGGTTGGCCAGCAGGTGGCGTAAGTCTTCTTGTGGGAAAGAAGGCGACTTGAGATCCATGGTGTGCATGCCAGTAGGTGCCTTCGACCTAACTTGGCCCTGTTAGAGTGTATTTTACAGTTTCCACTGACTTCAAAAGTGCAAATAGCACAATGCATACTCGAAAGAGATTTCTTATTATACAAGTAGTCGATATCATTTATGGTAAAAAGAAAATACTGGTGGTAAGCATTATGACATGAATACGAATCACGTGTTTCACCCCCACCCTCTCCGAAAACCACTATGAGTATTTGGGTATGTACTTTCCCCGCCTACATATAATCTCGTCTCGCTGGTTGGAATGAGATGAAGGCGTTCGCAGTCTGCTTTTCTCTCTGGCAGAGGAAATCTTTGGAGTGGACACGAAGTACTATGAAAGGGCGAGAAGGCCTACCGTGTGGCTCCGGCCGGCCGGTGGAGGAGGGTGGGTGGCCATCGGTCTCTGGGGGGGCACGGGCGGCTGCTGTGGGGCTTTCCCGGAGAGGGGCCGGTCTGCGGAAACGCAAGGGTGTTAAGATGAAAGCAGAGATGCTAAGCCAAGGCCAGCGTGG
>NW_011888960.1:123648-127537 GCF_000151845.1 Pteropus vampyrus
GCCGGTGGAGGAGGGTGGGTGGCCATCGGTCTCTGGGGGGGCACGGGCGGCTGCTGTGGGGCTTTCCCGGAGAGGGGCCGGTCTGCGGAAACGCAAGGGTGTTAAGATGAAAGCAGAGATGCTAAGCCAAGGCCAGCGTGGGCCACACGCAAGGTTTTCCAGGAACAGATTCTGCACCCAGCTCTGCACATCTAGAGGGTACAAGGCCCTGGATCCTGCAGCACCCCCAGCAGCGGCCACGTCAGCCTTTGTCGCGGCAGGGTTTGCCCACCCCATGGTTACCAGGGGTGGGGAGTCAGCGACACACCACACAGGCAGAGCCGGCTGCCCGGGCAGGGTTTAGTTGGCACTTGCGGCTCGCGGGGCTCCTGGTCTGCGTCCTCTTCCTTCCCCTCGCATGTGCTCTGGCCTGTCTTCCCCCTCCCACTTCCTGCTTTTGCTCTTATCTCTTCACTTAGACGGAGGAGCTGGTCTCCAAGTCCTGTCACCAAGTCACAGACCCTTAGCTTGTTGCCTCAACTTGCCCGGGACAGAAACTCATGCAATTCTGCTCACCGCAGAAGCATCCCTGGGCCAGGCTGACAGCCTGCAGCGTCAGAGAAAGGCCAGGCCAGGACTGGGAGTGAGTGCTGGCTTCCCGACATTTTGTGCCCGGAGACCCAGCCACTGAGAGGCACCCCTGTCCTCAGATAATGGGGCCAAGCCTGGTCTAATCTCAGGCCACTCCACACGCCCTGGCCATCTCTCTGACATGCCATGTTCCTTCGAGCCCCAGGACCTTTGCACGGCTATTTCTACTGCATAGAACGCTCTTCCTTTCCCATATGTACTCTCACTTAGCCAACTCCCCCACCCCACCCTTCAAGTTTCAGCTTCAGTATCACATCCTCGGGGAATCGAGCCCAGACCAGGCATACGCCCCAGCCTCACCCCCTGCACTTGTCCTCCTGAGTGTCTATCACGGTTTAATGAACTCATTTTGTGACTCCTTTCTTTCGAGTTGCCTTATCCACTGGACTAAGAATTGTTTAGGGTGAGGACTGCGTTGTTCACTCTGTATCTTCGTAATTCACACATATGAGGCGATCAATACTTTAGTTAACCATTTCTTCTCTGGGCCTCAGTTTCCCTGTATATGAACCAGGCTTGATCATTGTTGCCCTTATCACACAAGGCGCTTAAAAACACACGATGAAATGTTGACATAATTTTTGTGAAAGGGCTTGAAAACCACAGAGTGTCATACGGTGAATGGAATAGTGGCATTAATTTTTTGTGATATTGATCATCGACTCTCTAGCTCACTCTTTGATATTCTGTTACATGAGTGTGTGTGCGCGCGCGTGTGTGCGTGTGTGTGTGCGCGTGCTTATTCTCTGTCACCACCCATCACCTCTACAGGAATGGAAGCCTTCATCATGAAGCAAGGGCTATGCTTTCTTTCCTGGTGATTTTGAATTTCAGCGTTTGGACTGATGCCTGGCTCCCAGTAAGAGATCAATCATTTTTGTTGAATGAATGAGGGAGAAATGGGCTGACAGGAACAGGGAGACAGTAAAAATCTTAAATACCGTTTAAAAAAATTTTAAACCTATAGTCAAAGCCCACTCGATACCGTTAAGTTTATTTTGACAGTCCGTGGTGGTGGTGCCACATAACTGTGAATCGGTCAAAAGATGGGGAGAGACAGGAACGTTCTCGTGAGTACCTAAAGAACTCACAGAATGAGTTATCACTGCCAAATATCCTCAAGTGGCAGTTTGATGCTGAGATCAGCCACCACAGGCAACGATTATTAATTAATCATTGATTAATATTAATAATCCTCACAGCAAACCTATGTGGTCTGTATTATTATTATCCAATTTCACAGATGAAGAAATGGAGGCCCAGGGAGGTAGAACCAGTTGCCCACACCCGGCAGGGGCAGGCAAAGCCTCCCGCACGTGGGCACGGGCCTCCCGCACGTCAGCAGGCCGGGGGCTGGGCTGTCAGGGCCCTTACCGATGTACATGGAGTTGGAGAATTGCTTGGCGGGCAGGATGGAGTTCTGCAGGGCGTCCTCGTCGTTGGAGGGTGGTGGCTCGTAATCAGCGTCGTCTTCCACAGGCACCTCTTCCTCCTCGTTGGGGGACTCGTAGTCACCATCGTCCTCCTCATCCTGATCGTCGTTGGGACTCTCATAGTCATCTTCTTCCTGCCAACAAGGACGGGCACAGGGACGGCAAAGTTTGCAGAGGTTCCCTGGCAGTCCACGTGCCTGCGTCTACCCTCTCTCTGCCAAGCCACGCAGCGGCACTCGCTTGGGAACAGGCCGCGCTGAGACAGTTACTCCCGTTTCACAGATGAGGACACTGAGGTTGGGGAGTGCGGTATCACAGGGCCAGCAAGTCGTGGACTTGGGACCTCCGTCAGAGTCTTCAGACCACTAGGCTAGTGCCTTCTTCTCTATGCCTTTTCGCACAACACAGAAAAGCGGAAGAAACAAGAAAGAGACTGGAACAGGGGGCGGGGGACCCGGCACCGTTTTGAGTGAACACAGTTCTTACTCCAGGCATCGCCAAGAGGAAGACTGGTTAGTCTTGTTGCCCCAAGTTAGCTGTCAGTTCTGTTCTTAGTGTCCTTGCACCCCCAAAATATCTTCTCACTAGGACGCAGTGCAGTGCTGAAGCCCACGCTAATGGGAACCCAGATTCCACCTCTGTTCGTCAGAAGGCGGATCGCGTCTGACAGGGGACAATCACAGCTGCGCTCTTCAATTTTTACTGAGATTCGAGCATCGAAACGACAGCTCATTATTCATGACCTCTGACACTGACTTTGAAGCCGCCCTCTGAGAAAGACTCTTTCCAAATTAAAATTTTTCCTTGGATTTTATGTTTAGTTCTTTGTGGGTCTAGGAAAGTAAGCCCTAGGGGCTGGGTGACTGCCTTCAAAGGAGTCCACAGAAATGGGCAGTCACAGGATTTCCCAGGCAGAGGAGACACCACCAGCCGCCCAGCTGACTGGCTTGTTACTCTCATGCCAAAGTCCAGTGGGCAATAAACGAGCCTGGGGCATTTCTCTAAAGTCAAGGGCAAGAAGCAACGGCAGGTTGCCACTTGGAGAGGAAAGACACGTAGCGATCATCTAGAAATCCTGACAGCTTTGATGGGTGGATTAAAAGGGACTAAGTTGTTCAATTGAACAATTCCTGTGTTAATTTTCGACTTGAGGAATATTTTTTCTAAAAAATGTTGGAAGGTAAATTGAGGGTCGAGTGTCTCCCTGAACTCTGAAAAAGACCCATCCTGCCATCAGAGTTTCTATAATTTAAGTTCCGGGAATAACACCTCTGACAAACAGGACTTCCAAACAGTGGCCTCAGCCTCTCTCCAGGCCTTGCTGACTGCCCCCTAGTCGGACAGGGGAACCCCTCTATTCTCTCGGTCTGCCCGCGCCAGGCCCATTGCTTCTGACTTCCCACAAGCCTTTACCCCATAAGCCTTTCTCTACAACAGACATTTTCTCTTCACTTCTAGAACGATTATTTCTCCCAGTGATTTGGCTCCTGAATTTGTATGCCTGTTTTATTCTTGATCATATTCTGCCATGTGTATGTTATCTACACTGTAAAATGTCACAGGATTGGGCTCTTTATCTCTGTCCCACCCCGTTGGTGCCCTGTGCAGTGCTAGATCATGTTTTATATGCAGCAGCTAACGGAAACTCTCCGTTTTTAGAAAGGATTGGAGAGAGCAGCCTCGGGCCGAGGGGCTGCATGGCAAGCAGCGGCAAAAACATAGCTTCTGTGCGAATATGTAAATGTCTTGGCGGGGGGGAGGGGACTCTGGTCTATTCTCCTTTATGTACATAATGTCTGTCGTATTTTGTGTTCACCCAGAAAGCA
>NW_011888960.1:127587-129420 GCF_000151845.1 Pteropus vampyrus
AAAAGCGGAAGAAACAAGAAAGAGACTGGAACAGGGGGCGGGGGACCCGGCACCGTTTTGAGTGAACACAGTTCTTACTCCAGGCATCGCCAAGAGGAAGACTGGTTAGTCTTGTTGCCCCAAGTTAGCTGTCAGTTCTGTTCTTAGTGTCCTTGCACCCCCAAAATATCTTCTCACTAGGACGCAGTGCAGTGCTGAAGCCCACGCTAATGGGAACCCAGATTCCACCTCTGTTCGTCAGAAGGCGGATCGCGTCTGACAGGGGACAATCACAGCTGCGCTCTTCAATTTTTACTGAGATTCGAGCATCGAAACGACAGCTCATTATTCATGACCTCTGACACTGACTTTGAAGCCGCCCTCTGAGAAAGACTCTTTCCAAATTAAAATTTTTCCTTGGATTTTATGTTTAGTTCTTTGTGGGTCTAGGAAAGTAAGCCCTAGGGGCTGGGTGACTGCCTTCAAAGGAGTCCACAGAAATGGGCAGTCACAGGATTTCCCAGGCAGAGGAGACACCACCAGCCGCCCAGCTGACTGGCTTGTTACTCTCATGCCAAAGTCCAGTGGGCAATAAACGAGCCTGGGGCATTTCTCTAAAGTCAAGGGCAAGAAGCAACGGCAGGTTGCCACTTGGAGAGGAAAGACACGTAGCGATCATCTAGAAATCCTGACAGCTTTGATGGGTGGATTAAAAGGGACTAAGTTGTTCAATTGAACAATTCCTGTGTTAATTTTCGACTTGAGGAATATTTTTTCTAAAAAATGTTGGAAGGTAAATTGAGGGTCGAGTGTCTCCCTGAACTCTGAAAAAGACCCATCCTGCCATCAGAGTTTCTATAATTTAAGTTCCGGGAATAACACCTCTGACAAACAGGACTTCCAAACAGTGGCCTCAGCCCCTCTCCAGGCCTTGCTGACTGCCCCCTAGTCGGACAGGGGAACCCCTCTATTCTCTCGGTCTGCCCGCCCCAGGCCCATTGCTTCTGACTTCCCACAAGCCTTTACCCCATAAGCCTTTCTCTACAACAGACTTTTTCTCTTCACTTCTAGAACGATTATTTCTCCCAGTGATTTGGCTCCTGAATTTGTATGCCTGTTTTATTCTTGATCATATTCTGCTATGTGTATGTTATCTACACTGTAAAATGTCACAGGATTGGGCTCTTTATCTCTGTCCCACCCCGTTGGTGCCCTGTGCAGTGGTAGATCATGTTTTATATCCAGTAGCTAACGGAAACTCTCCGTTTTTAGAAAGGATTGGAGAGAGCAGCCTCGGGCCGAGGGGCTGCATGGCAAGCAGCGGCAAAAACATAGCTTCTGTGCGAATATGTAAATGTCTTGGCGGGGGGGAGGGGACTCTGGTCTATTCTCCTTTATGTACATAATGTCTGTCGTATTTTGTGTTCACCCAGAAAGCACAGACTTAGCTCGCATATTATTCAAATTCAGTGCTTCCTTTTACCAGAGTCCCAGCAGGATAAGGGACATTTAGTGCCTGCTCCCTAAAGGCACTAGAGGCAGCCGCTTAACCAGAAAGGCCACTAGGCTGAGAGTCAGGCCACCTGGTCCTAGGCCCGCTTCTAACTAGCGGTGTGGCTCTAACCAGTCACACTCTCCAGTGGGCTCAGCTGCTTCATCTGCAAAATGAGCAGACTGGGCTCGGATCCACGACAGAGGCTTAGTCTGAGTCTAGCTACATGCACAGTGACGGGATATGGGGCCTAATGGGGAGAGGAAGTCAGAGCTCATCAGACTCCCAAAGGGCTTATCACTGTGACTCCTCAAACATGAAACCCAGCTGGATGAGACCTCCCCTGAGGTCTTCTCTGGGCT
>NW_011888960.1:130705-135527 GCF_000151845.1 Pteropus vampyrus
TGAAAACTCTTTCGGCCCCGCTTCGGCGGCACTGGGCCGACTCACTTGCGTGCGAAAATGCTTCTCCTCTCTTCATTCTTGTTGATTTCTTGACTTAACTTACTGAGAATCCTGCAAGATGAAGAGTCAGATGACGAGACGAAACCACCATCGCTCCCCGTCCCCGACCTTTCCACTAAGTCCTGAAACTCCTTGATCTGTCTGACCTCGGGCACCTGGGCCAACCTCTGCCAGTCCCTTCGGTGGGCCCTCTGCTCCTCACTTCCTTCCGGAACTTGTCGCCTTCGTCCCCTGCCAGCCCTTGCTCCACCCCAGGGAGCCCTCTGCGTCTGCCTCAGCCTCCTCAGTCCGGCTCAGAGCGCTTCCCGTGGACTTGTCAGCTCACACCTGGCTCCGCCTCCTCAAAAATCCTGCAGCCTTATGATCTGGGTATGACCGCTGTGTACTTTACGGTGCTAGTACTCCTGGGGCTGCCTGAAGTGCCCTTGCTCCTGGTTTGGCCTCCTTGCGGTGATGTCTGGCTTCCAGGAATCCGCAAACCATCTCTGAGACCTGGGTGAATCAGCTGCTTATTGCTCAGCCCTTGACGAGAGCGCCAAGGGCTGTTCTTTGACTTGGATCTCCTTCCATCTTCCCCTCCCTGCCCCTTCCTCAGCGATGTGGGTTCTTGTAAAAACATAGAGACGTGTTCTCAATAGACACCCTCTATTGCCCAGGCCCTGAGGCCAACCTTGCCAGGACCTTGGGGATACTCCTGGTTCCTGGATGCCGTGAACTAGCAAATCCCCAAAAGCCAGGACAGAGAGGCCTTTGCCAGGAACGCACTACAAGCACGCCCTAGCAGTAAGCTTTCATTCCGTGGGGGTCTCTCGAAACTTCAGGACACAGACTCCGGCCTCCCCTAGCGCCCACCCCTGAGATCGAAGGCGATTTGGGGAGGCTGAGAGGAGCTCCAGAGATGGTCTGCTCTAATGTCATCTTACAGATGAGGCCACAGAGCCCCAGACAAAGGAAGGGACAGGCCCACCTGTAGGTTAGTGACAAAGGCCATCCCTCTCCCCACAACGCACACCAGCCCCAGAAGCCAGGCGCCCTAATTTCCAGGGCAGCACAAGTTTAAAACCCCACATCCGTGTTCACACCCTTTACACTGCGAGCTCCGTGGGAGTGAACACAGGAGCCTGCGGCCCACCCGAGATGAACCTAGCCTCTACGTTCCTCCCGTTCAGTGACCATCTCCAGGCAACAAGTGTGACCAAAAACAAAATCGCCAAGTTAGCAAAGATAGTCCTTAGCATTCATCACTTCTGGTTCCCCTCGTGAGGCTCCCAGCCCCCACCCCCCCTTCCCACTTTCAGGCGACTTGCTGTTCAGAGTCCTCCTACCTCATTAGAATGACAGGATAAACTAATTGGGGACTAGAGAGGACAGAGGAGGAGAGAGGGCAATGTTTAACCCTCTAATGTCATTCTCGAAATGTCACACATCACTGACTGCCCAGGGGAGGCTTCCCAGTGGCCGCCTGACCACACCACTGGAACACCTGCCACACTGTAAGGTCCTTGGCTTTAAGCGATTGTTTTGAGAGGTCGATGGGGGCCCCTCCCCGCCCTCCTCTGACCCGGGGGCTGGATGGGTTCCCACAGAGCTGACAGGGGAGCCCCGTTAGGTCCTGCGTCCAGGCCAGGTCTGGAGGTGGTGGCCGCAGCGGCCACTCGCTTTCAGTTTCCCCTTCATTCAGCAACACGCACCTCCCTGTAAGTGTCAGAAACCACACTGGGTGTTCGGGGTGCCTCGACGAACAAACCAGAGACCCCTGCTCTCAAAGAGTTTACACGTCGGTTAAGGGAGAGAGGAAACAATGAACATTTAAGGAAGTGAAATTCTAGGTCAGAACTGTGCATATGAAGATGCAATGGTGTTGGGGGCTGGGCGAAGGGGGGGATGGGGTGCATGGGAGGGGTGCGGTTGCAATTGAAAACGAGCAGGCCTCCGTGCCGAGATGACATTTCAGCTGTGACTTGAAGGAGGCGGGGCTGGACCACACCTCGACACCCCCATCCCGCAGAGCTTGTCTGGGCTCTGACTGGCTCACAAAGCTGCTTTCATCCTGAAAGGACCTGCTTTCTGCATTGTCTGTCCTTACAGTATCTTAGCAGCCAGGCTGGAGGCTGCTGGGGCTCTAACTGGCTAAGGAAGGAAATGCCAAACCACAGGCCCCAACAGAGAAGCAAAGAGCGGAGAGTGAGCAGAGCGGGGCCTGCCAGTCGGGCTGTGGCAAAGCGTGGGCTCTTAGTGACCTCCTGCCTTACTGGGCCTCAGAGAACACAGCCCAGGCCCACTGAGACCGTGCGGGGAGCCAGTGGACAGGGAAGGGAGGCGGCTGCTACCTCTATGTGCAAGCCTTCTGAGCTGCCCCCCACTCCCATGGCCCCCAGAAGGACCAAGTGACAGTGAGTGGCCAGAGGCGACTCATTCCCCTTGCTCCCCACAAACCTCAAGCCCCACTCAGTGCCAGGGAGGGAAGTGGAAGCGGCTGGGCAGCTGGTAGACACGGTTTTATCGCTTTGCCTAGTTTTTAAGGGATGAAGTGGCCCCGGAAGAGGGCCTGGGCCCTCCAGCAGAGAGTCAGGCCATGGCAAGGAGGTGGGGTCCTGCCATGACTGGGCTTCCAGCCCAGCCGCATGCCCAGCTTGCTGCCTGACGGGGGCCAGTCTGACTTCTAAGTCAAAGGCCTTTCCGGGTGACATTAGAAGCACAGAGGGAGGTCCTTGCCCAGAATCTTCCTAAGTGTGGAGCCCCCTCTGCTCTGTGACCTCAGGCAAGGCGTTGTCCCTCCCTATGGATTTAAACATAAAATTTATAATTTAAAAAAACCTCCCAGTGGGCATCAGCAGACTTTAACAGGCACTCCCCTGACTTACGCGGCTCCTGCTCAGCTGTGCCATGAGTTCTGAGCTAGACAATCTCAAAGGAGGCTTCATTTTCCTATTTAAAAACCACCCCCTCATTACAGAATTCGGGGTGTCTCTGGGAGAGACCGTGCCCCCGGAGCCTGACTACATCAACAGACAGAGAAAGCCTTCCTCTTCAGAATCTGCCTTCTAACAAACCTCTTTAATACTGATATTTTTTAATCATGGGGGAAGGAAATAGACATTCAGAGAAGTGTAACCTCATCTTGGTCAGCTCTATGCAAACACAATCCCTTCTGATCGAGGCGATGATCACAGAAAATGAACCTGTGCACAAGGGGCGGGCGTGAGTAAGGCTCGACTATCCATACGTGTCAAGGACGGCACCAGGCCACTTATGTGGGTTCCTCCTTGAAAATCCACCACTCCCCTTGCGTAAGTTCTTCCCAACCCCCACCCCCACCCCATCGATGAGAAACCGAGGCTGAGTGTCGAAGCGACAGCCCCAGCGTCCCACAGCTGGTAGGAGGCAGAGCCCGCTTTAGAACCTGGATCTCCCTCACCCCAAAGCCCGTTCCTTTCTATTGTTTAATCCTCCCCCTTTAGCAGGATAGAATAGTTAGTGTAAAAATAAATAAATAAATAAATTTGCAACTGTTCTCATTGGACTTTCGCATAAAACAGTAAGAGCAGCTAAGCCTTCCTAGGTGCGGTGCGTTTCGTCATTTGCCCATCATTGCCTCTAACTTTCCTCCTGAGCCTTTGAGGCGGGTCCTCTCCACTTTCGTCACACACGTAGGAGGCTACCTGAAGTTCCCTACAGGTCCCTGAGGTTCTTTTCATTATGATATTTGAATCCTTTCTTCTCCGTTTCATTGTGCATCGTTTCTAGTGCTGTTTTTTCATGTTTTCTAGTATTTTATTCCGCAACATCTAATATGCTGTTAATCCCAAGCCGTGCATTTCTTACCCCAGACATCATAGTTTTCATCTCTAGAAGTTCTGTTTGGGCCCGTTTGCATTTCTCATGCCTCGGTGTCACTTGGACTATAATTATGTTGTCCTTGCCTGCTGATTCTAATATCTGTGTCACTATGGGTCAGTTTCGATGCTTCGGTTTTTCTCCTCCCTATAGGTCATATTCGCCTTATCTGAATACCTCTTAATCTCTGATTAGATGCTCGACATCATGAATTTTACTGTGTTGGGTGATGGCTATTTTTATATTCTGATACATATTTGTGAGCTTTGTTTTGGGATGCAGTTAACTTACTTGGAATCAGTTTGATATATATATATTTTTTTTTCATCTTGCTCTTAAGGTTTCAGGCTAGTGCTTTTCCAGTCTGGTTGGTAGAAACAGGCACCATTTGCAGGCCTGTGGCTGGCTGCTCTTACCCCTGACGTTAAGTGGTTCTCCACACACACACACACACACACACACGCACACGCACACACACACATGCACACGCACACGCACATGCACGCATGCACACGCACACACGCACACGCTCACACACTGATCAGCACTTTGCTGAAGAGGCCCCCTCTGCCATTCCCCAGAACCCGTTCTCACTGCCGCTCTGTCTTCTCTGACACCCATTCAGTGAACTCTAAACTTCTCGAGTCTCAGCCCTGTCTCTCCAACTCAAGGAATTCACCAGAGTCTCCCCACATTCCCTGCTTTCTGTGCCACGGCCTGGAGACTCTCGCAATGCAATGAGCAATCACTGAGATCACCACATCTGTTTTCCACCTCTCATTGTCTGATGTCCAATGTCTTAAAAACTGCCGTTTTGTATATTTTGTCTGGTTATTTGGTTATTTCTGGTAGGAGGGTACATCTGGTGTCATTACTTCTTATTGGTCAGAAAGCCAGAGTCTCCATTTGTGTGACAGAAATGATT
>NW_011888960.1:136317-138815 GCF_000151845.1 Pteropus vampyrus
ACACTTTAAAATTGAACTACATCACATAAAACCAATATTTCTAGCTACTTTTGGTAAATTCAAAGAGTGGGCGTCACCGGGTCCACACCGGCTGGAGCTGAGTGGCCGTTGCTCCCAGGGAACCGATTTGCGACGGTCTCCACCATTCCCTATTGTTTCTCCAACGATGAGGCTTGGTGCTGATTACCTCTTTTATCACCATAGTTGTGCTATTATTTTTCTCATCATGGGGAAATATTTCTCCAGACTCATGTTTTATTCAATGGTGGTAAAATGAAAGAGAAGTCGATAGGACTTGGTATTTTTCAGCCTGGCCCGTTTTGCATGTTTGTATCACCGGCCCGGCTCCCGTGAGCATCTGAGTATGTGAGATCTTTACGAGAGGACTGGAAAGCACATGGCACAATACGCACGCTGCAGCACCCAGGTCACACTCCAGAGCTGGGTCATGCCCGGCGTTCTTCTCAACACAACGCTCCTGACAGCCATTCCTAAGCAGTCACTACGGACAAGACGAAATGATGTCCCTCACCATCCTTCCTGTGATCCAACCCTCTCATTTTACTGAGCTCAAAACCAAAGTCCAGAAAACTTAAGCAATCCCTGAATCGATGACGCCATTATGAAACTTAGGGTCTCTTGACTCTGGTGCTATTTTTACAGGCCCACATTACCCAGCTGGGGAGAGAGGAAATGGAATCAGGCTTGTCTTTGGCAAGAGCAGCCAACATGCCAGCTGGGCTGGATCTGTCACTTTCTTTTCCCAATGCATCATGCAAAATTCTCTTCCCCATACCAGGCTCTTGCTTTTAGCCTTCCTGCTTGCTTTCCTGTTTCAAACCAACAGTGATAGATAGCTGACTCAGCTTCCCCTGCACAGCTCCCCACGCTAGCCTCTGTTCCTCAAACCACCCAAGGAATCAGGGGGCGTACTTACGGCACCCGGAGCTTAGGGAACTTCTGGATGTCATTTTCTGTCAGGTTCTGAAATGAAAACACCAGCAGGTTACAATCCATAGCAAGGGCTCGGGGCCAGGTGAGTTGAGTAAGGTGTGGGATGATAGGGAGTGGTGGGGCCTGCGGCTTACGGAAGGGGACGCCCCTCGCACCCACTCGAAGTGTGAAGCTTCTAGATGTTGCATAAAAGCCTGTGTGCCTGGTGTTGGTGGATCTGCTTTTTCAAAGGGAATTCTAGAATCTGGATTTTATGTGAAATTTGTTGATTTCTATATATTGACAAATAATTTTAACTTAAATGCTACAAGAGCTAAATTGTGGGACCAAACAACATTTGTTTTGGGGACTAAAGCTGACGTGTCGAGACCCCTTCGCTGGACTTCAGGGCCCCTCTCAATCTCCATATGAGCTTAGTGGCTGGGAGACGCCAGTCTGGAGAAGGAATCTGCCTTTATACTACCACCACGCCCCAAAAGCCTCTTCCACCAGGCTGATTGGTAGAATTCTCTAGATTTGAGGATGCAATAGAGAGGCTTTCCTGAGGGAACCGAGGAGGGAAAGAAAAAAGAAACCATATTTGTGAAGAAATGACTTAGGGCCTTTGCCTAATTGCACCCTGATTAAACCTCACGTCAACCCTGTGATGTAGGAACTATCAACATCCCCTTTTCGTAGATGAGGAAGCTGAGGCTTGGCTCGTTCAGGGAATTTCAGCTTATAGGTGATGGAGCTGGGTCTGGAACCTGCTCTGCACATATAGGGTCAATTTTTTTCCTGCAAGATCCCTTCTCCTGCCCTTTGAGGGTCCTAGTGGCCTATGTTGGAGGGGAAGAGGATGGAAAGGGTAGAGAAGGTGGCTTGAAGAGAGGAGGAAAGACAGGGATGTCATTATTGAGGACAGAAAAGACGGTGGACACACTTTCTATAGAATCAATGCTGAGACGAGAAAGGGCTCCGTCGACGTTCTAAGTCCAGAGTCAGGCTGGTTAGGGCGAGAGCTCTGGAGTCAGACAGGCTGAGTTCGAATCTTAGTCCATCCTCTTAGCAGGTGTCTGATTTAGGACATAAACTTAGTCTCTCTGAGCCTCAGTTTCCTTATCTGTAAAATGGGAATCGTTTTCATAATAATGGCCAGCTTTCAGGGCTCTTGAGGATTGAATGAGATGTTGTATATCATATGCTTGACACATGTTATATGAGTGAGAAATGGTGAGTTAGATGAGTAATTCTACCCCCTGGGGAGGGAGCAGTTGGGGTCTCATTGGCTCTCAGAGGTTAGTGTCTTTGCTTCTTCTCCCCTCTGGACTGGGAGCTGCTTGGTGGGTTGTTTGCTGCCCACTAGGAAGAGCTGGGCACATTTCTGTTTGAGCCCAGCTGGCCCAGGGGCTGGGCCACCTCAGCAATGTGCTAGGTAGACTCATGTGCTCCAGCTCTTAGGGGCAGTGACCGACCCAGCCCCATTATCAGACCCTGGGGCAGGGTTGAGACAGGAGTCTTCCAAGAGTCATGAGAAAATCAGCTTTTGTTCAAGCTTTTCCTCT
>NW_011888960.1:138885-152009 GCF_000151845.1 Pteropus vampyrus
TCCTCCTCCTCCTCCTCCTCCTCCTCTTCCTCCTCCCCGCCTCTCCCTTCTCCCCTCTCCCTCTTCAACATCACAGAGCAGTAGCATCGCCTCCTTCCAGAACCACCCCATCTCAGGGATGTATTAAGACTCATGCTCAGCCTGTGGCATGATGAGTGGAAGGCTTCCTGGGAGCTGCCAGAGGGGCTGAGTACTGCTGAGTCTTGGGTGGCTGGCTGCCACCTTCTATTTTGCTGAGTTGGGGACACAAACTAAGGGAATTTCAGGAAGAAAGCAAAGGAGAAGGTGGACGTGAGCACAACTGGAGACATGGAATGGCAGGATGTTAGGGAAGATCAAGCCCTTTAGTAGAGGGACAGGAACTGGGAGGAAAGATGACAGATGTGTAAACAGGATTTGGGGAGTTTTGCTATGTGATGTAACCCCCTCCTCCACCTCCTTCAAACACCTTCAGCAAACTCTGGGCTACTTACACAGTGACTTGGAGTTAGACGTGAGGCTTTATGCAGGTATGATTTATGCCAAGTGTATCCTCAAGAGGCGTACAAGAGAGAGGCCTGGAGAGGCCATGTGGCAGACACTGGGCTTGTCTACCCAACATCCACTCTCTCTGTTATGACAGGGCCTGGATTTTGTTCAGAGCAGCAGATGTGCTCTGTTCAAAACATATCACACCCTAGATTCTGTTGCACATGGCTAAGGTCACAGGACTCAGTATGGCCAGTGAGAAATAACCTGACATCTGTTGGACTGAGCTTCTGGAAGTTATTGCTTTCCTGAATACAAGGGGAAGATGCATTCCCTAGGCACGTTTGTACCTTTTACTCTTTGCCAGTGTCCTTTCCTCCTACCTGGAATGCAGATGAGATGCCTGGAGATAGAGTAGCCGTCTTGTAACCATTAGGACAGAAGCCACGGGCTTTCCCCAAAGGCTAGAAGGGGCCTGGGTTCTCAATGACTTCCTTCAGCAGCTCACTAGCCCTGAGCGCCCACCTCTAAATTTTTTATCACTCGAAAAAGATAAACCCCAATTTGGCTAAACCATTGTGGTTAGGTTTCTGTTACAGGCAGCCTCATGCCTTCACAACTGACACAGTTTCCAAGAATATTTTCAACTTTCTGGAAGCGTGGCACCCCCATTCCCCATGAGACAAGGTCCCACCCTTCTCATAAAAACAAAATGGCAGCAAAAGAGATTCAAGGGACCTGCTAGCTCCTACACTAAAGAAGAAGGAAGGAAGGGGAAAAGATAAGGGCCTTTCACTTCTGTCTTCAATAGCAGGATGGTCCTGAGGGAGTGACAGATAAGAAATTGTACCCAGAGCACCTAGGGTGGAGGGTGGCTTTTAACAGAAGCTGCCTTTAAATGCTCCAGCTGCTGGGGCAGGCGTGGGGTTCCACTTCTGCTCTCCTGGCCCTTAGCACCCCTCTTTTCACTACCCCGTTCATACAATGAGCGGAATCTGTAGAGTTCTCCGAGGGCCTGCCAGGGCCCAGATATTAGGGAAGTGGGGACAAAGCTGCTCAGATACCATCTCGCAACCAAGGAAATAGCCATGTCCTAACAGGCCTGAGGCTCACAGGGCTGGAGGCGACTGTCACCCACTATCGCCCAGGCCAATGTGCTCAGTTAGTAGATGAGGGAGTAAGGGGAGACTCAGGGCAAGGTGGCCCAGGGCATCAGGGAACAACCATGACCATCCTCGAAGGTGTCTCACCCCCTTTTCTCTTGGCCCCGAGAAGTCTCTGTTCTCAGTGCTAAATGCACCAGAATGAAACATTCGGGTTTAGCAGTAATTTGCAAGAACAACACAAAACCCTAGGGATGCTATTGGCTCAGGGCTCAATATGAAGAAATAGCATCGTTAAAAACTCACGCAGCGTTAGGTTCAATTAAATGTGTGCTTTAGTCCAATTACCAGGTGTGTGACTCAGAACAAACCATGTCACACTTCTGTCCATTATTCCTCACTTACCTTCCTGAATGTACTTTTCTGCTCTAAAACAAGCTTCCGGAAGACAGAATTCACATCTTAATCATCTCTCTATTCCCAGCACATGGCATGGTCTTGTGTGTATGGAACAGGAGCTCAGCAAGACACTTGTCAAGTGAGTGGATGGGTGAATGAATGGGCGATTTAGGTGGAATAATGAATAAGCATGTCTTACATGGCATGTGAAAGCAAAGCTCAGCCCCACAGGGACACGAATTTGGTCTCAGCATGAGACTAGAGAGCCACCCCGAAGGGGGCAGTAACTATGGGTGGTAGTGAACTCATCATCACCAAAGGGATTCAAGCAAATGTTGGTGGCAGGGATGCAGTAGAGGAGATGGATGGGTGTGCTGGGTGGAGAGCTAGAGCACGTGACCTCTCTGGCCGCTTCTGATCCCGAAGTCCCTCACTGCTGCTGACTAGGCCTTGCAGGGCAACCTAGCTTCGCTCACCCTCCTCATTCCAATCCAAATCAGAACCATCTACCCCATGAGACCTTTGGAGGCTTGGTCCCACTTCTTTTTTAAAGGATGCAGAAATGTGCCCAGAAGGGATGTGTTTGTGTAGCCAGGGTCTCCCTTACCCAGTGGTAAAGGTTCGTTTTCACGGAAATGCTCTTTACTCCGTGAGTCTGTACCCCAGAATGAGAGATGGGGAAAAAGAGTCTTCTGTTCTCCGTATGCTCCTTTTTTTCCCCTTGGGCTTCTCAAAGTGTGGATGGTATTTGAATGAATTTTCAAGGGGCGTGTGTGTGCGTGTGTGTGCTAATTATCTTTGGATTTCTTCTTTATACTTTGACTTTGGAATGTACCTTGGTACAGTGAAAGATCTGGGAGGTATCTTAAAAAGAAGGATATTGAGAAGTGATGAGAAAGAATTTCATACAAAACCTCTGAAGAAGGCAAAGGGTTGTGTGGGGATCCTGCAAACAGGCTTTGACCCTGGGCATCTGTAGGGACAAGGTAGACCAGTTGACCCTGCAACCATCAATTAAAATTCAGAACAGCTTTGGTCTCGATGCCTCGGACGGGCCAGTACTTACCAAAAACCGGGGCCCATCAATGTGATACTTTTTCACGGCCTTTTCACAGTCCCTGAAGTTCAGCTGTGAAGAGAGGAAGGCACTGTCACTGCGGGCAGGCTCACGCCATTGGTTCCCCTCCCTCGCATGGCCCAGGAGCTTAGCAATTTGCGGTACTTGTGGCTAGCCAGACTCCCCCTCCCTCCCCTGTCTAGCAGAGGGGCCTGTCCTCACCTCAGCCCTGCTTTCACTAACCCCTCGGGACTCTCTGAAATGGAGAAATTGCCTAGGTCCGAGGCTTCGGGGCCAACTTCTGCAGAAAGAAAGAGTGTCCTTACGGCTCTAAAGGGTCGATATGCTCCTCAGGCAAGTATCAAGGAGCTAAAAGAAGTGAATAAGTGACATTCATTGTCTCCCCACCCGAAGACAACCTCGCTGAACATGGCTGTACGTTTCCTTCAGTGTTTTTTGCTAAGCATAGTTTTAAACAGAATCGAGGTTATAATTTATATTCAATCTTGTTATCCTGACTTTTCTCTTAAAATTACTTTGAAATGATTCTATAAGCACTGCCTCGTGTTATTGCAAATTTATTTTAAACATGAGTTGAATTACTCCCTTATCACTGAACACGGCGGTTGTTTACTAAGCTGCTGCTCCAGTAACGATAATAGCAACTGCTGATAATTATCAAACACTTGCTCTATGGCAGACACTGTTCTAGGTATTTAAACCAATCTTAAGTCATTTCATCCTGACATTTTCCAGATGGAGAGTCAAAAGCATAGAGAGTCAAGTCACTTGCGTGAGGTCCTATGGGTAGTAGATGACAGAGGTGACAGTAGGCCTTCAGAACAAAGCTTTCATGTGTCTGTAAGGAATGTCCCTTTAGTCTTGAATAGCATTATAACTTACATCCAGTGAGTAAAGTGGACAAGTTTAAAAGCAACTTAATACACTATTCAGATCAAAACGTAGGACACGTGGACATTCTTTTGCATCCAGTTTTATTTCCTTCTGCTTAAGATAAATTAGTTAAGTTAGATTCCCAGAATCAAGTTAGAGGGTTAACGGGAAGGATGATTCTTAGGGTCTTGGTTGCTTTCCCAAAGAGTCACATTAATAGACATTCCTACCAGGTGCTTCTTTACCTTATCCTCAGTAGCATAAGCATTTGCGTTGGAAATAGCTCTACAGTTGATGTTTGGGCTGGAGTATTTAAGGTTCAACGTTTGTGCTTCAGAATCCCAGGTTCTCCTCACAAGTGTGAGTCTCACAGTTTGTGGCAACTTTCTTTGGGTACAAATTTCAAATCATGGCCTTTTCTAATGGCCAACAAGACTGAGAAGCAAATACAATGGTCGCAGGCTCTTGGCTTGAAAGGGTAGGATGAATATTAGACAGCTCAGAAAAAGCCGATTTAGAGGTCAATGTGGAAAGCAAGCAGCATCAGAGAAGCCCTGAGCCTCCATCTTATCGCCATGCCATGAGCTGTAAGTGATATTCGGAATAGTCAACTGCCCTTCATTCATCAAGTTTGCTGCCATCGTTATCAGCAGAATCTGGTCAGTGTGCTGACTTCAACTCTAGATAGGCAGATGGCCTTGCAGCCTGGGGCCTGCCTGGAAGTCTGATTCTCATCCAGTAATATCTGGGCCTGGGGGCTAGAATCTATATTTTTAGCAAACACTTAGATGATTCTTATGAGGACCCAGGTGTGGATGGCACTGGTCTAGAGCATGTACCAGGTGTTGTAGATGGACAGCCAAGACCCAGGGGAAGGGACTGGCTCAGAGTCACACAGTGAGTTCTCCCCACCCCCAGCTGAATACCTCACACAGATTATTTCCTTTAATTCTCCCATCCATCCCATGAGGTTAATTAGTTACTATTAGTATCTCTATTTTACTGATGAGGCAGCTGAGGCACAGGGAGGACAAGTACCTAAGAGAAGGTAACCAAGCCAGCAGGTGGCAGAGCCAGGATTCAAACGAAGGTGTGTCTAACTCCGGAGCTGACAGGGTGTTGTCTCCAAGGGGGGCCTGACACCACTGCTTCATTGCCAGGACGTCCTTTAGACAGGACGTCCGAGGGACTCCATGGTCATTCACTTGGTATTTTCTCTCTAGCAAACTGAGATGCTCAGGACTCGAAGGTGTCTGAGTCTCTGGAGGCTGAGACTTTCCAGATCACAGATGCACCCCCAGTCTCCTTGTTCCTGACTTCATTCCTTTTATGCTGGGGTGGGGAACCTGTCTTGAGCCTGCAAACTTGTCTCAGAGTCTGAGATTTCCAAGAAGAAAGATCCACCCGCCCCCACCAGCGCAGGTGGAGATCACCCTCCCTGCATCGTCCCTGGCCTGTAGTCCAACTCCCTGTGCCGAAGGGGACTTTTCCCATGGATTCTTCTGTTTCTGGACAGCGTCATGCTATTCTCTGTCTCACATTGGAGCTGGAACCCATCTGTGCCTCTCAGCCCATTCCCTGGCGACCCTCCCTAATTCTCAATGCTTCTCCCCTTTCTTTAACGAGCTAACATGCCACTTTATGGCATCTTGGCAAATTTCACCTTGTGGCCCTAGTTTATTTGATCTACATTAAGAAAAGTATTTAGAAACACCCTTCAAAGGCCAGTTGTCTAGTGATCTTTGCACCAGCGATACCGAAACCTAAGTTTATTATGAATTTTTAGAGAGGAAAGGAACAGAAATGAGATGCACAAAAAGCAGCAAATAACAGGGTTTGTGGGCTGTCTCTCTATCATGCCACACTCGATTCAACATTTTCATACTTTTCGTCTTTAGGTTGGGGAAGACCAGTAGTGACAGTAAATACCTTGGTACCATATAGACCCCAGGGTCGTCTATGTGTCCTGAGAAGCCTATTCTATCTCCGGAAAAAAAGTGGAAAATTGACTTAGATGATCTCTAAGATCTCAACTTTAAAATCGCACCTTTATGGCAGTCTGATTTCAACTGAATTCCATGCCAGCCTCCGGGGATGGGGGTGTGAGGTCAAGTGCCCCTCATAAGACACTGTATCCCTTGGACAGGGACACAGGGACCTTAACTGAATCATGTGGCTTGGGATCTGCCCAAGCAGATATATGACCTGTGGTCCCAGCACCAGATGACCAAGCACAGGGCCACTTGAGCATCTCCATGTCCAAGGCTGGAAGGCAGGACAGCACCATTCTGGTCCTCGCTCTGCCACAAGCTTGGTTTCTGACCCTGCCTGGCCAAGCCTCTCCCTCCATAGGGGCCTCAGTTTCCCTAGCTGTAGCCTGGGCTCATATCAGTTTTATGACCTGCCTCACAAGACACTCATAAAGCTCCAGGGAGACTCTGTCCCTCATAAGGGCTTGAGACTCCTCTTTCGGGGTCGCGAGCAATGACCGCCTAACTGCCACCTCCCGCACAGCTCATCGTAGCCTTCTCCTACCCCCAGGACTCCATCTCTCCCTTTCTAGTAAGTAGTCTTGATCTCGTTAGTGGTTACGATAGTTCTGCATCTTGGAGCATGGACTTTGAGAGCAGACAGGCGTGACTGGAACCCTGCCTCTGTCACATGTCGTCCCTGGGGCTTTGGGCCATTTAACCTCCTTGAGTTTATTTTGCAACGGAGCCAAGGCGACAGTGCCTGGAGAGCACAAATTCAAGCTCTGGCACGTAGTAGGTACACATTAATTCGAGGGCCTCCCTTCTCCCCAGATCTCATTGCCAGGAACATTCAGTGGTGTAGGTATATCTACACGGCACTCACTCAACTGGTGAGGTTGCCATGAGTTTGGAGTCCCTCTGCTATGCTCTTCACCTCTCGTGTTCCTCTGGGCTCCATCTTCAAGCCTCCCACTGAGGACACTGCCGGCCCCACCACCAACAAAGAGCAAGGCTCACCTTCTTGAAATAGTCTGCAAGGCTGTCGGAGTCCCAGGCCAGGACCTCTGAGCGGAAGGGCACATTCTTCAATGCCATGGCTGCTCTCCCGAAAGGAAGCTCACAAGCCGAACATAGGTGCTGCACCCATGAACAGAGAACCCCAAATCCAGAGTGCGGAGGTGTCCTTGGCTCTTCCAACCCCCAGGCACCTTCTGGAACAACGCTGTTGGAGCAAACGTCTTTTCTGCTGCAACCAGATCCCAGAAAGAAACGGCTTCCTCTACGAACAAATATGGTCTCTTCTCAGAAAACGACTCAGCAAGTTTCCTTTACCACTTCCTCTGCTGGGCTCTAAATAAGTAAACAAGGAAGCCCAGCTCTGAGCACTGGAGAGACAGAGAGAGCGACAGGGTTTGTAAGTCCCCACTGGTCCCTGCCGCCCCAGCCCAGTGGGAGGGGCGATGAGAGGGACTTAGACTCCAACGTGAGTCCAGGTACGTCTCTATAAAACTCCTGGCACCCACCCGTATGTCTACACCACATTCCCGCACGACTGGGTCATGGCAGATGAAAATCTATTTTGACAGTTGACCTAAAACACAATCTCTTACAACAGTGACTTTCCAGAGGAAGGAGCGTGGCCTTTTCATGTTTTTCCCCGACCCCTCAGTCTCTCTCAAAAGGCTAAAGCTGAGATTCTTTTAGCTGCTTCTCCAAGTTACTAGGGGAGGGTTCCCCTGAGCGAGCGAGTGAGCTGGGCACCCAGGGCTGAGGAAGGGGCCACACTGGGCAGACCCGGGCTTCCGACGGGACTGTTTCCATGCTGTGTGCGACCTCGGACAAGATCGTAGAATCTAGGAATCTCGGTTTCCGCATCTGTTAAATAGGAAAACAGAGAAATTGCTTCATACGCACATAAAACTTAGATCCATCAAACTAGACAAACTTAAAGAAAAAAATTAAAAGGAAAAAGTAATGATTGCTATCGATGCTGTCATATAGTCTATTCACTGTTGTTTCTACTGCATATTCTACCCAAAGAGCACATTTCCTGGCGTGACCTTGAGACAGGAGATGGAAATCGTCTCTTTCCTTAGTCGGTCTCAGACTCTGTGTTCTTCTCGTGGCCTGAGCGCCTTGTCAGCCAAGGGCAAGTCCAGGGTCTAGAAGCAAACGTATTTATGCAACGTCGAAGCCTCTGAAGACAAGTCCGCGGCTTCGTCCAATTCTTTGTGCCCACACTCAGGTGGCCATCGGTTCCAGTGCGAAGAACCGAGCCGTGCTGTACGAGCCGGGAGACGCTGCGTTGTCGTCCTGAAGCTTTTCCAAGAGTGGCGCTGGCCGTGCCCCTTTTCCACTGCGTGCACAATCAACAGAGCCCCACGGTCACTGCAAGGCACCAGCCTCACCAGGTCGTCGTGAGTTTCGGTGAGACATGCGTTTCATCCCAGGCATGGCAGCTTTACGAAAGTGGTCTATAAACTTGAGCTGGCATCTTCCTCACCTCCCAAGGTGCTGGAGCATCAGCTGAAAGCAGCCCAGGCTGAGTGTTTCTCACAGGGCCTGGATCTGAGGGCTCTCAATAAAACGGGTCTTGCTCTTCAAAAGCCCCACTGCTGCTGGGAGAGGTCACTTCACTTTTCAAATCAGCAGAGGAGCAGAAAACGATTTAAAAAAAAAAAAAGCCATTTGAAAAGAGAGGGAGAGAGAAATGGCTTCCAGGTAGAGCAATCCAAGAAGATGTCATGGAATTAGCCGGATTTTAGCATAGGGAAGATGAAATAGAGGAAGTGTGTGTGCGTGTGTGTGTGTGTGTGTGTGCGTGTGTGTGTGTGTGTCTGTGTTTTCGTGTGTATGTGTGTTTCGGGGTGTACGTCATGAGCAAATAAAACACACCACATCTGTGGAAACATTCAAGATCGTCATTAAAAATAGAAACAATTTTTTAAATGATGTTCATTCCCACACAGGAAGAATAGAAATCTCCAGAAAAGCGGAAGTTAGAATTAAGGTATAGCTAAATATTAGGCTTTGGGAGAAGAATTATCCACTAAATGTGGCTAAGATGGCCAGTCCCCGGTGCCCATTTAGAAGAGAGACACAGCAGTCAAGAAACCTGGTGACAGTGACGATGATGATAAGAATCATCACCTATGCAACACGTGACCATGCCAGGGATGGTCTAAAGGACTTTGCATTAATTATCTTATTTAATTGTTGGTACCATTATGACTCCTGCTTTACCGAAGGGAAAACTGCCCCCTTGCACTGGGCATGTAGGTTGTGCAGTGGGTCTCATCCGGGACCCTCTCTGAGTTCAGAGCCCCTATCCTTTACCTCTCTGCCACCCCAGGCTCTGAGGTGTTCTAGAAATGGCCCAAGCCGGGGTAGACATTCAAACCCAGCTCTGTCTCCGGAGCCTGTGTGATTTTCCACTCCGTCTGTCTGCCTTCCACGAAGAGCAAGTGAGGCCGTCAATCTGGACAAGTTCGGAAGATACAGCCCTTTCCGCGAGGCAGGCCTTTGGTGTCCCCACCCCACAGGACCATGGCCCATTCCTCGGAAAGGGCAGCTGGGCAGGCGAGAGCAGGTGACGCAAGGGGAAGCTGGTTGCTTCAGACCTGGAGCCTTTCCTCTTCCTCGATTCTCAATGATTTCCCAACAGTAATGAGTTTCACATCTCCTGTCTGCGTCTGGAGGGTTCCGGAGGCTCTAGGGGGCAGGGCCAGTTAGCCCTGGGAAAGAATGGGTCAGGACTCTAGGAGGACCAGGGCGACCCTGTGCAGGCCAGCCCACGGGCTCAGCCTCAGGCTCCGTATCTGTTTAACGGGTAATGACAATAGCAGCTCTTGGGTACAGCCACAACGGGTGGGATGCTGCAGTGATGACAGTCAGGGATGAAGGCCAACTCACACAAGTCCTCTAAAGGGCATTGGTCTTGGCTTCGAGCACGAAGCCGACAGAGAGGGCAGCAGGTCAGGCACGGTGACGTAAAGCCGTGGCCTGGGTGAGACCCTCTCCCATTTCTCTGTCTCCCAGCTGGGTGGAGAATCCCAGCACTCATGAAGCAGCACATTGAGAAGTGAGCAGAGGCCTTCTTAGGCCGTGTAATCTCTATCTCGAGGTTCGAAAGGGGTCGCGTAGTCTCTGAACAAAGTAAGAACAGCATCGTGCGAACACACAGACATGGGGACACGAACGTGCATCCAACTGAGCCGTGGACAGAAAAAGCAGCGCTCGCAGGGAGTGACAGGTCAGATTTTTCAATCTTAGGGACAAAAAGTAGATGTAGGAGCAGCATGCTGCAACCCAGAGCGGGGTCTCCGTGACGTCCTCCCTGCCCCACTCCGCCCCGTCCAGATTCGAATCCCCCTTCTTTCTCGCTAACCCGCGGCAGAATAGGGTAAGGAGATAACTACCTGCTTCACGGCTAATTTTAGGGGAGAAAACATAAGCAGCTCATTAAAAGAGACTCGAGAGTCTCAGTCTCTGTGCGTGGGGGTGGGGGGAAGACATTGTTTAGGCACCGGGAGTGGGGAGGGGGGGAATGGAAAGTAGGGACTTTGGAGGGAAAATGTGTTGAGCCTCTTAGGAGAGGCACCTAAGGAGTTGGAAGGCGGGTGGGAGGATGCGCTCATTGGGATTTAAGAGGGTGCTTGCTGGGGAAAGGAGAAAAGTGGGGACAAGTGGCCCAGCGAGGGAGCCAGCCCGGGACGGGGCAGGCAGTGGGGAGGACGCTCTCACACGGGGCCATCCCAGCCTCACCTCCCCACCTCTGGCTCGACGTATCGCCTGAGGCTGAGGCGAATCGCTGTTGGAAGTTTCTTTAGAGTCCGTGTGGGTTTGCCCTCAGAGGGCAGGAGAACCGTAGCTGTCAGTTTCACAGGAAGGGGACAGTTCTCTGAAGCACCATGTGTGGGGAATGTCAAGGGAGGAAAGCCAGGGAAGGGAATGAATTCACCGCCCCCCCCCCCCCGGGCCAGGAGCTCCACACACCTGCCGGCCGCACCCGAAGCACAGAATGTGACGACTTTGCTTCGGAATGGGGGGCGCCAGTGGGGACAGGCCTGCGATGCTGCATCTCTGGATGTGCAGGAGCCCTCTTCAGCAGCGCTCCCGCAGGCCGTGGGGTGACACAGTCCTGACAGCCACCAGGACTGTCCTCCCACCGCAGCCCGCACCTCCCCCACCCCGGGGCTTGATGTGCGTGAGGAAAACATGAAGCAGCTGCCCCATGCCAGGCAACGAGGAGCAATATTTTCCACTTCCTCAGAGCTGACAATTTTCTTCTTTTCAGAAAATACACATTTTTTTTCATCCTCTCTCTTTGTCTCTCTTTCTCTGCTGTTTTAGCTGAGGTACCTCACACATACAAAGGTGGGTGGGAGGAAATGCTTATTTGGACTTCCTGTCGAGCCTCCCTTCCTTGTTGGCCCTATTTTTGACTTGGGCAGCCTATCCCCAGACAGCTCTGCTCAAAGGGAAACTCCCCGAGTGCCCGGAAGGGTGGGTGAGGTGCGGACAGAGGGCAGGAGAGGGGAAGGTGGGCTCCTCAGCTTGAGAGAAGAAGAAAATCTTCCCCCTCTTCCTCTGGCAGCCGGAGAGGGGCAGAGCGGGGGGAGGGCAAGGAAGGCAAAAACAATTTTACCTGCAGCCCAGCAAAGGTGACTGCGGCCTCCTCCGGCTGCGTCTCCAAGGAAGAGCTGTGGGCCCCAGAAGCGTGTCTGTGCCCCACGGTGAAGTGGAGATGTGACCAGCAAGCCAGGCAGCCCTTTATAGCTCTCAGGTCCTTCGATGCTCACAAAAGCCCTGTGAGTAGACAGCAATGTTCCCATTTTACAGAGGCTGAGCAATCGCAAGTTCCCACAGCCAGCAGATATGGAGAAGAAAAGCCAACTCAGGGCCGGGTGGCTTTCCATCTGTTCAACTTTTGTGATTTGTCCCTTCCATCTTGGCATGTCATCTAGCTGATGACTTCCGGTCTGGACTTCCCTGCCTCACCCGCGGCCTTGGTGCTAGTGGTGTCCTCACAATTTGTGGGGCTCCCGACTTTGGCTGCATGACCTGCCGTAAATATATCGGTTGCCCCGCCCACCCATTTATACCTGACCTTGCAGACTTCGGACCCAGACCGACTGTATCTTCCAATCCACTGTCCTAGGAGGGGCACCTCCTGGCGCACGAGTGTCAGAGCTTTCCCGGGAGCATGGAGCTGGTGGTGTGGCGAGGGAACAGAGACCATGAGTCCCTTAGAAGGAGTCGGGTAGAGGTTTGGGGAGAAGACGATGTATCTAAAAACCAGAGCTGGTCTGTCCGATACGTCCAGGAGGCCTCGGGGGGTTGGGGCAAAGAAATTCTAGGCACTTACATGTATTATATCCTATGAGCCTTCTGACTGCCCTTTGTGAAAGGGAGATGGAGGCATACGTACCCATTTTACAGATTGCAGAGAAAGTCTGGGGAAGAACACAGGCTTGTCCAAAGCCTCACAGTCAGAGGTAGAAGGTGCGATTTGAAAACAGACCTGTCTGACACGAAGATTCTTTCCACTGTAAGATGCGTTTTCCAGGGACAGAAATTTTACTAGGTGAGTGATCAGTATTTACCCAGAACACTATGCCTACACTTATCGGGCTGTGAATCAAAGGATATTTTGCCTTCGAGTTTTCCTAAAATAACGATTCTTGGTCTGCCTATATTTTTCTCCAATTCAAAAAGAAAAAAACAGGCTTAGCGATTCTAATGCTGGGTTAGTGGTGCAGGCTCTCTGCGTTGAGTCCCTAGAATACACTCTGCAAGTAGGGTGATACCCACTTAGGGGTGTCAACTCACCCCTAAGCTGGGTCAGGCTGAGTGGGGAGGGGAAGTGGGGGGAGGGGAAGAAAAGAGTAAAGTAAGGGAGGAAAAGGACAGCTCAGGGCCCTGAAGAAACCCGTGTTGCTCTGCTGTGGAGACCCTGGAGTTGTCTGGCTTCTCTGTGTTCCAGCCTGCCTCTGAAAACCGTCCTTTCGAATAAGGGAGTGCCCCCGTATCCTTCCAACAAGTTAGCTTATTGGGTTCTGTCGCTTGCAACCTGTCTTAGTCTGTTTGGGCAGCTATGACAAAACATCACAGGCTGGGGAGCTGATAACAACATACATTTCTTTCTCATAGTTCTAGGAGCTGGAAGTGTGCTCATGGTCTGGTGATCTACTATGTTATCAGCCAAATTGGGACTTTCTGAAAGTGGAA
>NW_011888960.1:152059-154976 GCF_000151845.1 Pteropus vampyrus
CCCTGTGAGTAGACAGCAATGTTCCCATTTTACAGAGGCTGAGCAATCGCAAGTTCCCACAGCCAGCAGATATGGAGAAGAAAAGCCAACTCAGGACCGGGTGGCTTTCCATCTGTTCAGCTTTTGTGATTTGTCCCTTCCATCTTGGCGTGTCATCTAGCTGATGACTTCCGGTCTGGACTTCCCTGCCTCACCTGCGGCCTTGGTGCTAGTGGTGTCCTCACAATTTGTGGGGCTCCCGACTTTGGCTGCATGACCTGCCGTAAATATATCGGTTGCCCTGCCCACCCATTTATACCTGACCTTGCAGACTTTGGACCCAGACCGACTGTATCTTCCAATCCACTGTCCTAGGAGGGGCACCTCCTGGTGCACGAGTGTCAGAGCTTTCCCGGGAGCATGGAGCTGGCGGTGTGGCGAGGGAACAGAGACCATGAGTCCCTTAGAAGGAGTCGGGTAGAGGTTTGGGGAGAAGACGATGCATCTAAAAACCAGAGCTGGTCTGTCCGATACTTCCAGGAGGCCTCGGGGGTTTGGGGCAAAGAAATTCTAGGCACTTACATGTATTATATCCTATGAGCCTTCTGACTGCCCTTTGTGAAAGGGAGATGGAGGCATACATACCCATTTTACAGATTGCAGAGAAAGTCTGGGGAAGAACACAGGCTTGTCCAAAGCCTCACAGTCAGAGGATAAGGGAGTGCCCCAGTATCCTTCCAACAAGTTAGCTTATTGGGTTCTGTCGCTCGCAACCTGTCTTAGTCTGTTTGGGCAGCTATAACAAAACATCACAGGCTGGGGAGCTGATAACAACAGACATTTCTTTCTCATAGTTCTAGGAGCTGGAAGTGTGCTCATGGTCTGGTGATCTACTATGTTATCAGCCAAATTGGGACTTTCTGAAAGTGGAAGGGGTCATATTAGTAACACCAGGACAGCAGGCAGAGTCCAGGGCAAATGGGAACATACAGGCCCCTAATCACAGAGCTGTCACGTAGCTGTACTGGTGCCTTGGTCAGTCTTCTCCTGCAAGGACCCTGTGAAGCAGAATTCCCTACTCTTTACTTGTCCTGGCAAATGGTGACTCTGTTTTCGTTTAGCAAGAAATCAGAATCCCATTTGCCACAGGCAGGAGCCCACTTGTAACTCAGGCAGAGGCACCTTCAAGCATGTAGCCGTGAGCCCAGCGGCTGCTCATTCCCAGATGTTTGATGGGCTCCTCGGAGCATTGCCTTATCCTGACCTTACCAGAACTGCAGAGTCTGCCTTATCTTTAAATCAAGGAGCTTATACGGGTCCTCAGCTCTAAATTTAATGTCTGAAAAGCCAACAGAAGTGCCAGCTTCTCATGACAAGCTTGCCCCCTTCTTCCCCCACCCCTACCATCCATCGTTCCTTGTTATCTGTTATAGAGTTTCAGGCTCTCCTGCAAGCATCTTATATGCTCAGACTGCCAGGGTTATGGTTTAGGAAGCCTCCCCTGGGCAACATCAAGGCTAGAATTCCCCTGAGCTGTGGCATCCTCTGAGAGACAGCCTCTGTTCCTGTTTCAGAGGCTTCCCGTGTGAACCTGGAAACTCAGAGGGAACTCAGACTCAAGTCCATTCTGCAGACCTGCTAGAATGATCCTTCGGGTCCGCTTGAAACCCTCAAATGCTTGAAAGCACAGAGAACTCTCTCTTTCTAAAGACAGAGCCTAGAGGAGTCGAGGCTCAGACTATGGAGTCAGAATAACATGTTCAAATTTCAACTCTGTTATACCCCAGCTATGTGACCCTGGGCAACTCACTTCACTTCTCTGTGCCACCGTTTCCAGAGGGAGATGGGGAAGGTTAAATAATAGCATCGGCCTCATGGAGTGGTCGTGAGGAGTCAATGAAATAAAATGGCAAACACAAAGTGCAGCCCCTGGCACACCGTTGATGGTGGCCCTTGCTGGCATTGTTTCCTGTTGTGAACATACTTGACTCATTCATTCTCCCCCAGGGACCAGCCCAGAGAGACAGTTAGTTCTCCTTAGCTGTGGGTTCCCCACACTTAGCTCCCCTTACCCAAATCACATGCAGATGGGGATCAATTGCGTATTGCAGCGGTGTACACTGTAATATTTCCGATACAGACAGACAGCAAAGTGGTAGACTTGAGCTTCCCTAGAATTAAAAAAAGGTGCTGCAGGCTCTTAGGCTGTTGGGGGGCGGGGTGATGCAAGTGAGTAAGGCAAGCCTGGTGGGAAAAACAATAATCCAATTCGATGACAAATGGCAACTCACTCAGGCATTAGGAAGATGATAAGGAGGGGTAGGGACTAGGGCGAACAGGAAACAGCTCAGTTCAAGCTGATTGTTGTTATATTATAACGAGGCCTCCTCGTGCCAGGGTGGAGTCCAGTGTTGCCAGATCTTTGCTTAAGAGTAGCTAGAAAGCTAGATTTTATTCATTTATTTATTTTTTTTTAAAAGAGGAAATGTAGTCAATGTCCTAGAATCCGAATATGATCGGTTACATGGCCAAGAGGAATTAAAGTTGCTAATACGCTGGCCTTACACTAGGGAGGTTGTCCTGGAATATCTGAGTAGGTCCAATGTAATCACAAGGGTCCTTAAAAATGCAAGAGAGGGGCAGGAGAAGAGTCAGTGGGAGGTGTGAAGATGGAAGAAAGGCTCGGGAAGATGCAGCATTGCTGGTTTGAGGGAGGGGACCACAAGCCAAGGAACGTGGGTGCCCTCTGGCAGCTGGGAGAGGCGAGGAAAAGGGATCTCTCCTAGACCCTTCAGGAAGGAATGCAGCCCTCTATTTTAGCATAGTGGGGCCCGTGTCAGCTTTTTCCACCTCCAGAAGTGTAAGATAATGACTCTGTGATGTTGAGTCACTTACTTGAGGTAATTGGTTACAGCAGCAATAGAAAACGAATACAAAT
>NW_011888960.1:155354-170697 GCF_000151845.1 Pteropus vampyrus
CCCTGCCAAGTCCCCCATAGAGTTTGAGTGTGTGATCATTGGTCCTTATCCAAGTCTCACATTCAATTTAATTTACTTATTCATTCATTCAACAAATATTTATTAAGCACCTACTGTGTGCCAAGGATGTTCTAGGTAATAGGGATTCACCAGTGAACAACAGACCAAATCCTTAGTCTTATGGATACTTGTAATGATAATAGCAATGATAATGATGGTGGAGATGGTGGTGGTGGTGATGATGATGATGATTAACAAACATTGAGTATTCACTTTTTTGCCTGGCTATGTTCTAAGCTCTTTACACACACACACACATATACACATACACACACACACACACACACACATACACATACATACACACACACACACACCTTACTTCCTCACAATAAGAGGCTCTAGGGTCACACTGTTCAACATAGTAGCCACTAGCCATCCATTTAAATTAAAAGTAACTAAAAATGAAATAAAATTAAATTTTCGATTCCTGGTCACATGTGGCCAGCAGCCATCATATAGGACACAGAGCATTTCTATCTTCCCAGAGGTCTTTCGGGCAGTGCTGGTCCAGACTGTTGTGGTTGATAACGGAAGTTCGAGGGTTTGAAATTCCCCTGACACTCACCAGCTGGGAGACCTTGAGCGAATGTCTTAACCTCACTGAACCTCAGGTTATTGTTCTATAAAATACAGTTTATAATGCCACCCTCAAGGAGTTTTGGGGAAGACAAATTAACTCTTGGATGTTTAGAACAGTGTCCAGTAAAAAGTAAACATCTGACCAATTATAGGTATTATTATAAATATTAAAATAATGAGAAGTAATGATAAATATCATGAAAACAAATAGAGCAGATGAGGGGTGCTTGCTTGGACAGGTCAGTTAAGGAGATGGCATCTGCATGAGGTCAGGAAGCCAGACGTGGGTGACCGGGAAGGACATCCAGGAGGAGGCTGTGGGCAATGCCCCTCAAGTTGCGGCTGGCTCGGTATGGTCCGGAAACAGCATCCCAACCGGAGTAGCTGGGGAGGAGTGAGCCAGGGAGAGAGAAGGGAGGATGGGCTCAGGAGACGCTGAAGGACCACAGTGAGGACTTTGGCGTTTGCGCTGAGGGTGGTAGAAATGAGAAATTTTCACAATTAAAGCAGCCCTTCCCACAAGCTGTCCCCTCTTCCTGGAACCCCATTTGCCCAGATGTCCTGGCTCCCTCCATCACCTCCTAAGGTCCTGACCCCACCACGTCTTTACCCTGTTCCCCATTTTCTCCAGAATGTGTTCAGTTCGGCTGAACTTTCCCTTTTTCTGCAGGCCGGGCCCAACTGCAATATCCGGAGAGTCATTTGCATCATATGAAAGAAACAAAACAGGAAGCCATAATGCTCCATCTGGTTTCACTAGGGGGCAGTCTGCACAGTGGATGCAGTGGCGCTGCCCGTGGCTGGGGGCTGATGGAGAGAAGCAGAGGTGGGGGAGCCACGCTGAGGTGAGCATGCCCCGCCCCAAACATTCAAGTTACTGAGTAACAGTGGGGGTCATGCAGTTTGCTCTGGTACCTGCTCAGGGACCGCCACCCTGAGGAGCCTCGCTCGATCTGCCCTCAAGAGCAGAGAGACCGGCAGCTCAGCCTTTTTCGTCCTCTGTGGGGCACATAGGGGCCCTTCCAGCTGTTCATTCCCACCTTCCCTTCCCGACTCCTGCAGGTGGCAAGCTTCTCCAGCTCGCCTGCTGGCCATTTGGACTCTGACTCCATCCTACCTCTGGAATAACAGCAAACTCTCCTCCGTATTCGTCATCATAGTAATAAAATTTAAAAGCTACATCTGAGAACACTTGATCGGGCTCTTCACTCTTTATCAGGCACTTTGCAAATCCACAATTCTCGCATAGCGTATTTTACAAATCAGGACCCTGGGCTCAGAGTTTACCCCAGGTTACCAGGAAATGGTAGAGTTGGGCTCAGCTCCAGGGTCTCTCTGTGTCTGATTCTGGAGCTCTTTTCCTTTCCTCAGATGCAGTCACCATTCATTTAGCCATCATTCATTCATTCGTTCATTGATTCAGCAATTTTTTCGCAGGCCATACCTACCACATGCCAGGTACCATTCTAAATACTAGGTGCGTAAGATGAACAAGGCAGGCCAGGTCCTGGCCTTGAAGAACAGCAAGAAAGAAAATGATGACCGAGAAATGAACGCATCAGGAAAGCCATTCTCAGAAGGGATAACTGCTTCAGGGGGCACATTGGAAAAAGCCATTGTGAGTGGGCACGTGGGAGAGAGTGTCTTCTCAGTTGGAAGGCTGGGGAGGGTCACTTCGTGCTGATGGAAGCCAAGTATGGCAAGAAAGGAACACGTCACTGGGAGGCAGCACCCATGGACTGAGGCAGGCCAGCAGGAGGATGGGGAGACGCATGGAAATCATAGGGTGAGGCGGTCTCTTTAACTACAGTCATGTAGGGGCATCTTCGGTCCTCATGGCCAATCTTTGTTTATTAAGTAGTAAATACCATCTCCCTTTTAGGTTTCATGTCTAACAGCTCTTCTTCTGTCCTTGTCTCTTTTTTCTTTCTGTCTGCTTGGCCCCTCTAATAGGTTTTTCTCCTACTGACCCTGAAGGCTGAGGAACCTTAAAGCAGCACTCACAGGGGAGATGGCCGAGGCCGGAACAGCTACCTCGAGCTCCACCTGCAGGCATTTCTCCAAGCTGCACCTCTCTGCCCTCTGCTGCTCCTTGAGCTGCTGGTCCTTCCCTGCCCCACACTCCCCACTTCTGTCCACAGCTGCACACACCCCAATTCTCCCCTCTGCTCAAACCCTTTCAGACAAGAGACTGGGTCAGACCTAAGGCCTGGCTTTGAACCTGGTTGCCTCACCCCGCCCCGGGGTGCCTCGCCACCACTCATGTCTTCTCAGATATTGCCTAGTCACCTGACAAAGGCTGTAGGGCCCCACGACCAGACTCAGAGCCCCCAGACTCTGCTTGCCTGGAAAGTGACTGCAGACTCACTTCAGACAGCGCTCGATGCACACTGAGAACATCACCTGTCCCTTCCGTGAGAAGGTGTACGGGACGCCCTCTGAATTCTCTTTCTTGTCAGTGCTAATTCTCACCTACCTTGGAAAAGTCCCCTGAGCTTCTGAAGGTGGGTTAGGGGTCTTTCCTAAGTACGTCCTGGGGGTGCCACACCCCCCAGGCATGGCCATCTGACCGCTCATCTCTCCCACCAGAAGGGGTCTCCTTGAGGGCAGGTCAACACAGTGCCTCTAGGAGTGATGGGGTGCCTGGCACAGGTGAACGAGGGAGCCTTATGAGGCCCAAGTACCAGGCCGCTGCAGCCCCGCTGTCGGACCCTGGGAAACCAGAGCACGTGTTCGATTTTATTTTCGTCTGTTCAGGGGTGGGAATCCTTCCAGATTTGGTGACTCTTCAGCTTCCTCTTTGGTTTCTCCTTAACAGCGAGACTAGTGGATCTGCAGGCTCCGCCGGGGCTGGAGGGCCCAAGGCACGTGTGCCGAGAGCATCCTCTGATCGAAAGCAGGGAAACCAGACTTCCTATGACATAACCAAAACTGCGTATGTGGATTTTTGCATCTCTGGGGAAAGTCTAAGACTGGTTTCTAACTAGCATAACATCTATTCGCACAGAAAGAGATGTCCACATGGGTCGCTTGCCTTAAATATTTACTGTATTCTGTTTCATAATTCTGTGTTTCTTAATAGTCCCTGTGAAATTTGATTTGGTTTAACAGGCCCTGTTTACATAAAGCTTGTCCTAGCAAGCCTTCTCCACGGCAAGGGAAAGGCAAACAGACGTGGCCACCAGGTCACAGGCTTCCTGGCTGGGGAGCTTGGTGAAATGCAGATGTTCAGGTCTCATTGTGTCCCCTTGGCTCAGAGCTCTGGGTGGGTCCTGGGGGATCTGTCCCATTAGCATACTCATAAGTTTTTTTTTGTTTTTTTTTTTAGCTAGCTGATACCCAGACTGCAAACTGGCACTGGGAATGCTTAAAGGTATCCATAAACTGGATATTTAGGGACTTCTAGAAAAAAGACACCAATTTTTTTTCCCATTCTGTTAAAAACACTAACCGAAGCAAGATTTCTACTCTATCTAGTGGGAAAGTAGTCTTGGGTCTTTTCATAAGGATAACACTTAGTTTTAAACCTTCTGCTGTGATGTTATATTTTACTTTCCATCCTAGACTAACCTCTCAGTTGGCTGTGAAGAGTGCCTTCTTCTTCAATGCGTCGCTGGGCAGTATAGCCCAGAGTTCTACTTCTTTTCCTGAGGACACAGTTATTCTGGAGGGTGTGCTATTTCCCATTGCAATGTTTTTTTTTGTTTTTTGGGGTTTTTTTTTGACAATGAAGCACTGCCTCCAATAGCAGTCTGCAGTACTGGCTTTGTCTGCAGAAGCTGTGTGGCAGAAACTGCTTTGTTCAGAGCCGGTGGCTTGGTCTGGAAAGAGGGAGCATTTAAAGTATAGTTCTGGGCTGGCTCTTTCAAGTCTTCCCAGGAGGGTAACTGCTATCTCACTTTATTTTATCTTAAGTTCTCATTTTTCTCTCTCCTTAAAGTTTTCCATATATCCGCCCACGCCAAGGAATTAATTGTTTCGGTACCAGGTACTCTATCAGGTACTTTGTACAAATTATTCCAAATTCTCAAAACAAGTTGGAAAGGTCAGTATAGGGGCTGGTTGCTCCTTTGGGATGTCCTGCATCACCATCCTTCAATCAGCACCTCGTGCATCCCTTGGGAAGCGCTCCGATCAGTGTAGACCTAACGTGGTTAATTTTTCCCGTCCCTTTCCTCTGTTGACCAGACACTGTCCAGGCTTTGAACACGTGACACAAAGTAAGATATGGGCTCAGCTGGAACATCTGGAGCCGTCCGTATGCATCGCCCGGCCCCCAAGGTGGGAACGTGCCGTGGGGTGCTACAGTTTGGCTCTCAGCTCCTAGAACTGTTCAATGCATGTCATTTGCTGTTCTATGTAGAGTCAGTTTCTGCTGCTTATAACCAAGAACCCAGTCTGATCTTTAAGGATTATGATCTCCAGTTTACAGATAAAGAAGTCGAGCTCTGGGTTAGAGGCCATAAGCCAAAATCTCCCCTCCTAGAGAACTCGTGTGTCAAGAAATAGCTGTCCAGGCTGGTCAAGGCAGGACCTAGACCTCTGGTCCCCAAACCGAGCGTGACTCTGGTTGAGTTTCCTCATCAGTTTCTATTCTGAATTGTGCATTTAATGTGGTCAAATCCAGGTCCCCACAGTACGGCAGCTTGGTATTGCATAGTCTCACCAGGTATAGCATGCAAAGTGATTTGAGTAGAACACAGATGAACGCATACTTTTAAAGTGTAAGGATCGTATGTGCGCACGCGCACAAACACATCGCTCTGTGTTGAAAAAATACAATCGGCTCGTCCCACTCATGAATTCATGTGATATATCTCAGAAAGAGGAAAAGATTTTTTTGAAGTTAAAAAAAATTAATTAAATTGAAATAAAATAGTAAATAAATAGAAGTGACTGTGGTTTATCTTAGGAAAGACAAAAGCCATAATGAAGATATGAAAGTTAAATTCAAGATTAGCAAAGTGGAAGGAACTTCTGGGGAGAGTATCAGGCCAGATTCTGGTTCCAGATGTGTCAACCCAGGGGTCGAATCTTCTCGGTACCCCCTCTCTGGTCGAGACAAATGATCTTTAAGTGTCCACTTGCCATTGACTACCTATCCTTTATCTGCAGGAATCAGCAAAACCAAGCCTGAGTGAGAGAGATAGGTTTTTCTGGTTCAGTGGCAAATGAGCCAGTGATAGAGCCAAGTTGAGGTTTTTCTGATTACATGAAGGGGAATTCTGGGAAGCCCACGAATTAGAAAATCATCAGTTCTGGCTGGTGGTCCCCAACGGCATAGGCGAAAGTGTGTTTCCAGGCGAAGCACATCCTCAAGGAGGTGGAACTGAACTCCCCATTCTTTATATGTGGGCCGAGCCTTGTGACTCCCTTCCGATGAGTCTACGTGGAGAGAGAGGTAAACTGCCCTCCCTCTTCACGGCAGAGAAACCTGACAAACACCACTCAGCCAGGCGATGCCGCCGCCCATCACAGTCAGTGTTCATAGTGGTCTTTCTTCCAGAAACCTACAGCCCCAACCTAACCACGAGAAAATCATCATGTTCACAATAGCCAAGCCATGGAAACAACCCTAGACGTCTGGCCGTGTATGAATGGAGACAGAAGATGCAGTGTATATATACAGTGGAATACCCTTTAGCCACAAAAAAAGAAGGAATCCTGTCACTTGGAACAAAGTGGATGAACTTCGAAGGTGTTAAGTAGAATAAGTCAGACAGAGAAAGACAAATACTGTACAATCTCACAAAAATGTAGGATCTACAAAAACTCTACTTATAGAAAAGAGACCAGAATGGTGGTTGCCAGACGTGTAGGGGGGTGGGGGGACGTGGCAAGGTTTGGGGGGGCGATGAAATGGTGAAGGTGTTCAAAAGGTACAAATTTCTATTTATAAGATGAAGATCTTGAGGGTCAAATGTACAGCATGGTAAATATAGTCAACGACACTGTATTATGTACTTGAAAGTTGCTAAGAGAGTAGATCTTAAATGTTCTCACCACCAAAAAAAAAAAAAAAAAGGAAATTATTTGAGGTGACGAAGGTGTAGACTAGCACTACTGTGGTGATCATTTCACAATTTATAAAGATATCAAATCATCGAGTCGCACACCTCAAACTTATACAAGGATGTACGTCAACTATACCTCGATAAAGCTGGAAAAATTAATCTAATTTTAAACAGAAGAGAAAATCGTCACATAAATCTCAACTGAGGGATAGCCTACAGCATGCCTGACCGTTATTCCTCAAGGCCACCAAAAACCAGGAAAGTCTAAGAAATTGTCACAACCAAAGGAACCTGAGGAGACAGGATAACTAAATGTGATGTGGAACCCACAGTGGGATCCTGGAACGTAAAAAAGGACATTAGGCAAAAACTAAGGAAATCTGAAAAAAAAAAAAAATGTAGACACTAGCTAATAATAATATTTTGCTATGAGGTCATTAATTGTGACAAACGTACCGTACTAATAATGTCTGATGCTAATAATAGGCAAAGTGGGGTGCGAGGGGACTCTGCACCACATCAAGGCTTTTCTGTCATTCTAAAACTATTCTGAGATTAAAAGTGCATTTAAATCAACAAGCTTAGGAAAATGTTAACGATGGAAGCGAGAGGTGGCAGATCCACTGGTGTGCGCTGCAAAATTCCTTCAACTTTGTCGTGTGTTTGAAAATTATTCAGAATTAAGAAAAATTAAATCCGTAAGCGTTTCGTTTAAACTGCGGGGTAGGAAGGTCCTGAAATACTCCAGCAGCTAGTAAGCAGAGGACTGTAAATTAAAATGAACTGTTTGGCACCGATAAGGATGTGCCAATTGCCTTTGAGGCCGTCCTCGCTTGGCAAGCTGCATTTGGTGCTTTGTTATTACTCGATTAAAATAATTCGTAAGAATTTAGTAATTTCACTATCAGCTTTGGTTCCCGCAACCCTGGTTTCCCCCTTGAGATTTTAAGATTCTTAATCACAATTTCTCCTAAATGCCCCACGGTAGGAGAGATGCCATATGTATTTTACATATTTCCACAGATGGCCTATTATTCTACTTCGTAGGAAAAAAAACAAAAAAAAAAAACAAAAAAACTGGGGCTATCAGGCATAACTCCCCCACTTCCTGTCTTACCTACACATCTATTTATAACCTTCTCATCCTCGCCCCTTCCTTCCAGACTCAGAGAGCTTAGTCAGGGCTGACTCCTTACTCTGACCTTTACCCCGCCCTTCCTAATTCTTCCAAAACATTCATATTTTCTCATCAATTATTTCCTCGCTTTCCCAAATCTTCTCCTCCGACTCCTTTTCCCAGCCCCCAAGGCCTGTGATTGCAAACCATGTCCTCCAAAAGCAACCCAAACCAACGACCGCAAAGTGTTCTCTCTCTGGCTCTGTTCTCTTTTCCCTGTGGCTCTCTGGAAGATAGTCCATGCTTGCCTTTGCACGCTCACTCACTCCTCAGGGCCTAACCCTGAGTGTAGCCCTCGGACGAGCTCACCGGTGACTTCCCCGAGGCCCACACCAGCAGCCTTGACTTGGCACAGCAGGTAACTCTCGTGACCAACTGGCTTCCAGGGCACTCTCCTCCCCCGCTCTCACCCACATAGCTGATCCTTGTCAGCCTCGTCGGTGGTTCCTCTTTCTCTGGTCACCCTAATTCAGAACAGAGCTCTGTCCTTGACTTCCTTATCATGCCCTAACACATGCTTCCTGCATGATCCCACTCCTCCCAAGGCCTCCATCACCCTGATGACTCCCAGATCTGTACTTCCCCGTGGAATTCCAAGAGCTGACGTGTAACCTATTCTGAGGATCGACTATTCACTAGGCACTGTTTAAGCGTTTTACGTACATTGAATCATCAGATCTTTACAACAACCCTATTGTTGTAAAGGTACTATTGTTATCATCCCAAGATGGTACTATTGTTATCATCCCAAACAACATGCCCAAGTTCGCACAGCCTGAAGTCAGGATTCAAACCCTGACCCGTGCTCTAAGCACCACACTATGCTCCTGGAGGACATCTCCACCTGGAGGTTCTTCGTCCACTTGAAACTCAACATGCCCCAAATGGAACTTACACTCTTTTCCTCCAAATTGTTCCCCAGGCTTGGCGGGGCCTGAAGCTTCTAGAATGAGGCAGGGAGGGGGTTCTTTAAGAAAAATAAAAGAGTGAATACAAAATCAGTTTCAGGGTCTTGAAAGTGGCCCGTGAAAGTGAGGGGTCCCGACACATAAACACGAGCGTCACCCCACCCCGTACATTGTGTATTTCAGTGACTAGCATCTAGTCACTGACCAGAGACCTGGGAGCTTTCCTCTCCCTCCATTCCCCCCTTTCATTCCTCATCCATAAGGATTCAAGGATGCCCTTCTCTCTGGGGTCTCTTCTAGCCCCTCGTATCAACCATCTTTACATGGCTCAGGCCCTCGGCATCTCTTACCTGAACCATCACCTTTCCTGCTTTGGCCTAGACTTTCCCCCAACACATTCTCTGTGCTGCAGCAGGTGACGATCACAAACACACATCTCATCAACCCTTCTGTGGTTCCCCCTTGTCTTCTGGCTAAGGTCTAAATTCCTTGGCCCAGCATTACCCAACTCTCTGGTCTTGCCAGGTTACTTCTCACTGTGCTTCCCTTTTGAATAGGAAGTACCTATTCTTGTGTATTACCATCAAGTGCCAATTCTAGAGTAACCAGATACCAAACACTGGCGCTGTGGCAGCAAACAACACAGGAACCTGCATCCTCCATGTTCTACCACCCCGAACAGCTTACAGTTTTGAGACTATGTAAACACTCTTCCACCGCTGCCTTTTCCTGGGGTCCAGGGAAGGCTCTTAAATTCATTGATCACCTGACTAATCTCCATTTATCCTTCATGGATCAAAGTGTCACCTCCATAGAGAACATTTCCAGATCAACATCCACCAGCAAAAACGAATCCCTCCCTCCTTTCTACTCCAGACGTGCTTCTTTCTACTAGAAAATACTCTGCCTAGTCACGTCTACCTGACTATGAGATCTCCCTTACTTCACAGTGAACTCTTTGAGCAAAGAAACAGCATTTTATTCATCTCTACATCTCCGCTTGGACCTGGCACATAGTAAACACTACCCACCCATCCATCCACCTATCCATTCATCCATCCATCTACTCATCTATCCAACGAATATTTCTAAATGTCTTCAGTGCACCGGCCATTTGTCCAGGCTCTGTGGATGCAGAGCGGAATAAAACAGATGAGAGCCATGTTCTCACTACTGCTATATTCCAGTGGGGGCATAGACAATAGAGAGAAAAGAAGGAAATGGGCAAGATAGGTGAGTGAGACGTACTGCAAAGTAAATGAACCAGAGTCATGTCGTAAGAGGGTGCCAATTAGAAGAAATGGTCAGGTCACCTTACAAGAAGGTAGCATTTGCGATGAGACCCAAAAGGCAAGAAAGGAACAGCCCAGACAGAGGGGCAGGAACGCCGAATGTGGGAATGAGCTTTGAGCATTTGCGAAAGAGAAAAATCAGCGTAAGGTAGGGGAGAGGTGGGAGGTAAGATCGAGGAGGTCCAGGAAGAGGGGGTTATGCAGTGTCCTGCGCGCCGTGGAACGAAGTCTGGACGTCCTCCGAAGTGAATTAGAGGCATAAGGAATCGCCTAGGGAATGAGGGGCCGAGTGAATAAACGAGGTGTATGTGCATCGTTTTGAGTTTAGTTTGCCTGTGCCTGTGTGTTGAGCCCTCGGCACCACCTTTACTGAGTCAGGTAAAACCATCTTTGCCTTGAGCAACAGGTACATTATTTTTGTACAAACTGAGGTGGCCACGTTGGCCCCAGTCCCCATTTCAGAATCAGGGCAGAGGGACAGAGAGCAGGCTTACCTGGAAACAGTCCAGGTAGCCTTTACCTCCTGGTCCAGGACTGAGTCCCCTGCAATCCCTCAGGACTCCTGGGTGGAGAGTGAGCTCATAGACCGGGGGCAGAGGTCACAGCAAGAGAGTCGAATGGTGCGAGAACTTGGAAAACACAGAAGCTTGGCAACGGATCAGATTCTGAAAACTTTCTTCTAGCTTTTATCTCCACGTGTGTGACCTTGGACAAGTCGCTTCACCTCTCAGCCTCAGTTTCCCCCATCATGACATGGGGGCCCAAGTACCTCCGTCATTGAGTTTTGGGGAAAGAATCAATAAGACAGCTTGGTGAGACGATAGGTTTCGACAGACCTTATTCATGATCTCTTTGGCGCCTTAAACAAACAATGGCCTTGTTGCCTAAAGGTTAGGTTGTATTGTGAGAGATCATCTTTGTCCTTCGCTCTCATTCTACCAAAGGGAGAAAAGGGCAAAAGGCATGTAGCGAATCTCAGTTCCCCATTTCGTTTATATCCGAGTTGATATTTCCCGTTTGTGACAATTAAAAACAAAAATGCAAAACAAAAATGGAAACTGTTTCACTTCTTGTTCCCTGGAGATCCGGCCTGACAGGCCCAGTCGTGACCCCCCGCAGAGCTGCATCTGAAAACAAGCAGCAGCAGCAGCGAGCAGAGACGCTGTGGCCTCGCTCCAAGGCCTCGGGAACCCAGGAGGATGGAGAGCTGCAAACGCCAGGATCACCGGGCTGTAGACCAAGCGCCCGGGGCCTCCAGGATGGAGCCTGGAATAACACCCTTTCCTTTCTAGACCTCTAGTGGGAGCAGGTCATTCGGCCTCGAGTGGCTGAATTATTTTGTGTTCTTTTTTACTTCATTTTTCGTCTCCTTTAAGAACCGTCCAAAGAGATTTTGGGTCACACCAGACCATCCAGGAGGGAGAACTGATGATTTGGAAGCGAGTGTTCCAGAGTGTCTGGGAAAGCTCAGCTCAGAAACTAGCTGTGTTTTACTAGGAAGCTGACCGAGAAGGGAACACACAGACACAGGACCATGCTGAGTCCAGGGGCCTGGCCACTGGCTTCCCCAAGCGCAGTGCCAGGAGCCCAGGGTGACCTCTGTTCTCCCAGCCCGGCTGCGACATCTCAGATTCCTCCACTCCCAAGGTGTGGTACTACCCAGGGTTTCCACTGAGATAACCTGAGACGCTGCTCCCGGGCCCTCGGATTAGCTGGGGTTTTACTGTGTTTACCCGGCAGAGGGCAGAGTAGCATCGTTCTCTTCTCTCCCCTGCCTGCCTCCTGGTCCACAGCTTCAGGAAAAGCTCTTTAGAGATAATGACACTCGCCTCCAGGGGAGGCGAAGCTGAAAGCCTGATTAGCTTCTGAGCCCTCTGCTGGCGCAGGTGTTACGAAGATCCTCATGTTACTGCTTTGAACACCAGCGCTGCGGATGGTGCCAGGAGATGCAGGCAATGTGCACAGGGCTGGAGCCTCTTGCACTGGGCTGTCCCCATCCTTCACATGGTGAGGCTGGGAAAAGGGCCTGAGGCCCTCCTGAACCCAAAATCAACACTGCCAGTTCCTGCTAAGGTTACTGCAACAAGGTACCACCTTTCCTGTCTTAGTAGAGCGGGACCCAGGTGTTGTTCATGGGGCGGACCCTAAAACTGAAAAGAACAAGGATCGAGTGATGGTGTTCGCTGCCTAGGAAATGTGCTGTTTCTCTGGGAACCTGCAGAAGCCCACCTGCACCTGGCGCAGAAAGCTGAGTCAGCAGAGCAGCGGGTTTGGACACGGAGGCCAGGTCGGTTCCGTCTGCGGGTAGCAACATGAAGAGTGTGTCTCTGGCAACATGAAGAGTGTGTCTCTTTCCGGTTAAAAAGTTCTGCTTTGCAGAAACACAGCAATTTATGATCCTGCCCTTCCCAGCTGGGGGTGATATTTATTTACACTTAGGAGCATGAGGAGAAAGTCTTAGCTGTGAGTTTCCAGGACCGGGGAAAATTAAAGTGATACATAAAAGGTGTATGGTTGAGGTGCCGAGCTGGTGCTGGGCCTGGCCGAGGTGGTGGAGCTCTGGGTGCAGGCGCTTGGGGAAGGGAGTGCAGGAAAGGAGGGGTCTTGGGTCCCTCCTGGCTTCAGGGATTAACCTACTCAGATGTCCCCAAGCCAAGGAACAGAGACAGAAGCACAGAGGGACAGGGAGAGGCAGAACAAGACACACGCGCACACACACACACACAGACAGAGAGACACTGGAGGGGAGACAGACCCAAAATCAAAATGGTAAAGGGATAGAAAGAAGTGAGACAGTTCTCGAATATTTTTCAAAATCATGAGATTTGAAGGGATGAAAAAGGGTTTAAGATTTCTTCATTGCACATTGCCATTTTGGAGGAATTTCTCCTTATTTACTACTAAATGAAAGAGCCCCCACAGCGGGTGACTAGCAACCAGGGCTAGTTCCAGAAGATCCAGGGCCAGCTGAGCAGCACGGTTCTAGTCGGGCCTTTGCTCGCAAACTGCAGGGCGTCTTCCACGGTGCAGGGTCATTGAGCAGGGTTGTGGCCCAGACACTGAAACTTGTCCTGGAGCCCCTGGGCATGGGTTGATTTGTCTGGGGTGCCTCGTGTCCCCTTGTTCCCTGAATATCTCTGTCCTACTGCTGCCCCCAAGCTAGACATGGCATCTCAGAGCAAGGAGTGTGGACCTGGGATCAGCCCCCCCATTGGAACCCTCATGAGAGGCATGTCTGAGCTAAATTTCCTAACGTCCCAGAGCCTCGGTTTTCTCATCTGGACAATGGGGATATTAAAATCTCACAGGATCATTGTAAGAATTGTTAATGATATTCCTATACTATTAAATAGGGAAACAAGTAATGGTTTCTGCTCATCACTGACGCATAGTGAGCACTGCCCTGGGCCCATGGTCTATGGTTTCCATTCATGATCCCGGTTGGTCCTCATGTTATCCACCAGGCGAGGACCACAAACACCCACACTTTTTGTTTTGAGATGACACGCAGAAAGGCAAAGCTGAACACTGCTGACAGGGTGGCGCCAAAGCCCTTTCCTATTAACGGCCAATACATCACAGGTGACAAAGAAACAGGAGGTTCTTTTCCTCCCCCAACCTGCCAATGTTTGGGTTTTCTGTCTGAACAGGCCCGTTGCCTGCAGGTGGAGCCCAGCCCTGCAGAGCCGCAGAGCCCCAAAGCAGCAGCTTGGCCCTAGTGGGAGGTGGGAGGCAACCGAATCCAGACTCCATCCGCCAGTAGCTGACCGAGGCATCTTGGGCAAAGCCATTTCATCTGTCGGAGATTTCTGATTCCTCTAATGGAGATGGAGGTGATGCTATGGAGCCTCCTACCCACCCAGGCTGTTGCGAGGCCCCACGGGGAGCAGGTGTTATTAGTCCAGAGAGAAGCCATAGCTCACAGGAGGGCAGAACTCTCTTCCTCTCTCTCAGCCCCACCAGGATCCTTATCTTGATCTGTGGACCCAGAGGGCTGTGGTTGAACCCAGACTTTGGCGGGGGGAGGAGAGGGACCACACAGTCCCAATTTGGGACACAGTTCCCCATTCCATTGGAAAAGCAGTTAGATTTCAGGATAAAG
This sequence comes from Pteropus vampyrus, assembly GCF_000151845.1. NCBI lineage: Eukaryota > Metazoa > Chordata > Mammalia > Chiroptera > Pteropodidae > Pteropus > Pteropus vampyrus. The sequence continues at coordinate 169,490 of NW_011888960.1, forward strand.
TACATAAGTTGAGGGCTCAAACACATGGGACTTCAAATCCCTTTCCTGTCATTTACTGTCAAGGTCACACAGTAACCTTGAGCCTTCGCTTCCTCATCTGTAAAATGGCAATCAAGCCAGAGTGGATGTAATAAGATAGTTCAGTAAGCTGCTGGCCGAGCCTCCGAACTGCAAATGCTTATCCATGCCGAGGCTGCTGCTCCTGCAGCTTTGCAGAGCCCACCGGTTGTGCTGTCTGGCATCCAGACCCCACTTCACCTGGGGCCTCCCTGCCACCGCCACCCGCAACCAAGTGCAAGTGCCACTGGCAGGGTGCACGAAAGAGCATTTGAAAAATGAAGGCTCTGCGCTGCTAGTGGGTTTTCTATTTAAATTTACTGAGCCCCGAATTATCATCACAGCAAGAAAGAAATGACTGAGGACCAGCAGGGGATGTCAAGGAGCAATTAGTTGGCAATTTTCTTTTTTTCCAGTGGAAGCGAAGGGGGGGGTGGAGGAGCCAGACACAGGAAGGGGCTCAGATTCCGACTCTTCCCCTTTATCTGGGCGTAATGTTCTCAGCCTTGTCGCAGGGCTGGGTGGCTGCCTCGGAGCCCACTCAGCACTTCCCCAGGAGGGTGGACCATGGGGTGGCGCTTGAGGGGCAGTGGCGTGGGGAGCCATCAGTAGGTGACCGGGGGACTTACCCATAGATTGGCAAATTCTTTGGCATTTCCCTCTTTCTTGTAAAGCCAAAATAGGACCTGCTCTCCCCTCCGTCCTGGTTAACAGATAATCCTAGAGAACATCCTTATTCAGTGGGTCTTCCTCCCGCCCCAAATTTCTACAAGTAGAAAGAACATTTGCGCAGAATTATCCAGGGTGTTTGTCACTGCAGACGTACAGAATAGCCGCTGCCACCAGGGGTGGGTGCTGCCATCTGCAGCGTAGGGGCCTGGGAGAGTCTGACGGACAAGAAGACAGAAGCCCGAGATGGACTGTAAACTCCTTGAATCCACCCTGTTTCCTCAGGGCAGCAAGATGTAGAGCTGGGCCTCAGGTCCCACACTCCGAGACTGATCTTGGGCAGCTCAGCTCATCACCTCTTGGGTGCCTGTGGGCATATGCTTCGGAAGTCAGTGTCGCGTGCAGAAAAAGATGGCTGGAGACTTGCCTTGCCCTCATGAAATGACCCAAAAGAATACACTGTTGTTTGCAGAGTATCTGAC